>NC_041221.1:90743984-90776706 GCF_002837175.3 Physeter macrocephalus | reverse complement strand
TTTGAGATTTTTCTTGTTTCTTGAGGTAGGCTTGTATAGCTATAGACTTCACTCTTAGAACTGCTTTTGTTGCATCCCATAAGTTTTGGATCGTCGTGTTTTCATTGTCATTTGTCTCTAGGTATTTTTTGATTTCCTCTTTGATTTCTTCAGTGATCTTTTGGTTATCTAGTAACGTATTGTTTAGCCTACATGTGTTTGTGTTTTTTACGTTTTTTATCCCTGTAATTCATTTCTAATCTCATAGTGTTGTGGTCAGAAAAGATGCTTGATATGATTTCAATTTTCTTAAATTTACCAAGGCTTGATTTGTGACCCAAGATGTGATCTATCCTGGAGAATGTTCCGTGCATATTTGAGAAGAAAGTGTAATCTTCTGTTTTTGGATGAAATGTCCTATAAATATCAATTAAATCTATCTGGTCTATTGTGTCATTTAAAGCTTCTGTTTCCTTATTTATTTTCATTTTGGAAGATATGTCCATTGGTGTAAGTGAGGTGTTAAAGTCCCCCACTATTATTGTGTTACTGTTGATTTTCTCTTTTAGAGCTCTTAGCAGTTGCCTTATGTATTGAGGCACTCCTAAGTTGGGTGCCTATATATTTATAATTGTTATATCTTCTTCTTGGATTGATCCCTTGATCATTATGGAGTGTGCATTTAATCCATTCACATTTAAGGTAATTATCGATATGTATGTTCCTATTACCATTTTCTGAATTTTGGGGGGTTTGTTTTTGTAGGTCCTTTTCTTCTCTTGTGTTTCCCACTTAGAGAAGTTCTTTAGCATTTGTTGTAGAGCCGGTTTGGTGGTGCTGAATTCTCTTAGCTTTTGCTTGTCTGTAAAGCTTTTGATTTGTCCATCAAATCTGAATGAGATCCTTGCAGGGTAGAGTAATCTTGGTTGTACGTTCTTCCCTTTCACCCCTTTAGGTATATCATGCCACTCCCTTCTGGCTTGTAGCGTTTCTGTTGAGAAATCAGCTGTTAACCTTATGGGAGCTCCCTTGTATATTATTTGTCGTTTTTCCCTTGCTGCTTTCAATAATTTTTCTTTGTCTTTAATTTTTGCCAGTTTGATTACTATGGGTCTCGGCATGTTTCTCCTTGGTTTTATCCTGTATGGGACTCTCTGTGCTTCTTGGACTTGAGTGGCTATTTCCTTTCCCATGTTAGGGAATTTTTCTACTATAATCTCTTCAAATATTTTCTCGGGTCCTTTCTCTCTCTCTTCTCCTTCTGGGACCCCTATAATGCGAATGTTGTTGCGTTTAATGTTGTCCCAGAGGTCTCTTAAGCTGTCTTCGTTTCTTTTCATTCTTTTTTCTTTATTCTGTTCCACAGCAGTGAATTCCACCATTCTGTCTTCCAGGTCACTTATCTGTTCTTCTGACTCAGTTATTCTGATATTGATTCCTTCTTCTCTGTTTGTTCGTTCTTTAATTCTTCTAGGTCTTTGTTAAACATTTCTTGCATCTTCTCAATCTTTGCCTCCATTCTTTTTCCGAGGCCCTGGATCATCTTCTCTATCATTATTCTGAATTCTTTTTCTGGAATGTTGCCTATCTCCACTTCATTTATTTGTTTTTTGGGGGTTTTATCTTGTTCCTTCATCTGGTACATAGCCCTGTGCCTTTTCATCTTGTCTATCTTTCTGTGAATGTGGTTTTTGATCCACAGGCTGCAGGATTGTAGTTCTTCTTGCTTCTGCTGTCTGCCCTCTGGTGGATTAGGCTACCTAAGAGACTTGTGCAAGTTTCCTGATGGGAAGGACTGGTGGTGGGTAGAGTTGGCTGTTGCTCTGGTGGGCAGAGCTCGGTAAAACTTTAATCCGCTTGACTCCAGAGTATTGTTAATGAAATCTTTCATTAACTGTTTCAGAAATAATAGACATGAGGAATCTCCTAGTCACTCCCACAGCACTTTGCACTGATCTCAATTTTACCACATACTACATGGGATCATAATTATATGCTCACATATCCGACTGTCTTATTACAATATGAGCTCCTCAATGGCTAGGACCGAATTTTCCTCACTTTTGCATTTTCTAGAACAGTGCTTGACTCATAGTAATGCTCAGTGAAAGTTGTTGAGTGAGTTTCAGAATGGAAGGATAGATGAATGGATTAATGACTGACCATGAGGTTTGCATATCACCATATTTGAGGTCTTGAAGAGTGAGACTGGGTCGAATTTTTTTTTTTATTTTGTTCACACATTTAACACATTTCTTGAGCACTGCTATGTGCGGGCCACTGTACTAGGTATAGGTGTAACTCAGTACAAAAGATTTAAAAGGTCCCTGTCTTAATAAAACTTAATATTTTTAGTGGAAGGGAGGACACTAAATGACTTCATTTACATAAACAAGCAAATTACTTCAAATAGCAAATAATGTAATAGAGATAGAAAAAAAAAAGGGGGGGGATCTTGTGGGTGGAGTGACTGCACTGGACTTGAGGGGACTCCCTGAGTGTGTGATATTTGAACCAAGACCAGAATGATAATGGGGAATTGTACAAATCAGAGAGCCCTCGGCCTCAGCCCAGAAGCAACACATCTTCCTTCTGTTCATATTTCACTGGGCTAGCACTGGTCACATGGCCTCAACTGACTACAAGTGAGCTGGGAAGTAGAGTCTCCTATGAGCCCAAGAAGGAGGGGAAGATAGATCATGGTGAACCAGCAGTATCTACCCAGTGGCGCAAAGAAACGGGAATGGCTAAATGATAACTTGCCTGTTTGCAAATGTAATCAGTGTTTAGTACTTCGTGTGGCTTAAAAAAAACAGAAGGATAATTGTTCCAGGCAAAGGGGGCAGCAAGTGGTTGGCATAGTAAAGGAACAGGGAAGAGGCCAGGGCATGGCTGGGACATGGTGAATGAGAAGCAGCGTGGTAGGACATGAGGAGTTAGAGGATGTAGCACAGGAAGGCCAAGCAAGGGGGATGGATTTTTACTTTAAGTGCAATGGGATGCCTTTGGTTTTAAGAAGAGTCAGGTAATCTGACTTAAATTTGTAAAATATCTCTTTGGCTATTGGGTGCTGAATAGATTAAGGTTGGGGGTTGGGGGAGAGTATAAAGGAGGGAAGACAGTCAGGAGGCTCTGCACTAGTCCAGGTGACAGAGAATGGTAATTAGGCCTGTGGGAAAGGAACAAAGGAGATGAAAGGTAGATCTTTATGTAGAATAGAAAGGACTTTGTGGTAGATTGGATGTGAGGAAGTGGAAAATAGAGAAATCCTTCCCCGGTAAATAGTGCTGGATACTTGTTTTTCTTCCCATCCTTATTTTCATCCATAAACGTGAAGATGCCAGGATATATGCTGTACTATGTTCTTCACTGAAAAATTTTATGAACTGTATGAAATAATGCAGATGAGACCAATTTTTTAAGGACATTATTATTATTATTATTATTGAAAGATGAGACCAATTTTTAACTTGAAAACAAAATAGACTTACTAGTCCTGGTCAAGCCAATAGTCATCTTTTAAAAAATGGAGACTATTTTTGAGTTTGGATTTTAGAATATATCTTATAATTCAAGGTGCACAACTGCAGAATGTGAACTTGTATTGAAAGTTTCCTAGAAGTTAGTTTATGACTGCCTGATGTGGTCCAAGTATTAGTACAACAATTGAATTTTATAAACCTCTGCATTTGTTGTCAATGCCAATCACACACTACAAATGCAGATTCCTAACTCACAATAATCATTGGTGGCTTTGTAATGACACTGCAAGAGCAACGTGCCTAACCTTTTTCTAGAAATGCTAACTCAAGCATTCTATCCTTTTACTTTCTCTATAGAAACACAGAAGTTATTTTTATAACATTTTTAAAAACATTCACATCTTAATGAATGGAGATGTAGGGAAAAATGAAATTTAAGCATTAGCTCTTCAGATATATTGAGGTTTACATTTGTGTTATGTTTCAAACAAGGTTGAGGTGCAACAGAATGGGTTGTTTGCTGTGTAAGCCACCAATATACGAGACTAGATTGCAGTAGAGATATGGAACTACCTGTTGATTTTGTTGTGTAACATGACCAGATGTGTTTAAAATACAACAGAAGCTGAGTCACATCTTCCAGGAGGCTGAGCACCAGTGAGAAGCAGCTGTATGCTGTGGTCAGAAGACAAGGCTCACAATAAGAGGCTGCTTGCAATATTTTAGCTCTTTTTCCATATTTTAAAAAGGGATTCTCAGTGCCAGTTCTATCTAAATACTTTTTTCTGAAGCACATTATACACAACTTTCTTAGGTGTGGAAATGGTCCCAGGAACCTTGAGCGGGCTCCAGTCCGATCCAGAGACCTGTGAACCTGTCTTGCCATTTGCTTGTGAGAGACAGGCTGGTTCTGGGAGCCAGCAGGAGTCATTCGGCTGGAGTGACAGATGACTCCCGAGGTTGCCTAGCCTGTACGGAGGAGACTAGACTACTTTCAATACCACTGCCCATGGGAGAAAAGAAATTTTTTTTTTTAATTTAAAATAGTGAAGATGTAAGGGAATTTACCAAGATGAAAGATACAGTGGAGAAATGGAACGCCAACATCAATAAGGAGAGGAACATTAGGGAAAGGGGACATTCCAGGTTTTGAGGGTTTTGTTTTGGTTTTTTTGAGAAATGATTTTGTAAGTTTTAGCATCGGGGGGCGGATTTTTTTTTTTTTTTTTTTTTTTGTTGTTGTTGTACGCGGGCCTCTCACTGTTGTGGCCTCTCACGTTGCGGAGCACAGGCTCCGGACGCGCAGGCTCAGCGGCCATGGCTCACGGACCCAGCCGCTCGGCGGCATGTGGGATCCTCCCAGACCGGGGCACGAACCCGTGTCCCCTGCATCGGCAGGCAGACTCTCAACCACTGCGCCACCAGGGAAGCCCGGGGGGTGGATTTTATATCTTCCTCTTTTTTAGATTTGCTATGTGTCTTTCCATGAGGTAAGGAGGAGTTACTGTAAATACATATGTCTATGTCTCCTCTTTCTGCTAAGAAAATTGCCGTTAAACACGCCGCTGCTGCTCCCTTATTTTGCACCAAGTAAATGTTTAAATATTTTAAAATAAACATGTTTCAGCTGACTGCTGGGTGAGATTCATTACAGCCAGAAGGAACTCAGTGGAACTGTTCAAGGAGATCTGGTTAATATCACCATGATTTATGCCTGTGGTGGAAACTGCACTAATATTTACACGAAGGGCATGGTTTGGGGGTAATGGTAAGGCCCGACTGAAGTGGGAATTTGCACAGTCATTGCCTACTAATGAAAATAGCTACAGTTCAGTGCTCTTTCCAAAAGCATAATTAGGCCCTTCAAATGACATGTTATTTTCACATTTTTACTCTTAAGCTGCAAACTTTTTCTTGCCATCCTCTGCCTGCATTGAGATTATTCCTTTGCAAAAACAATTAAGCAAAATAATACTAGGCTACAGGATAACTTCTAAAAAATGTATTTTGGCTTTTTTTTTTTTAATTTATTTATTTTGGCTGCATCAGGTCTTTGTTGTGGTGCACGGGCTGTACATCACATTGCAGGCTTCTCTCTAGTTGTGGCGCAAAGGCTTAGTTGCCCCGCGGCATGTGGGATCTTATTTCCCCAGCCAGGGATCGAACCCACATCCCCTGCATTGGAAGGCGGATTCTTAACCACTGGACCACCAGGGAAGTCCCAATTTTGGCTATTCTTTGATAAGCTTTACCAATGGAAAAAAGTCATGATTTTCTTGATTGGTTATATATGTATTTAAATGATCTATGAGTTATCTTTATAGTGTCTGAGTAGCATTGTAAAACTGCATTTCTTGGCACTGTGAACACTTAAATGAGTTCCACGTGGGTGGAGAAGAAATTTCAGACCAAAAATTACACTGAAAATACAGTTCTGCTAAAGTCCTGTGGGTTTCCTCATTTAAGTGATGAGTGAGCCAGTGGGAAATCTCTGACACTGAGTTTGCCAGGTTTTCACTTTTTCTTTATTCTTTCTTTCCAAGTTCAACGGTTTTCTAATTTGTTTCAAAAGCAGAACACCCTGGAAGTCAAGGTGCTCTTCGTGTCACATGATGAAATACGGATATATTTATACTGATTTAGTACAAAGAGACTGAACTATGTATCTCTCTCTAGAGACAGAACTCTATAGAGATATATAAAAAGTTATGCATTTATTTTACTTGTTTTTCAAGATTATTCAATGTTGGTGTTGTAAATAGCACTCTCTTGATCTTATATTTATAAATACAACAAGGCTGTTGCTTGGTTTCCAATTAGGGCTGCTCTTCCATCTTTTCCTGTTAGTTCTTTTTTTTTTTTGGCTGCGTTGGGTCTTCGTGGCTGGGCACAGGCTTTCTCTAGTTGCGGTGAGCGGGGGCTACTCTTCACAGGCTTCTCATTGCAGTGGCTCCTCTTGTTGCAGAGCACGGGCTCTAGGCACATGGGCTTCAGTAGTTGTAGCGCACGGGCTTAGTTGCTCCACAGGATGTGGGATCTTCCCGGACCAGGGCTTGAACCCGTGTCCCCTGCATTGGCAGGTGGATTCTTTACCACTGCGCCACCAGGGAAGCCCTCCTGTTAGTTCTTGTTTGTTACTTGTTCACTCACTTTTGTACCCAGCAAATAAAATGGAATAGCTGATGTTTTAAGAAAAATTTATGAGAAAAAAATCTAAAATGTTTAAGATTCTATCTATTTTGAGATTTTTCTGAGTTGGGAAAATTCCATTTTTTGATTTTAGCACTGAAGACATTAGTCCAGCTTGTAGTCCAGCAATAATAGATTTGAGCATAGCTTGAGAACTGTTCCTCTAATTCTAAATTGAGACTGCATTACATCTAATTGCTGCTCAGAAGGTAGAGACAAGGTATTAATATAGGCCAAGGTTAACTAGAAGGCATTTATGGGCAGCTTCCTTTTTTTGGTTTAATCTTTATTGAGTGCTTAACTATGTATCAGGCACTGATTTAAACCCTTTATATGTATGAATATTAGAAGCATATAATATCATCCCTTCATTTATTAATACACATATACTAAGTGCCTGGCACTATTTTTTGCCCTGGGGGTAGAACATGAACAAAACAAAGTCCTGCTCTGCTACAGTTTATAATTCTCATCAGGGGTACAACGCTGTGTTTAAATCTCTGCTTCACCTCTTACAAACTCTGTGACCTTGAGCAGATTACATAATCTCTCTGTGCCTAAACTGCTTTATCTCTAAAGTGCAGATGATAACAGTTCTTATCTTAGAAGGCTGATATGAAGTGATATGGTATGATATTAATGAGTCAATAGTTATAAAATAAAACTGGGTATGGAACATAGAGAAAGACTAGAAACAGATATGGGGGGGTGGTTCATGTTATACAGGTGGCTGGTTGGGAAAAGCCTCACTGTGACGAGGATGTTTGAACAGATACCTGACAGAAGTGAGAGCCCAGATCACGTGGCCATCTAGGGGAGGAAGGGTCTGGGTAGAGGGAACAGCAAAGGACAGAGAAGGAGGTGTGCGCTATATGTTCGGAGAACAGAAAGGAAGCCAGCACAACCAAGAAAGGGAGTATGGTGGGAGATGAGGACAGACGGAAGCAAGGACCGTGATCAGGAAGAGACTTGTAGGCTATGATGAGAACTTTCTATTTTAATTAGAACTTTATTCTGAATAAAGCGAAAGGCCTCAGAAGAGATCCCCAGTAAGCTGCAACCCTCTTCCCCACCCAGGTTTTAAATAATTGGTGAAATAAAGCAAGGGATTTTTATCTGATTCTCTTTTTGTTCCCCTCTCTAATGTATCACAAGCAGCAGAACAGTATCTGGCATAGAGTAGGATCTCAACAAATATTTGATGAGTGAATGAAAGAAGAAATTCTGTTTTAAAGTAAAGATGGAAACCAACACGTCAGCTTTATTACTGATAGAGGTGCCAGCTGTTAGATGCTGCTTTGGGTTAGTGAGCCAAATGGACTTACTAATATTGAAACCCAGTATTAGGCAGAAAGAACCAATGATCAGTGCATCAACTGAAGGGGCAGGTGAAACCGTGCAACTCAGATTGGGACTTGAACCCATGGGTCAGGATTCGAACCCAGCCAAAACCCAGATTGGGACTTGAACCCACAGTCTTTTAACTGAGATCACACACCTCATCTCAGGACTTAATGAAGCTCAGGTTGTTGATGTCTCGTCACAGAAAGAATTCAGTGAGAGACAAAGTGATAGGTAAGAAGTGGATTTATTTAGAGAGAAAGACACTCCACAGACAGAGTGTGAGCCATCTCAGAAGGTGAGCGCGACACCAGGGTATGGGGCTGTCAGTTTTTATAGCAGTGGGTAATTTCATAGGCTAATGAGTGGGAGGAGTATTCCAGCTATTTTTGGAAAGGGGTGGGGATTTCCAGAAATTGGGCCACCACCCACTTTTTGACCTTTATGGTTGGCCTTGGAACTGTCATGGTGCCTGTGGGTATGTCATTTAGCTTGCTGATGTGTTACAATGAGTGTATACTGAGGCTTAAGGTCTAGTGGAAGTGGACTTGTCCTCCTTCTTGGACCTGTTAGGTTCTAATCAGTTTATGTTGTGTCCTCGGGCTATGTCATTCTTTTAAAGAATGTGCCCTGCCCCCTTCCCTCCTGTTTCAGAAGCAGCCTGAGGAAGAGTTATGTGATGGCAGAGCAGAGGAGAGAGCCCAAGGGGATGAAGTACCATGCCTGGTTTATCAGCCCGGACTTATCAGATAAGTCAGTCCATCTTCTCAGGAGCAGAGTGTCTAGAGATGGAAGCTGTTGTGGCCTCTCCCGTTGCGGAGCACAGGCTCCGGACGCGCAGGCTCAGCGGCCATGGCTCACGGGCCCGTTCGCTCCGCGGCATGTGGGATCCTCCCAGACCGGGGCACGAACCCGTGTCCCCTGCATCGGCAGGCGGACTCTCAACCACTGCGCCACCAGGGAAGCCCTGGGGACTGGATTTTGATCCCTCCTTGTGCTCACCAGAGCTAGAACAGCGTTTTGAATCGACTAATAATAGAAGCTGACACTGTGAGAAACCCGGCACTGTTGTACGTGCTTTAAACGAGTATCAATTCACTTCACCTTCACGACCAGTTTACTGAGGAAGTATCTTATCCCCATTTTACAGATGAATAAATTAAAGGCGACAGAAGCTAAGTGACTTACCCTGGGCCCCACAGATACTAAGTTATGGAGTCAGTATTCCGGCTCCATCATTTAGGGATAAGTTAGTTACATAGGTTGTGTATACAGTCCAGAGTTCATGCTCTCGACGCTGCGTTATACTGACTACAGGAGTTGAATTTGTTTATTAATTGGTACATTCAGTTCAGGCGAGGTGGTATATCTGGGTTGGGTTTGGATGTGTCTTCAAGTAAAAAATAGGAAAATTGAAAGATGAGTTGCTTTCTAATAATAAAAGTAATTTGTCTATTGACACATACACACTACTATATATATATTAGATAACTAATAAGAATCTACTGTACAGCACAGGGAACTCTATTCAATACTCTGTAATGACCTATATGGGAAAAGAATCTAAAAAAAGAGCGGATATACGTTGTGTCTATAACTGACTCACTTTGCTGTACAGCAGAAACTAACACATTGTAAATCAACTATACTCCAATAAAAATATTAAGAAAGCGCTCCTAGGAGGTACCTGAAATCAAATGTTGAGGCTGCCTCCTCTTTAGTATATGCAGAAAAGGGAAGGGTGCTTGAAAGAGCTAGGTATTCTGATGCTTGCTTCAATTCATGGCTTTGAAAATTGTCCCAGACCTGCTTTTTTGTCGACTCTGAGGTGGGAGCTTTGTTGGGAATGCCTTTTTTAACCTCTCAAGAGCTTTGTCCTGTGTGAGTTTTTTGTTACAGGTTTTGCTGTGGTTTCACTGTCAAATACACTCTACCTGCTCACGTTTTCTGATCTGTTTAGCGATCTTTTGATATTTGTTTGGTAGTTTCTCAGTCCCATTATGCATGTATTCAATTTGCCATCTTGAACCAGATTTCAATTTTGAACTTTTATTGATGCCCTCCTTTAAAAAATGATCATATTTAACATATTTCAAGGGCTAAACATATTTTTGTTTTTGGTAATTTTCAATTTTAATATATCAATAAATTAAAAATTTTAGTAAAGATGCAAGAAGAGTACAAAGAACTCTTGTATACATTCTACCTAGATTTGCCAAGTATTTACATGTTGCCCCATTTGCTTTGCTGGTCTCTCCCCCCCATCCTACACACACACACACACACACACACACACACACACACACACACACACTTTTATTTCAAAGGTATTTGACGGCAGAGATTGTCATGGTGATTTTTAAAAATCTACACCATATGTAGAAATATAAATTGACTCAAATTTTCTAAGGAGAAATTTTACCATATATTAAAAAATAAACAAGAAAAATCATGACTTTTGATTCAGAAACTCCACTTGTAGGGCTTAATAGAAGATTCATATATTTATTTACAAAAATGTCTTTGCAGCATCTCTGTAATAGCATGGAAAAATAAGGAGGCTTGCATAGCACAGGGAGATCGGCCCGGTGCTTTGTGACCACCTAAAGGTGTGGGATAGGGAGGATGGGAGGGAGGGAGGCTCAAGAGGGAGGAGATATGGGGATATATGTATATGTATAGCTGATTCACTTTGTTATAAAGCAGAAGCTAACACACCATTGTAAAGCAGTTATACTCCAATAAAGATGTTAAAAAAAATAATAATAAAATAAAATAAAAAATAAAATACCCTATATTTGATTTTTTAAAAAAATAAGGAGGCTTGGTTAGATATATTATGAAGAAGCCATAAAATATTAAATCATTATAGCAATTAAATTGCTGTAGAAAGAGGTATATTATATATTATTAAATTTTAAAAGTAGGTAATAAAGTAGCATGTTCAGCCTAATTCCTTATACATGGAAAAACTTTGGGAACTCCAGAATATTAATTGTGGTTATTTCTGGGTTGTAAGGGTATAGACATTTCAGAGTTTCTTTTGTGTGCTTATCTACACATTTTTAAATGTCTACAATAAACTATTGAAACAAAGTATTGCTTTATTTTATTTCATTTTTCAATAGTGTTAAAAATTATTATAAGCAATCCAGAACGGATTTCCTAAGGACTCATAACTACAGCATATCTCAAAGTGGAAAAATGAAATTTTCAAGTGAGTTAGAATCACAAAAATGTCTGAATATTTTCTCTCTATTTCTGTTATCCAATATTTATCTCAAGTGGAACACATTTCTCTCTGGTCTCCAAAAGAAATTTGTAGAATTACCACCATCTGCCAACAGAAATTATTATTGCAAACAATAATTAGGCTGACATTGAAAACCCTGGGGGGTAAATACAAAACCCACAATTCACCATTATCCTTGAGTGGACTCTGAGGAGGTTAGTGGAGACGTCCTCTGTCAAATTCAAATCAAATAAATGGTAGTAAGCACCCTGCTTACGCTGGACCCACAGAACTAAGCCCTAAGAAACACAGAACTTGTGTTGCAAAGTGCTTGCTGACCAGTGACTATCCTGGTGCAGCCGAGAACCTTCTCAACAGGAAGGCTGTTTTGAGTATGTGGGAAGGATGGTGCTAGAGATGAAGAGTGGAGTTGTGGATGGTGTGTGTTACTTCCTTAATCTGAGCCAGGGGGTGCAAAAATGTGATTTGAAAGTTGACTCAGTCCTGCAGTTATTTTAAACACTTAGAGCATTTAAAAATAAAGGTTTGAAATCTTATTTAGTTCTTTTCAGGCAAAGCACTTTGCAGCTAGTCCCATTCTAAAGTTTAATTTATGCACTCCTATAGGTATAGTTTTTTGTTTTCTTTTGTTTTCTTTTAGGTATAGTTTTTTATCCTTGTATCTGAGCTATTCTTGGATCCCTACTTGAAAAGCGACCAGCATCTGTCAAACAAAAAATCCAGAGAACACTGCTCTCTCTGACCAATACGAATAATGCTAACTTCCACAATTCTCAGGAAATAACTACTAGGTAGGATTTCCTCCCAGGCCTCTTTCTTAAAGCTTTGTCTTGCTCCTGTTTATCTGCCAGCGACAAAAACAAAGAAACAAAAAGTAGCAAGCCAGTGTTAAAGGAAAACAACAAACCAAACACTGTGAGGGTCTATGGTGCTGGGAAGCAGGGGCAGATCAGTTTCTGCAGGATCTCAATTGCCAGGAGATGGGATTTTGTCTTTACCCTGAAGGTAAGCAGAGGTCCTTGATAAGGAGATAGAATTAAAAAAATTTCAGAGATGGAATCGGTTGATAAGAGTTCATTTGAAATAGGGATACACTTGGCGGCGCATGAGATCAGGCCTGTCAAACAGTTTCTGTCAGTCCGGGTTAGTGTGAGTTGGCATCCAGGCGGATGGGCTGGCGAGAAAGGAGCTATATCAGAGACCGCCACAGACTCCCGGGGCAATGTGATTTGTCAATTACAGGAGGAGGAAGCCTGAGAGTGTCCCATCGCCGCTGCTGAGTCATCCTACTCTGGTAGCTATTTAAACAGAAGCCTCCAGCAGACATACAATCAACACTCCACTCAGACAATGCCCAGACCTCCAGAAACCATGTCCAGCCTGGACTGCCCACGACAAGGACAATTTCCAAAAACAGTTTCCATCTTCTTTTCCCAGTATTGTCACGCTAGGGGGTTCTGACTTCTGGCTCCTTTCCTCAAGATGAGCCTATCCAGCCGATCCTCCAATGGGACCTTGGCCCCAGAGGCCACCAATTCCCGTTTCAAGTTTTCTCACAGTTTTTCTAATATTTCTGTCAGGTCAGCAGACATTGGTTGAGCACTTGTTACGGACCTACAGGTAAGGGTTTGTCAAAGGATAAATGAGACACATTCCTCGCCTTTAGAGGCTAAAGTGGAAGAGACAGGTAACCAGGCAACAACAATTTATGGAGTGATGGCTCCAAGATAGGTAAGTACAAGATGATATTTTGGGGAAAGGGAAGGTACCACTACTCTTCTCTAAAAGCTATCACCCTCTGTGTGTGGCTCTCTGGGAGGAATTGAAGGGATGTGGGAGACATCAAAGTGATGTGGGAGGATGGACGTTTTAGAAGGGCTTTTCAAATCTGAGTATTTGCATTTCCACCTGTCTGCCCGCCCTCACTGTGTTTGACCTGGGCCCTCACGGCTGCTCTGTCTGGCTGTGAGTACTGTTGATGATTCTTTTCCCTGCCCATCCTCTAGGTGCTCCCTTTAGCCTATCAGATGAGGACTCTCTTCACATTTGGCTCTCATCTATCAGCCATGACTGTCCAGACCAGAAGCGCTGGCTTTGGCTTTCAAGCCTGCTTCCTGACTGGGCTTCTCCACCACTCCATTAAGGCTAGCATTTGATATCACATGTGCTGCAGGTGTTGTTGATGAAAGTGCTAAAGTTGCTGGATATGACTGACATCTTTGGGAAGGACTAGACTGCATGCCCACGCAGTTGTTGTGTCCAAATGCTGTCCTTACCTTCCAACGGAAAGGTACTGTAAATAAAGGGAAAGGGCACTACCTTATTTTAAACACCAAATATGAACTAGGAGCTGTCCTAGGCACTATGTAAAAGATTTATTTAGTTCTCACAAGCAATAGTGTCTGTGTGTCAGAATCCCATTTTATAGATTGAGGAAACTGTGGCTCAGAGAGGTCAAGAGGCTTATCCAAGGTCACACAGTTTTACAGTTTTTTGTTGAGCTTGAATCTGAACACAGGACTATGTGACTTTGACTCTTGTATTCTTTAAACTACTGGAAGAGTTCACAGAAAGAGCTGTGGAATATTAATATGTCAATAAAATTTCTGATTCCACTCTGATTATCAGTCTTCTCAGAGTGGTATAAATACAGGATGTATAGCACAAGGTTCTGAATTTTTGCTCTGAAACATGAAACCAATTGGAATAAATTGGAGTAGAAGGAAGCAAAGAACATAGAGTAAAATCTAATTCATCAGATGAAAATATGGATAAATATGTTTATGTTCGCAGAACTTTTAATATTGAAGAATGAAAGACCCACTGGGAAAAAGATGAGGGGAAAATATGTCTGTTTTTATGACTTGTTGATATCTATGGGGTTTTTCCTTAAGCCTCAAAACAATTTACAACATTGCCAACAGCATTCAGTACATTCAGAACAGGATCATTTCACCCACAGCTGAACTAGGGCCATGCTTGGGACAGCACTGAGAACAGCCTTCCAGCAGACATGCCAGGGAGTAATCCAGGGTCAGTGAGTGAAGTGGAGAGCAGGGCCATTTAAAGCAACACGGTTTATGTAAGTGTGATCTAATTGCTTCCACTGGAAATGGGTCATATTTGAGTCAAGAGAACCAGGAGCCTTAATGACCCCAGTGAAATCAGATTATGGCTTTTCTTTCCATCTCCTCAGAGAATATGGCCCTCTGATGAAATAATAATGCTTCGATTCATTATAATCTGTGAGGTTTCCCACTCCCTTCCTGCTTCCTTGTAGTTGACTTTTTTGTTGTTGTTTTTTTCTTTTCAGTTAAACACATTAAACTAAACGGGATATATCATATGACAGACTGTGATAAATTGACTACTGGGAATAGGGAAAAAATATGGGATAAAGAAATAGGTCTTTCTCGCCTCTCACAGCTGTGATTCAGTTCTGACTCAAAAGGAAGTGTGCCACCTACTGAATCACGGAAACCACTTCCTGTAGCTGTTTGGTTTATTCTGGAGGGGCATCAGGCCAAGTACTGCCCTGCCCTGACCCTGACTGGCTCTTCAGAGCCAAGGCATTTACAGCTTGAGGTGGTTTGGCCTCAGACTCTGAGAACACTACATATTAAATTACAAGTGTTTCATTTCCTAGCAAGGAGTCTTCAGCAACATAAAAACGAACATGTGTTATTTGCAAACCAAGTGTGTCATTACCAACCTGCATATCCTTACCATTTCACAGGGTATGTATTCTGGATGACCACTCTCAAGATCTGAATGTAGACTAGTTCTGTTTTTCCTGAGGGCAACTTGAACAGTCTGTAGGGTGTCTTTACCCAGATGAAGTGGCAAGATTACCTTTTTATCAGTGAAGCAACACTAGACTTGTATTCATTCAATGTATTTTTGAGCACGTGCTCATTGCCATGTATTGTCCTGGGTACGTGTAGAGGATACAGTGGCAAACAGTCCAGCTCCTGACCTCATGGTGCTGATATTCTATGCTCTATGGAATTTATACTCTCCCCTCTAGAGGCAGGGGCTGTGCTTTGTATACCATTAAAAGGAACATCAACTAAAGGAAAACTGTTGTTTCCTCTCTACCCACAGAACATTTCTGACAGCAAGATGTGTGGGTTTTTCCACACCAAGAAATTCTCCAAGTCTTGGCGAATACTGAGTATCCTACTATTTAACTCAATTCTGATACTAACTGCCCGGAGTAAGCACAGACCCTTCAGGTTAAGGGCTCAGTCCCATAAGACTAGCCTCAACTTCAAACAGCAAGTCCTAGTTATCACCTGTACTTATGACTAAATGGCTCTATCAAGCATTCCCACGATCCCCTCCTCAGGTTTGATAACTTGCCAGAATGGCTCACAGAACTGAGAAAAACACACTTATGTTCACCAGTTTATTATAAAGGATACAACTCAGGAACAGCCAGATGGGAGTTACATGGGGCAAGGTTGGAGCGGGGTGGAGGGGTGAGAAGTGGAGCTTCCATGTCCTCTCTGGACACATCACCCTGTTAGTACCTTGATTTGTTCACCAATCTAGTACCTCTCCAAACGCCTAGTTTAGGATATTTATGGAGACTGCATTATATAGGCATGATTGATTAAACCCATCTCCAGCCCTCTCCCTGCCTTGGAGGTCAGGGGGTGGGGCTGAAAGTTCCAACCCTCTAATCACATGCTTGGATCCACTGGCAGCCAGCCCCCATTTTCCAAGAGTTACCTTATTATCATAAAATCAAGTATGGTTGAAAGGAGCTCACCATGAATAGCAAAAGATGTTCGTATCACCACTATCACTCAGGAAATTCCAAGAGTTTTAGGAGCTCTGTGCCAGAAACAAGGGATGAAGACCAAACTACGTATTTCTTGTTATATCACAATCATGCAGTCTCAGCATCTAGCATTGTGCCTTACATGAAGGAGCCCCTTCAATACTTGTTTGTGGAATAAATATATGAAAGAAGAAAGAAAGAAAGAAGAAAAGAAATAAGGAAGAAGAGAGGGAGAAGGGAATAAAATCATCTTACTATTATTTTTTGCTATATTTGGAAGTAAAGATGAAAGCATCCAAGGGAATAAAATCATCTCACTATTATTTTTTGCTATATTTGGAAGTAAAGATGAAAGCATCCAGTTAATTTTTTTTTTCTTCTGTAATGAGAATTTCAAATAGACTACAGGTTTCTGCTCTTAGGTGGATCTGTATATTCTATAGTGCCTCAGGACACTCGCAGGCTCTTAACCAGGGACATTCTGGAATCGAGGAGGCCCATTCTGAGATTAGGTCAACACTTAAAGTCCTGAGAATCCCCTCTGAGAGTAAAAGGCTCTTTGTTCTTCTCCTCAGAATGGGTCAGAATCCCTAATGATAGAAAATCTATCATTTCCCTGGTGGTCCATGCCCAACAGATGTGTCAAAGAATGGCTGCAAATCTGTGTGACATTAAGAAATAATTTACCCACCTCATAAAAGAGTTGTGAGAATTCAATGAAACAATGTTTAGAATGGTGCCTGGCACACAGTAGGCTCCTTGTAAATAGAAGCCATCACAACTGCAACTTCTCTTATTATCATTATGATCACTACTTCTACTACTATTACTTAGGTTGCCCCTATAAAGCCAGCAATTTTTCTAGGGTATGACCAGTGGTCTTATGTTTGATGATAGAATTCTACGGTTCAGTGTGTCTCATCCTTTCTTTCTTTTTTTTTGGCTTTGCCGCACCAGGGATCGAACCCGTGCCCGCTGCAGAGAAATCACGGAGTCCTAATCACTGGATGGCCAGGGAATTACCTGTCTTATCCTTTCTAAATCCATATTCTTCTTTGAACAATCATAAAAACTCAAAAGTGACCTACAGTTGAAAATCCCAGTCAAGAAGATATTGTCTGGATTACTTACAATGTTCAATTTATGAGAGCAATATTTTTTCTCAAACATAAAATTATAATATTGAATTTTTCTAAATTACATGTAACTCAAATATAGTAGTGTTAAAATATAAACAGAGGCATATTAAAAAGATTTAAAGAATTTATTTGAGCAAAGATTGAACTAAATGGGGCAGTGCCAAACCAGAAGTGGTTAGGAGTTCTCCACCAACAGGAGCCAGAGGAAAGAGTTTTATAGAAAAGAGGTGGAAGAAAGCAAGGAAATTATTGGCTATAGATTAAGTGCTTGCCTTATTTGGAAAAGCCTGATTGGCTGTTTATGATTGGGTGTCCTTAGGTTTTGATTTCTTAACCTTGAGGCATTTACAGGCTTATGTTTTGGTTTGTTTACCAGGCTGCTAAGGCATTACAACCACCTCAGGACTAATGACCTCCTGATTTAATTAAGGTAGTTTGTTTTGCCCCTAAGGTCTATTCTCTGCACATTTGACCTAAAAGAAGAGGAAGGGGAAAAAAAGAAGCAAAAGAAAAAGAAGAGGAGGAGAAGTAAGAAAAGATACAAAGGGGGAAAAAAAATCCCCAGCAAAAATACTGAAGAGAAAGGGAGGTTTTATTGGAGTTTTCTTAAGTACTGCTGAGGCATCTGTACTGTACCTCATACCACAAAGATAATGAATACCTTGTTGAAACCTTGAACAGTTATTCTCAGAATTTCTCTTTCTATAGATATCCCTTGAGGACACTGGGAGGGGGAAGGGTAAGCGGTGATGAAGTGAGAGAGTGGCATAGACATATATACACTACCAAATGTAAAATAGATAGCTAGTGGGAAGCAGCTGCATAGCACAGGGAGATCAGCTCAGTGCTTTGTGACCACCTAGAGGGGTGGGATAGGGAGGGTGGGAGGGAGATGCAAGAGGGAGGAGATATGGGGATATATGTATATGTATAGCTGATTCACTTTGTTATAAAGCAGAAACTAACACACAATGGTAAAGCAATTATACTCCAATAAAGATGTTAAAAAAAAAAAAAAAGAAATCCCAACATCTCCCTTCATATAGGATCTTCCTTACCTGGATGACAATTTTCTGCCCCTGTTTCCTCCAAATTATCCCAGTTTGCCCCTCTGTTTTCACAAAGATCAGTTTAACCTCCTCTCAGCCTCCCTGTCATGTCATTTGGCTCACAAAGGACAGGAAGTTAGATCCCAATTGAAGTTTTCCCCAAATCAAGACATTATAGTAGACAACAATTATTACAGCAATTATAGCAAGCAAATAAATTAGTTCACAAAAGAGTCTCAGAAGCCCAACAATAATTTAAACCCTCATTCCCACGTACAGTTTTGCTACTGGTTTTGTTCTGTTCACAGGTGTATCCCAAGTGCCTATAAGAACACCTGGCATAAATATGTATTGAATAAATAAATTAGTTTGAGAGTTAACATTTGAAGTAAAACAAAATATCATTAGTTCATCTTTTCTATTTTTTTCTCTTAAACAATGTGTGCGAGAGAAGTTGTCACACATGCATCCATAGGAAAGCATACAATTTTCTGTCATTAATTTTTTATTATGTCACTTTAGGTCAAATGTTACAGAAAATTATACTGAACTCTTGACCAATCTATCTATTTTTTCCATTGGAATATTGGCCCAGCTAAGAAATAACATCAAGGAAAAATTATTTTTTGGCAGAAAAATGTCCTCTCTAAACTCTTGTGTGTTTTGTTTTGATTTTTCCTTAGTGACTGGAGGTCAGTTTCAATCCACTAAAGCACAGATTCCAAATTTTCAATCTGGTTTTCTTGAGTACAGACCGAGGGCCAAGAATGAGGCAATGACACAACATCACTACCAAGGCAGACACAGACAGAGTCCAGGGCATGTTCTGGTGACCTGCAAGCTTCTCCCCTCTGAAATTTACTCTCAAAATCATACATTTTAATTTCAAATGGATCTATTCCCTCTCTCTCTAGCCCATTCTTATGAAATTTTTTGTCTAATACCCTGGTCAGGGTATATTCCAGACCCTAAAAGATATCATAATGGAATCATCTATTGACTAAAGATAGTGTGTCCTCTACTTATCCTTTCTTGCTTCCTTTTAAAACTTGGATTTTAACATGCTTGGGAGTGAATCAGTGAATATAAATGTAATTATTGAAGAAACAATTTTGTTTTAGCCCAATAAAAAAGGAACTAAAATTTTTTGGCAGCCCCAAAAGAATCACATGTTATTAAACATGTGATGTAGAGGAGGGGCAGGGCCCTAAAGGAAAGAGTGGCGTGCCCGACAGCCAAAGGAACAGACGTCCACTATAAGTAATATGAGTGCCAGGTTTGGATGAGAACCATCTCTGCTATGAGACTGGGGACAATTCACTTAATATGAGCCTTAGTTTCTTCAGCTATGACTAAAGTATTGATATACTTGATTCATTTTGTAACTCTCCTTACTAAAGTGAACTGTGTCTGTTGTTTCATGAGTCGTCAATTCTCAGAATAATCTTTTCCTGTTACAGCCACATTCTCTATCATTGACAGAGATATTCAGCTGGTTATTTTGGCTTCTCTAATTCTGCTGGTGAGAACACCTCCAAGGGAGCTTTTGGTCAGGAGTTGACCATGGCATTTAAGGTCACTTGTGCTCTTGGCAGAGAAAGAGAATTTGAAAGGAAACCAGGGTCAAACCACCAATAATATATACTTTTTAATATTTGGACCTAGTAACTTCCCTGATAATGATATATATATATTTTTTCCTGATAATGATATTTAGCTCATATTTGTTATGTCCTTATTAACGCCAAGCTTTTTTTTTTAACGTATCACCTCATTTAATTCTTATAGTAATCCTTTGAGATAGAGTATCAGGGTGTTTGACTATAAGTGACAGGAAAAAAAAAACCGACCTCCAACTGACTTAAAACAGTAAGGGCATTTATTGGCTCACATAACTGGTAGTCTAAAGAGAGGGCAGCTTCGGGAATGGTTTATGGATCCAGTGGCTTCACATTGTCACCAGCTCCCCAGGTTCTATCTCTGTCCTGACATCCAGTGTTGGATTCCTCCTAGCACCAATTCCCCTCTGTAGGATGGCCATCAACAGGAAACCTGGGGACCTCCCTGGCAGTCCAGTGATTAAGACTCTATGCTTCCAATGCAGGGGGCACTGGTTCGATCCCTGGTCAGGGAACTAAGATCCCACATGCCGGGAGGTGTGGAAAACAAACAAAACAAAACAGGAAATCTGCTTCCTTATTTATATCTAGCAGACGTGAGGTAGTGCCCCCAAAAACAATGAAAAAATTGCTTTCTCCTCCTAACGATCTGCCTGACTTTAGTCAGCTGCTTAGCTCTGAAACAGTAGCTATTGTGGATGGAAGTCAGGGGAAGGAGGGATATTATCGTATAATTAACTCATCTTCCTGAATCCAATTATCCTGATTGATTTGGATGATGTAGAATTTATTCCTGGAGGTGGGGAGATTCTCTGAACAACATTGCCTAGTACACAATGGAAGAGGAATACAGCAAATTTGGGGAAGCCAACTACAATGTGCATTACAAGTAAATACTGCTAATTCCCAGTTTACAGATGAGAAAATTGAGGCATAAAGGAGGAAGGTTAAGTAATTTGCCCAAGATCATAATTGAATCTTAAAAGTCTATCTCCATTCTAACAATTAAATTATCTTCCGTGTGCATTTCTTGAAAGCTTATGACATATAGGAAGAATTAAGGGAAAGAACACAGCACTAGGCATCAAGAGATAACAATCTTGCCCTCCTCCCCCCCACCCCATTACTAGCTGTATAACTTCTTTGAAAATGAGGATTATAAAACCTACTTACTGAAGTAGTAGCAAATATTCAAATAGAAACAATGCAGAAGAGTGGCATTACTTGGGAACTTGTTTGAAATGCAAATTCTCTGCCCTACCCCAGACCCACTTAATCAGAAGCTCTGGGGGTGGAGTCCAGCAAAAAAAACTTTAACAAGCTCTGCAGGTGATTCTGATGGTTGCTAAAATTTGAGAACTGCTGGTCTAACACATTGCCTGGTGCCTAAGCTTTTATTTCTTGTTATTGTTCTAAAGACAATGAGTATATTGACTTCTATCTCCAAAAGTTCACAATCTAGGGAAAGACAGAGTTCTTTATTAAGTTCTTTAATCAGGACCATACTGTTTGACAAATGCTCTAATACAGATTTAATTTGCTTTGAAAGCTCTTAAGGGGTTGAATTTATTTCTAATAAGATGAATCTCAGAAGGCTTTATAGAATAGATAAGAAATGGAAAAGGGGAAAATAGCTATGAACTAAAAGCAGCAGATAGTTAAACTTCTAGTAGTTACAGCAAAGTTCTATCTAGACAGTTAACTTAAAATACAGTTGACCCCTGAACAATGTGAGAGTTAGGGGCGCTGACCCTCTGTGTAAAGATCCAGGCATAACTTACATCTGGCCCTCTAGAAACTTAGTCCCGCATCCTCAGATTCAACCAACCCAGGACTGTGTAGTACTGTAGTGTTTATTATTGAAAAAAATCCGTGCATAAGTGATCCCTCACAGTTCAAATCTGTGTTGTTCAAGGGTCAACTGTATAACAATGCAAACTATCAATCATAGTAGGGGAATAACAACCCATCAGAAGTCAGAAGATGAGGATTTTAGTCCTGATGTTACACTTAGCAGCTGGCCCTTATTGTGCTATTTCATAAAGAAGGAAAGAGGTTGGATCCTCGGTTCTTACCCAGGAGAAAATAAGGTGGGGACAGGGAATGTGTAGACTTAAAGACTCCACAGGGAAGTGTGGACACAGCCTGGTTAAGAAGCGCTAGACTCAATGGTCTCTAATCTGTGGCTGTGTATTAAAGAATTATTGAATATAAAGTTAATACATTAAGGTAGAAGCATGTAAATACCATTAAAAATCTATAAGTCAGACTCTGCTTTTTGTTGTTGTTGTTCCTGTTGTTTGCTTAACATCTCTGAAAGTGCTTTACTACCTGAACACCCAATTAATCAAAGGGAAACATCTGTATTAGGTACCAACTAAAATGTTACCTTCCCTGCACAAAGTCCTTGGCAATCACTTCCATACCAGACTAGTGAGTATTGTTCTCATTTTCCAGATGGATAAACAGAGG
This sequence comes from Physeter macrocephalus, assembly GCF_002837175.3. Lineage (NCBI taxonomy): Eukaryota > Metazoa > Chordata > Mammalia > Artiodactyla > Physeteridae > Physeter > Physeter macrocephalus. Next base: position 90,754,397 of record NC_041221.1, on the reverse strand, counting down.
ATAAAGGCCTTGTTATGTGTAACACATTTCAGTCACCAGATGAAACACAATGGATATCAATCTTCTCATCCCTTTAACAATAAAGAGCTTTTAAGCTCTTGCAGTCAACAAGAACTTCTGGAAAGATTACACTGGCTGAAAAGGCATATATATGGATGACATCCACAAATAGGAGGAAAATCAAGTTAAAGCTGAGTGTCTAAGCTCACTGACTCAGCAGAAGAGACAGAAGAAATGTAAAGTTTTAGTAAAGAAAGGTCTGAAAGAAAATAAATTAAATATAGCTGATTATTAAGTGCTATTTTTACACAGTAAAACAAGGGCAAAATTACTCTTTTAAGTAGTAATTCTTATCTCTTGATTAATTGAGTCATTCATTTATTCATTCAACAAATACTTATTGATTGCCTTTTACGTGCCAAGTACTAATCTCTGTATTGGAAATGTAACAATGATCAAAAGCGGATGATAATAATAATAATAACAGCTAATGAGCAAATACTAATAATGTATCAATAAATAATAATAGTTTGCTAAATAAAATGTCAAAACTCAGTATGAACTAACATTCTTTTGGGGGCTGCATCCGTTGACTGTAAGACAGCTAATCTACTTTGAAATTCTCCAGGTTTAGGGCCCTCTATCAGAAGCAGTTGTTGTTGGGCCTGCCTCTTGTTGGTGATGCATCTACCAATGAGAACGGACTTATGCTCACTGTCCTTGGAAAGGCAACTGGAACTGAGTGTTGTGACTTTTTTTACTGTGATTTTTAAAAATTACCAGCTCTTCTAACTTTAGAACCAGATCTTCTAACTTTACTTCTTTGTTTCCTGCTTACTCAAATACTGGAAGAGATATATAAAATAAAAGCCATCTTAACATTGTTTTAGCACAAAACAACAGCGTCCTTACAACTGTGCTTGAGATGGAATAAAACACGTGCATATTTGAGATTAACTTTTTAAAAAATTAATTAATTAATTAATTTTCTGCTGCACCGGGTCTTCATTGCTGCGCATGGGCTTCCTCTAGTTGCGGTGAGCGGGGGCTACTCTTCATTGCGGTGCGCGGGCTTCTCATTGCCGTGGCTTCTCTTGTTGCGGAGCATGGGTTCTAGGCACACGGGCTTCAGTAGTTGTGGCTCGCATGCTCTAGAGCGCAGGCTCAGTAGTTGCGGCGCACGGGCTTTGTTGCCTGCGGCATGTAGGATCTTCCCGGACCAAGGCTCGAACCTGTGTCCCCTGCACTGGCAGGCAGATTCCTAACCACTGCGCCACCAGGGAAGTCCTTTGAGATTAACTTTCAATGGTAAATTCATTCTATATATGGTTTTTAAGAGTAAATGCTTTGGGGGCTTTAAAAATCTCTTCATCTTTTTAAATGTCAGTTTACTCACACTGATGATGCTTTCAGATGTTAGGAAATCTTTTGAGACAGAAAGTGGGAATAGAGTGATGCAATATTTCTGAGTGTCATATAATTTCACAATTTGTTTTTCCATCTGTTTGGACTTCCAAAAAGGAAGATTCTCATACCTCAACAAGCTTGTGAATTGAAGCTTAAAATACTATAAACAAAACCCCAGAGTTTTAAATATATGAATATATATAATCATGTTCTTTAATGGGATGCTGGCTGGCATTAATGTTCAATCTCCTGAGAAACATTCATTTTTCTCTGACAAATTTACTAGCTTGCTTCATCTGAACACATGAACCATAAACAATGCCTAATAAGAAGACTTTCTGTCTTCTCCAAGGTCAAAGCTGGAACAAGTAGAGGGAATTCAGTTTTCCTTACTTGACATTCTTCATCATTCTTGTAGTCAGTATTCTCATAAAGAATGCAAACCTCTTATAGTTAGTACAAAGATACAGCAAATTTCCAGAGCTAAAATATAAACTGATGAAATTGGAAATATGTAAAAAATGGTTATTAACTTCTTCCATTCCAATATTTAAAGTTTGAACTCACTGCTCTCATCGTTGTGACAAAGCCAATGTAACTGTAAACAAGCAAACACATTCTTGTTTTCTCATATTTTACTACTCCAAGCACCTATGAGAATTTTTGCTGGTGCTTAAGCTGTTAACCTACTCATGCTTTCCAAGGTTCTATGTGTTTTTCCAACCTCTGTTGAGCATTTCTTGTACAGTAGAGATGGCTCAGTGATAATAGGTAAGTGAGGAGGAAAGAAAAAAAATTAAAGTCTCGAAATGGCATTAAGAATAGCAGCAATAAAACATAATTGCATGGAAATCAGAGCCTTGGAGGCAGGTTGGTCAAATAAAGTGCATCATATTTGTTTTGGAGTCAGGAGGTGGTTGGAATTTGTCTCTATTGAGCATTTATTTGGTAAACTTTAGTCAAATTTTCGTGACTCGATTTTCAAAATAAAGCAAAAAGAACATGAAGATATGAATTAATTTTTAAAAGTAAAGTTGCCAATTAAAGTGGCATGAATAGATTATATGGAAATAAAATGCAAATTAACTGTATTATTGCCAGAGCCAGAAACAAGGCTTTGAGAAATCTTCATTATTATAATTGCAGAATCCTTCACTGCATATTCTTTCAATATTCTTAGATTTTTTTTCATCTTTACTATACCACATTGTATTAATGGGTACCACAACCATGATTATTTAGTTTATTCGAGTCACAGTCAACTTTTCCAAAGAGATTAAGAATTATCCTCCCATACAGCTGTGGCCTGATCACAGCATTTTAAGTCCCATGCATTTAACACTTCCATGTAAAAAAAAAAAAAAAAAAAAGCCACCACTACACTACAATTGCAATGATGATATGATGAATCACATCAGTAGCAACTTATATGAAGTTTTAAACTTGTTAGAGCAGATATGGTAGTAAAAATAAAATTTCACCTCCCCTAAAACTCTTCTAGTCCCTAAGGCCGTCATTTTAAAATAAATGCTGTATGAATTTCTTCCACATCTTGCTAGTGTAAGAGTATTAATACACTTTACAAAGTGCATAACTCATTAGCAGGTAGTAACTCAAGCAAAGGAAGCAATCTGGCTGGATCAGTGATTTGTCAGCAAGACCTGAATCAAAGGAGGTTGGTCTCTAGTGTATCCTCTTGGTCCAGAAAGTGGGAGGCGGTGGTCCAATGAGCCAGGAATTGCCTGGCAGCATCAACATCCTGGCTGTTGCTCAGGATAGGTTGCATTTTTTGGCTCTCGCTCTCGAACTGGAAAGTTCAAGTGTGAAAACCAGGACTGAAGCTTCTTCTCTGCTGGAGCCAGGACACTCAGGACACCCCCAGTTCAGCCAGAAGTTAGTTTGAGGGTGGAGTGGCCCAACATTCCAGGAGTGGCACATGTCAGCAGGAGGTGTGCCAGGGCTGTGTCCCAACTGCAGAGCTGGGCATGCCACACATCGTTCACTTTGTTAATATACTGAATTTCTGGGCGACTGGGCAGAGATGCTGTTGAGACAGAGTCAGATGTGACTTACGTGCTGAGTCTATTATCTCAGCCTTGGGAGGCATGTATTGGAGATGGGTCAGGCTGTAGCCTGTAGATTTGAGCCCACCTGTCTACATCATGTACCTGAAAGTTTCTCCTGGACCCTTTTGTTTCATCATTCTTAAGAGTAAAGCATTCATGTTTCTCCCTTGCTCCTTTTATATAACCAAATGCTTCTACAACAGCAGTTCCCAGAGCTGACTCTGCATTTGAAGGAAGGAAACACCTTCTAACCTCCCCTTCTGGCATGACCTGCTCCCTTATAATGCTGGCACTGATGTTCTCTTTCGTAAAATATACATATTAAAAAATTACTAGGGGACTTCCCTGGTGGCGCAGTGGTTAAGAATCTGCCTGCCAATTCAGGGACACAGGTTCGATCCCTGGTCTGGGAAGATCCCACATGCCATGGAGCAACTAAGCCTGTGAGCCACAACTACTGAGCCTGCGCTCTAGAGACTACAAGCCACAACTACTGAAGCCTGCATGCCTAGAGCCCGTGCTCCATAACAAGAGAAGCCACCGCAATGAGAAGCCCGTGCACCGCAACAAAGAGTAGTCCCCTCTCGCCGCAACTAGAGAAAGCCCGCGCACAGCAACAAAGACCCAATGCAGCCAAAAATAATAATAATAATTAATTAATTAATTTTTAAAAAGACAATTATTGAATTGAATTAATGGGTATAGTGGTGTTCATTGCATTATAAAAAAGATTACTAGATTGTACTTATGGGGAAAAAAATCAGAATAGCCTGGAGTTATATAAATTGAAGGTAGAAGTCCACGTTTCTGCCCTTCTGTACCCTCAGTGTCTTGGTGTTTTTCCGAGACTTTTCTCTAAATACATGCAAATATATACATATGTGTGTGTGTGTATGTATATATATATATATATATATATGTAGGTGATTCTATGAGTTTGTGATTTGGGGGGCTTATTTTTACAAAAATGGGCTTCCAATGTTCACTTTATCTGCTAAAATGTGTGTGGACAGCAGGTGGAAGAGACTCAGGTGCAATTTGCCTTCCTCCCCTCCCTCTCAGGCTTGCCCCGTGAGCTGGTTCTGGGTGACGTCATGATAGAGGAGAGCTCTCTGGTGTAGTATCCAGGATCTGGCCGTGCAGCAGAGGCATGGCCAATGGCACAAAGAACATCTGGTTTTCAAATACAAGTCATGCAGCCAAGAGTCAGGTACTTGTGCTTCAGGGCCCAACACAGGCCAGCATCAGACTGACTTTAACCAGCCAGGAGGGAACATGCGAATGAATCCGTGATATGTGATTCAGTTGAAAATGTCAATGATTTGAATGCAGTGAAATTGGAATGAAACTTCCCAGTGGCTAAAATTTTATGGCTCACTTTTACGCGGCTCTTAGCACAAAAGGCAATTATGATGTATGTGCAAAATGGTAGCCTGACTAGTTATTCTCACACACACACACACACACACACACACACACACACACACACACAATATAGTGCTTTTCACACATCTTAACTGCTTTTCTGCTAAGGAAAGTGAAACTGCAGATCATAAAAGTGTGGCATCCTTCATTTAATTAACAGGTAACATATCCTGAATACTGTTGAAAAATGACTAAAAGACACACGTTTATAGGGAAAGTTGAGGTTAAGACACTGATGTCATAGAAGACAATTATAAAGTATTACTGTTCACACTCACAATATACATATCTCTACAGAAATTTTATGAGTTACTATTTAGAGATAATGTTTAAGGTTTTTATTTTTTGCATTTCTTTTGTTTGCCCACATCGACCTGTAAGGGGAAAATATTGCCTCAGAAAGCAGGAAGATACAGACTAGAGTAAAAAAGTAAATTAAAGTACTCAGTAGCTTTTCTGAATTTTCAAATAGATAGAATTATCTTGAAAGCCAACATTTACAAAAGAATAAAGGGTGCTTTAAGTTCCATAAGGCTTAGAGCCTGAAGGAGCCAGAGCCCCACAGAGTTTCTATGTAAGCCATAAAGTGGGTAAAATGGCTAGTGTCCTTACAATTAAGATAGGAGATATATGTTCCTCCAGCTTGGAGGGGTGAGAAATTCAAAGGGAGACCTAGTTAGTGCCTAGGTCCCTGAGAGGGGGCAGTAGAAGCCGCATAAAGACTTAGGAAGACTGGAGATGGAGATTGTGGGAAATCTTACCTCTATTTGTAGAGTATGCCCAGAGGAGACTCCAGACGTTTCAGAGAACTGTCACATCCAGCAAGGCAACAGAGCACAGTGGATGAGGGAGGGTCTGGGTGGTCAGAACTGAGGGGAGTCTCACCCTACACGGGGCAGGAAAGGACCCACCAGATCCCCCAGTTCTCAAGAGCACTGGGGTGGCTGAGAAGAGCCAGGGAACCCAAAGGAGCCTGGGGTGGGATGAGGAGGATACAGAATGCTGGACATGACATCTGTAGTATATGGACTGTAAGCATCAGCGGCAGAGGCCGGCGGGGCCAAGCAGATTGGGTTCGACATCAACCAAGGCCAGCAGGAACAGAGAATGATGGAAGACCAAGGGCCCCATTCCCATCTGATGTCAGGATGATGTATATGCTTCACTCTCCTCTCTTCAATATCTCATCCACAGAAAAGGGGATAGGAAAGATAGAGAAAGAGTAATCTTGAGTTCAGTGAGAATTACTCAATAGAAAATGAGTTTTGAATTAGCAAAATGCAGTTTTCCACTGGCAGTGGAAGTAGGGCTAGGCTAAGATTAATGATAGAGAAATAAAACTACATGCTGTTACCATGGCTGTTAGCCTTCAGCTCTAACCCTCCCTCTTCCTCCAGGGAAAAACATAGGCTGTGGAGAAGCATTATCCTTGTCTTACAGCAAACCACCAGAAATGAAAAACAAGAGTCCACCAGAACTGGTTGAACCAAGTAGGCCCAAGATAGCAGAAGACCTGACCTCCAGTTGACCTTGACCTCGACCTCATAATAGACTCACTGTAATATATTAGCATGCCATAGAACACACCCACCAGTGCCATGACAGTTGACAATTGCCATGGCAACAGCCAGAAGAGCCCTACAAGGACTGATAAGTCATGAATATTTCTCTCTTTACTCAGCTCCCTCCCTATTACCTGGACCCTCCTATGTATATGGTGTCTCAGCCTAAGTGGGGTTGAGAAGTTGATTTGGAAACTAAGTTCTCCTTTTCCATTCTCTGGCCATTGAATAAAGCTTGTACTGTTTCAGTCTCAGCAACGGTTTCCTTACTGGCTGTGTGAATCTGAACAGAGAAAGAACCTTCCCAGCTGAGGCAGGGGGCTTCTGTCGGGCTAGGGCCCAAGGGGGGTGTCTATATGACCAATTCAGTAACAATGCTATACCTGAGTCTGTGTTTGGAATTTCATGCCTAGTGAAATATATATGCCCAGTCATAATATCATAGACCCTAGTGGCAAACAAATAGCTGGATAACATTGGGCAAATTTTTTGATCCAAGATTCTGCTTCTGTAAAACTAGGAATAATAGCATCTTCTAGGCTTATTGTGAGGATTAAATGAGATATAGACGTTACCCTAAGATCTGGCATATGGTAAACTCAGAGTAAATGTTATTTATCGTGATCGTGACAATAATTATCATTGTACATTTGCTCATTTTGACTGAGTATGAACTTTTCATTGGTAGGATTTAATTACCTGTTGTACACATAGCATTGCACATCCATCTACCAAGATTGTAAATGCTTAGAGGTGAAGGGATGTTCATGCACGCGTCTTTAGTGACAGTATTTAATGTGCACCCCCTTTTACATGTTTGTTTACTGTTTAATTCTGTGAGTTTGTTCTGAAGGAGGGATATGTGCTTCTAGATTTGGGGAAATTTGAGGTAAAATTCCTTTTGAGCCAAGATAAAAATCTAAATTTTAAACAGGAAAGTCTGTTTCCAGCTCCATCCCCTCCCCATCTCCTCCCACCCCCATCACTTAGGTGGAAGTACGGTGGGTGGCCCAAAGGTTCACATTTGGTTTCCTCTTTGCCAAACTCATCAGAGGCACAGTGCCCTTGAATTTCACCCCAGCACACACTTAAGAGCACTGCTTTGTTCTTGGCATCCTGAAGGCTCCTTTAGGAGATTCAGTCATGTTGTGGTTTTATTAATGTATTGCCCTTATATAGTAACCAGGTATTTACTATACTTCAACATTTTTGATGTGGCAGCAATATCCATGCCTCCGGGCTACAAAGCATTCAAGATGCCTCACCACACCTCTGGCCTACACACCCTACACCTCTTATTCAAGAGTGGGTGGGCAATCCTAGTTCCACCCCCTAGGCTATCAAAGTACAAAGCCTGCAGGAATTGCCATGTCCTCAGGTAATAAAACAACAGCCGCAGGGGCCATTAGTCTGTATTTGGCTTTGCTTAATCTCTGGGTGGCCTGAAAGCTTCCAATCTCTTGATTTAGTTAATTTATCTACAAAGGGGGGATAATGATATCATGCCAGTTTGCCTCAAAAGGGTATTATGTAAAACTAAAGATTGCACTGTGGAAGGACAAAGCACTATGCAAATGATGTGATTATCATTAACCAGCATTGGTTAATGGTGAATCCATTTGCTTACTGTTTACTACAGCCATTCTCTATATTAATGTAAAGTGTGGATAACAGCATTTTCAGTGTGGGTCTCTAGATTTTATTCAAGATAGACATAGAATTCTTTTGGGTCTCTGAGTCTTTCTCCTAGATTCTGAAACAAAACTAAACCAATCTTTTCCATTAGAAAGGAGGTTCTGTCCCACAAAGTTTGAAGTTTAGAGGCAAAGCCTTGGCCATATGAAAGCAGACAAATGCAAGTGGCCAGATGTCAGCTGAATTAGGGCCTGCCCTCACACACAGATTTTTCATTTCATCTGATTATATTGTTGAAAAGAAAATATGTATATAGATTAACATTTGGGAAGTGCTTTAATAAGCAGAACTGTGCTTTCTGACAATTATTAATAAGAATAAACGTGGGCTTCCCTGGTGGCGCAGTGGTTGAGAGTCTGCCTGCCAATGCAGGGGACACGGGTTCGTGCCCCAGTCCGGGATGATCCCACATGCCGCGGAGCGGCTGGGCCCGTGAGCCATGGCCGCTGAGCCTGCGCGTCCGGAGCCTGTGCTCCGCAACGGGAGAGGCCACAACAGTGAGAGGCCCGCGTACCGCAAAAAAAAAAAAAAAAGAATGAACGTTCCTTGCCATATACATATGTTATTCAAGCTACCCAGAAGTTCGTGTCTTTAGAACTCATCTGGAAATGTTGGTGAATCATTCTCCAGTCATACTTATAAATACACGTTATGTACACTTGTAGAAAACACACACACAAAGTTGCAAATGATCATTTTTAACTCTAAGGGCAACTCTCTGACGTTTGAAGCCATGGGAGAGTCTGTTTTTTCACTATTACTTAAGTTTCCTCAGGATCTGTCGAATTGCTGAGGAGACTCAAAACAAGCCCTAGTCTACTGGGATGAATGCCAGCTTTATGCTTTGGTCTGGCTGTGGAAAATCCCAGGGTAGCTCTAGGAATAACTTGGTTGGGACACGTGATTAGATCATCACCGTCATCATCTTTCTAGTGTTGATCCCTCCCTTCAAAATTGTTTCTTTCTCACAGAGGGCTCTCCAGAAGGTCTTTGTCGCCTTAATGCTGCCCTCATTGACTTCAGACCTGAGAGACCAGAAGGCCTGAGATGCTGAGTGGGGCCCAGGCCTGCTTGACTTCACAGAGCACCCAGCAAGGTCATTTCAGGGGACTTATTCAAAGGACAGAACGTGATCAAGGATAGACCTGTTAGGCCCTAGAATTCCTCTCTTACTTTGTTTCCTAAAGTAGATTACAAATTCCTGCAGGTGGTGGGGGGTCCATGCTATTCTTTTATGTATTTCATGGGCTACACCCTGAGAGATTCTCCTCCCCCGAGGAAAAGTGGGTTCTGTGGTGATCCACATCATAGTTTTAACTCAGGGCAGGGAACCTCGTTTACTCTTCCTTGGAGATAGAGATGACATAAACTAGGTCATTCCTTGTCGATGTGATTAAGAGGGAATATAATTTATACTCTACTCTTCTCAACAAACTGCCCACAGAGGCTGTCTCCTATACTATAGTGATGACTGCCACCCCTCACACTCCAGGGTGTTCCCACAATTACTTACTGGAATCTATCAGGTACTTGCCTTTTCATTGACTTTGACTTAGAACTGGTGAAGCATAGAGGCATTTTGTAAACTAGAAGATAAACTCATTTATTTATTCAACAAACACAATCGACTATGTTCATTGTTGAATTATATTCAATACCAGTATACTCATTGAAATAGGCTAAAACAACCCCCATTCTGAATATTCATTGATAAAATTGATACCTGAAGCATGTTATAAAGGAAAGAGAGCTGGTGTTGGAATCCAGGCCTACCTCTACCAGTTCTTAGATGTGAAGTTCTGAGTAAAATATCTAACTTTTCTCAGTCTCTATAAAAATGAAGAGTGTAGAAATGAGGCAGCATAGCATTATGATGAAGATCTCAGCCTTTGCAGTTGGACAGGCCAGGATTCCAATTCAATTATATTCTGCTGCTTATTACCTGAGTACTCTTGGGCAACTAACTTAAACTTCCTATTTCTTAGTTTCCCAGTCTGTGAAGATGAGAATAGTATCGTCTCACCTCACAAAGTTGCTTTTACAAGAATTAAGTAAAAGCATGTCTAAAGTGCTTACGTCAGTATCTGGCTCATAACAATAGACAGTAAACTATGGTTTTAAAAAATGAAATCCTGGGCTTCCCTGGTGGTACAGTGGTTGAGAGTCCGCCTGCCAATGCAGGGGACACGGGTTCGTGCCCCGGTCCGGGAAGATCCCACATGCCGCGGAGCGGCTGGGCCCGTGAGCCATGGCCGCTG
>NC_041221.1:90718743-90743905 GCF_002837175.3 Physeter macrocephalus | reverse complement strand
AAAAAAAAAAAAAAAAAAAAAAGAAATCCTGAAAGAACTTTTGGGGTCACAAGGTGTAAACTCCTTCTTGTTTAAAATGAGAAATGGAGGCCCAGAAGTAAAGGATCCCACTTAAGGTGACTGAGACCACATGTTTGTGATGTATATTCCCAAACATTCTATGAGTTCTATGATCTGGACAGAGTACTATCTCTTTGTGACCTAATCTATTTACCCAATATATGGACTATTAGACTGGGTGATCACCAAGTTTCCATCTATGTAAAAATGCCAGTGATTGCATTGCTATTGAGCCCCTCCTATGTTCAACACATGCTGCTGATACTGTGGGTGCTATAATGGGTGTGTGAGAATCTGTCTCTGGTCTTAAGAGTGTTTAAAGTTCAGTTGGAGAGACATTTATATAGACATTTAGGAGACATGTAAACCGTTGGTATAGCCACATGACAAGGCCAAAGTTCAAGTGTCAAGCGGATTGGACAGCGAGATCCATTTGACTTGGGTGTTAGTGATGGCTTCATAGAGGAAATAGGACTTTACCTGTGCATGAATATTGAGCTGGATTTGAATACACAAATTCAAAGAGGAGAGGAGAGGAGAGGGGAAGGCATTATGTGCCTTGCAACTTTATGTGCCTGGACAAAAGTACAGAGGTAGAGACAAACACCATTAAGTGTGGGGCATTCACTTAAGTGTTCACTCGGTCATTCCTTATGTGGAACTTAGTTCTCTAGTGGTAGTGGGAGTTTTCACAAGTGTGTATGTGTGTGTATGTATGAGCACACCTTTCAGAACTCTCAACTTTAAATATTGGCAGGGAAACAACACCAAGAACTTGGTGACTCCCCAGGTGCTCAGTACCCAGAAAAGTAGAGGTCATCTTTGATCCCTTTTTGCTCATTCTGGCTCTCTAATCTATCAGCTCGTTCTGGCCCTCCTCCCTCCAGCATATATCTCAGATTCCTCCACTTCTCTCTATTTCCACTGCCCCAATATCAGCCTTCACTATCCATTGTTTTACCAATGCTAAAGGAACCCCCATTCCATTCCTGATCCCTGCGATGCATTTTCCACAGGGCAGTCTTCTGACAACGTAAATCACCGTCACAGAACCCTCTGCTAAAACCTTTCAACGGCTGCCAATTTCACTGAGCATATAATCCGGAATGTTTACTATGGCCTTCAAGGCTCTGCAGAATCTGGCCTCTCAAACCTAATGTCATGTTACTCATCCCCTCACTTGCTGTTCTTTGAACAAAGTGCTTTCAGACTGAAGGGCTTTGTCTTTGTGAACCCTGTGCCCTCTGTCTGAGCTGTTATTCCCCCTGCTTTACGCAACCCTTCCTATCCTTCAAGCTTCAGCTCAAATGTCACCTCCTCTGAGAGTTCTTCTTTGATCTAACTCTATAAATAATTTCCTTCTGGGATTCTAGATGGCAGCCTATGAATTTTCCTTTTTAGCACTTATCAATTTTTTGAGAATTTTTGATACTTACTGAATTTGTTAGTTTCTTAACTTTTAAAATGTGTGTTCTCCCTACCAGAACATAACCTCGACGATTAGGTCTTGTCTGTCTTGTTCATTTTTCAGTCTCCAGGATCTATACTGAAGATTGCAGAGAATACTCAATGGATTAGCAAAAGGAAATAAATGGAAAACTATTATAGAGAGGAAATATCATAAAATGCAGTTGCTTTCGTGACCATGTTCACCTCTTGATTCTGTAAATGTGAGACTACAATCAGGTACAAAACAGTTGCTTTATTTGGGAGGGAGGTAATTATAAAAGAAATATTTATTTTATTATTTCAAGAGAACGACTATTACGTCTTATGGGTGGGGGGCTCAGAGCTGCTTGGAGATTGGTCGCTAATCTCCATTAATAGCTAAGCTCATTACTTTATACTTGGAAAGAACTAAATTTCTGTCTCTGCAAAATAATGAATAATTGCATGTCAAGGGAGTTGATCTATAATTTAAAGGGCAAATGTTATATTCTCTTTGCCTAGTGACTGCCATTCTACTCTGCCAACTTGTTCTCTCTGAGGACAGAAGAAAAGGGCTCTTGCTTGGCTATTTTGCATCACCTTTCTGGCCAACTTATGACTGTAGGCATTCTCTTTCAGCTCTCCTTTCATAATCAAAGAACATCAAACACTCACCCAGCTGTTTTACAATCTTACCCAAATATCTTGCCTAAGGTCAGTTTGTGATGTATATTCCCAAAGCCTTTATTAGTTCTGTGATCTGGACAAAATACTACCTCTTTGTGACCTAATCTATAGTTTAATCAAGTTCAATAACAATGACAGCAGGATGCAAGCATTCATTTACTGAAGGAATTTGTTTTTAATGTGCCTAGCATTGTGCTAAACCTTTTACAGGCCTCATCTCTTTTAATCCTATCTAACAAGCCCATGAAATAGTGATTTTAATCTCCATTTCACAGAGACGGAAACAGGTTTAGTGAAGCCAAGTAAGTAGCCCAAATTCGCACTGTTATAACGTGAACTTGGGTTTCAAACTGAAGTTTGTATGACTCCATAAGTGCCAAGATAGTATCAATATTGATAAGGTAGTAAGAAAGAATCAGAACCATGCACAGTTTTTTAAACAAATGATGTACAGAGGATCCCCTACCTACAATGGTTCAAATTATGATTTTTTGACTTTACAATGGAATTTACTTGGAATTTTGATCTTTTCCCGAGCTCATGAGCTATGAGGTGTAGACTCCCCATGACAATGGCAGAGGCAGTGAGTAGTAACCCCCAGTGAGCCACACAATCACGAGGCTGAACAACGAATACACTTACGACCATTCTGTTCTTTGCCTTCAGTATTCAACACATTACATGAGATATTCAACACTTTATTATAAAATAGATTTTGCCCAACTGTAGGCTAATGTAAGTGTTCTGAGCATGTTTAAGGTAGGCTGGGCTGAACTATGATGTTCAGTAGGTTAGGTATAGTAAATGCATTTTTGATTTATGTTATTTTCAACTTACAATGGGTTTTTTGGGACGTAAGCGCATTGTAAGTTGAGGAAGATCTGTATATGCTTAGTTAAAATTTTAGATATTTTATACGAGAATAACATGCTTTTTTAAAAGCCTTGCACACAAGCATATCTCTGGTTTCGAACAGTTCAAGTATATTAGATTCTACTTCTGGTCGAAACAACTCATTTTGCTTTTCTGGGCTCTCATCAACTCTCATATCTTCATGTTTCCTTTTTTTTTTTTCAGTTTGGTGGCTTTTCCCTCCTTTAAAAAAATTGGATAGTCATGCTTCTCTGTAACCTTGGTGAGTCAGTTCAACCTCTAATTACTTCAGTCTCCTTCCCTGCAGGAAAGGCTGTCAAAATACAAAAACACTCCAATGTTTTGCATCATCTCGCACGCACACAGGGATAAGGAGGGATATAATTCTCCCAAAGAAGCAAAACAACTGGCAACAGCTGGTACAACAACTTCTAAAGATCCAGTTTGACTCTGTCTTGAAAATCAGCCTCAAACTGCCCTTAAATAATAATTACCCCATCTGCATCAGGACTATCTCATTGACTAGCCACTCAATGACATAATACCTGCTATCAATTTTCAGCACAAATGCAATCATTGCCGTATTTTGTAAGACCAACAAAGTATCATCTGTACCTCAGGACAGTGGGATAGTATAGGATACACAAAGACATGGCTCCCCGTTCTTTGGCAACCTCACATCAAATTGCTACCAAACACGTCTCCAGTCTTCAAAATAATTTAGTTATTAGAAAGGTGATTGGACAAACCAGCAAAGATTTTTTTTCACTAACAAAAAGCAAATCAGAACAGAGTTGGTCTTTTTCTCCAGTTACCCAGCATTCAAAGCTCTAACTGTAGTCACATTGTAATAATTTTAGACCCCAAAGCAGTGTGACCATTTGATGCATAATTTTCAACACATGTTTTATTAATCCAGTCTTCCTGAGCTTCATTTAAAATACTGGAAACTATAAAAAGATCAGTGTGTTACTCCCCTGCCAGGAAAAAAAAAAAAAAAAATGTAAAAAAACTAACAAACACGAAAAAAGCCAGAGCAACTGGAATCTCGGTCTTGAGGAAACACATGGGATTGAAGCATCCGCCGGAGCTCTGTCACCGACTGTCATCTGGGACTCTTCGGTGCTGAAGTCTAGATGTCACCAGGCTGGGACGAGGAGGCGTGCGTGCAGGCGAGTGAGTGTGTGACCGCGGGGGTCCAGGGTGGGGACCTGGGGGCAAACGGCTCGGGGAGGGTTTTCCAGGAAGCCCGGAGCTCGGCTGCGCGAGCGGCTGCGCGTTGGGCTGGGGCGCCTTGGCCGGCACGTAGCGCCAGGCGTGACTCAGCGCTGACTCACCGCACCCGCTGCCGGTGGATTTCCCGGTCCGCGCGCTCAGCCAGTTCTCGAAGACGCCTGCTCCCCCGTCCTTTCCTGCACGCTGACCAGTCCTGGCGCTTTCAACAGAGCGGGACAGATTTTTATAGCTTTTGAATCCCGATCAAGCAGGGAATTAACTGGCTTTGTTGTCTTTGACTTTAAGAGCTCCATAGTCCACTGATCAAATTCTTTCAAAGGCTTGTTGGAACAAATCCCTAACGTCGTCCTTCCACAGTGACTTAGAGATGACCTCCACTCAGATTTTTGCCTCAGGCGCACCGAGCTCGCGTCTTATTTTGTCCCACATTTGGGGAGGTTATCTTTTCAATATGTCTGATAACTAGCCTTGGCTCAAACCCACAACTGTGGTGACGCAAATCAGGTTGGAGCTTGGCATTAAGTGTGGGCCTTGAGTGGCTTACTGTAAAAACCAGGGAACACTTCATAAAGACGTCCTTATCTGCCATCTCGCTTGCTGATTAGATGCCATGCTCATTTTCAGTCTGTCACTACCCTTTGCAAGGTCCTGGGATAGATTTAGATTGTTAATAGCCAGATTCTTGAGCAGTCATGTTCATGTCTTCCTCTGCAGAGTTCAGCACAGAGAGCAATACCAAGGCAGTATTTCTCCAGCTGTAGCCCACCGGCCACCTGTATGGAGAGTGCCAACGGTACGTGGCCAAAAGGCAGGTTCTTAGACCCCACTTCAAACTGCCAACTCAGAATGTCCTGGGCTGGGGCCTGGAAATCAGCCCATATGGAATTCCAATGTACACTTAGGTTTGTAAACTACTAGGCAGAGGATGAGGGTATGAGATATTATTCTGTGAAGACTAGGAGAAATCTTTATAATCAAGAACACTCTGTTCTAAAATTGATATTGAAGTTCTGATGCCAGGTAATCATATTTCTAAAATTAGTTTTATATGTAATACTGTGTTTGCTTTAACTGTGTATTAATATAGGCAGATTTTTTCTTTTTAATTAGAAATTCAGGTATAGAATAAAATGAAGTACCTATTGAGTAAATTTTCTTATTTTGGACCAGTATTTCCCAAACCTAACTTTGCATTAGAATTACCCACAGAGCCTTAAAACATACTAATCCCTGGGCCAGACCCTAGGCCTAAAGAACCACTATCTGAAGGTGAAGTCCAAGAACAGGCAGTTTGAAAAGCTTTGAAAGTTAGTCTCTGTTCCTTTGCAAAAGGCGACTATTCCCAAATACAACAGAAATGTCATTAACTGTAGGGTGGTTGGCCTGTGTTGTTCTATGGTGTTCACTCATCTCTCAGTCTGCACTGTTTGCTTTTTTTTTTTTTAAATTATCATTTATTTATTTGGTTGCACTGGGTCTTAGTTGCGGCAGGCAGGCTCCTCAGTTGCGGCAGGCGGGCTTCTCAGTTGGGGCATGTGGGCTCCTCAGTTGCGGCAGGCGGGCTCCTTAGTTGCGGCAGGAGTGCTCCTTAGTTGCGGCAGGAGGTCTCCTTAGTTGTGGCAGGCGGACTCCTCAGTTGTGGTACGCAGTTTTGGCATGCGAACTCTTAGTTGCAGCATGCATGTGGGATCTAGTTCCCTGACCAGGGATCAAACCTGGGCCCCCTGCATAGGGAGTGTGGGGTCTTATCTCCTGTGCCACCAGGGAAGTCCCCTGCACTGTTTGCTTTTGAAATCACCATTTAAAAAATAAAGTTAAAAGTGACCACATAAAATATCAACTTACTTTTATATTGGTAAATTCACTTCTTCAGAAAGCAAGTTTGAAATATTTGTATTCTAAATCTTTGGAGGGGAGGGGGTGGGGAGAATGGTGGATGATTGGAGAATAATCTGGGAGTTGATTTTGAAATTTTTCTTATTCTTTTTCTTTGGATATTCTATTTACTCATTTTCTTTTTGTCTCACTGGATAGGTTTTTCACTTCATCATTGTTAGCATTGTGTCAAAAAGCTTAGATCTGACACACACCTGACAGAGGCATCTCCATGTTGACTTTCTTATATAGCCTTGCTTCTCCAGGTAAGTTTTCTGGACAAGCAGCATGTACATTACCTGGGAACTTATAAGAAATGCAGACTCTCAGGTCCCACCTAGAACTACTGACTTAGAATCAACACTTTAGTAAGATTCCCAAGCAATTTGTATGTATATTAAAATTTGGGAGGTGCTGTCTTACAGTAATGGTAAGAGTTATAATCTGGGGCTGGTGGAAGAAAAGAGAAGAGACAGAAGTGGGGTATATTTGTTTCCTAGGGCTGCTGTAACAAAGTACCATAAACTAAGTGGTTTATAACAATAGATATTTATTCTTCCACAGTTCTGGAGGCCAGAAGTCAAAATCAAGGTATCATCAGGGCCATGCTTTCCCTGAGACTGAGTAGAATCCTTCTTAGCTTCTAGTGATAGTCATGGTGGATCCTTGGTATTCCTTGGCTTATAGCTGCATCATTCCTATCTTTGCCCCTGTCATAACATGGCATTCTTCCTGTGTGTCTCTCTCTGTCTTTACATTTCTTCTTATAAGGATATCAGTCATATTGGATGATGGCCCACCCTAATGAACTCATGCTAAATTGATTACATCTCCAAAGACTCTATTTCCAAATAAGGTCATACACAGGTATCAGGGGTTAGGGCTTCACCATATTTCTTTGGGGGACACAATTCAACCCACGACAGGAAGATGTGGAAATTCCATTTTCAATAAGTAGAAATGCATTATGTGAAAAATAGCATTAAAAATAAGTATTGTTTTAAAATAACCTGATCACATTTTATAAAGTAATTATAAACTATTCTCTCCCAAAAGTTATTTCACACTTTTATCTCTTATTCTCTCAGCTGGATAATGAACTCTTTCCAAAACCAACTTTCTTTGCCATCCTTTCTACATGATGCTGAGTTCATAGTAAGAACTTAGTAGTTATTAATTATGATAATCAAGCTATGAAATACTATTGGACAAATATACAAAATCTCACATGCTTTAATCTATTAATGGTACAGGGTAAGAGAAAATTCTACCACAAAGATTAGTTTGACCATAAAAATTAAGCCCTAAAATAAAGGAAAAAAAATACTTACAGCTAAAACTATAACCACATTGATGGGCAAACTGAAAATACCTTAGGACCAGGGCAAGAAAATGAAGGGAATCCTTATAACCGCAGGAAAGGATAAGAATAGGACCAGAGAGGCAGCTCCAAGAGAGTAACGTCTTTTTAAGAGCCCTTGACAGTTTGCAGTGGGCACCTGATTTTGTTTGCTCATCATGCATTTTCCCTCTTTCCTTTGAGAAAGCTCTCATCATCCACTCCACATTTTTGTGCGGGACTGTCAACCACAGGGTTTCCCTTCCCCCTTCCTCCCAAGGCTAAAACACATGACTGTTTACTTTCTGTCCTGCACATCTGAATCTGGGTGAGTCTCAAAAATGTAGAAGTGGTTGAAGCTGAGTCATTTCAGTGGTAGTGCTCAAAGACACCAACCAGGTCTTTTTGTTTGTTTGTTCGTTTCAGCACGGAGAATACCAGAGTAACCCTAGTTACAGTCTTCCCAAGTCCCAATTGTTTAACTCTTCCTTTTATTCTGAGAGCTACTCAGAATATTACTCCAAATATTAATTTATTTAAAAATGTAAGATTTCAATGTTTATTTTTAGCTTACTCTTTTTAGTTCATTATTTTCTATTATTTTATTTTAATTTATTACTAACTATTTTTTAATGGGGCCAAGAGTTAGCTCCAGTTGGTTTCTATTGCTTACAACCAAAGGAACATAACTGCCATGAATATATTGATGGGGAGAACACATATTGCCTACAGCCGCCATACTAAGACAACCTGAAATAGTAGTCTGCATTCATGATGAACAAAATATGTACTCTTGAAATGTAATGAAGCTCTTTTCAGCTTATTTCAGTTAATTTTTTCAGCTATCATTATTGTCCTGTGTTTCAAGCTGAATCATTCTTCCCTTCTGGACCATCCAAATTGCCAATGGGTGCAAAAGGGAGAATCACTCTTGTTACGCTATTTGTGGACACCAATAATCTTCTTTATGTTGCCTCCAGCTCCTCACTGTGGTTTTCATGATATTTGCAGTATTAAGGAGATTAAAGAAGATTACTCCAAAGTTTCTAATTAGAGCTCTTTACTGGGGGCTAATTGGCAAAATAGAAAGAGTCCCTGTTATGCCAGATTAAATGTGATCTTTTCTTTGCAAGCTTCATATTGACCAACACTAAATAAATGTGTGTCTTTTGAGTTCTACAGATGAAATTTAATTTCATCAAGGTACAGCAGCTTCTCAGAATCCTTAAGTCTTTACTCTTACTAATCTCTCTCCCATTACATGCTTGTATCAATAGTTGCATGGTGAATATGGTTTCATTTGGCTGGAGTAGGGAGTTTATAGTGAGAATAAGCCACCAAGGTAGCTGTTTTGAAATTATAGTGAATCATGAATATCACAGAGAGGTATGTAAACATAATTCTTTAATGGTTTTTGATCAAGATAGTGACATTGATATAATATGTATTATATGCCTGGAACTACATTATCCATCGATTTCCTCCTTATGATAGGTGGATTTAGCTCTCTTACACCACCTATGACTTTATGTAAAATATTTAAGACTCAAAAAAATTTTTTTATCAATGACAGACAATATGAATATTTACTTTGTTAGAAGAGGGTATATGCTCCCCATTCTTTCTCTTCACCTTTCTCTTCTTTCTGTTAAATTCTGTCATCTGTATATTTCCTTTTATCTTATTGAGATGCATAACATTTATATACTTGTTCTGAGGTTTGTCTACAGATTTGACACAACTAAAAAAAATTCTTAAACAGCATTTGCATTATATTAAGACTATATGACTAGTCACAGCAGAGAAGATAGTGTAGTATGATTACATATCCTTTTCTACAGTCTCTTGTTTTTCCTAAAGTTTCTTATTGTCTTGCCCTTTTATTTTTTTCTTCCATTATCTCCCATAATTTTTTAAAAAAACTGTCAAACATACTACCTGGTCTGTGGAAACCTCTTTTTCTAGGACGTGTCCAGCCTCCGGTCCCCCTTCAGCCTCTGAACTGATTGCTGTCTAGGCCTGGTGCATAGCTATCCCTCTGAGACTCCTGTGCATTGCAGCACTAGGTTACAGCCACTGTTTGCTGGATCTCATATCTTTGTTCCTTAACTTACTCCCTTCACTCTCAAATATCTTTTAAAGAGAGAATGCTTGGGAGATACATGTACTAATTCTTGCATATTTGAAAATGTTTCTATTCTGCCTTTACATCTAATTGATATTTAAGCTGGCTATAGAATTCTTGGTTGAAGATAACTTTTCTTCAAAAAGCTTGAGAGCACTACTTTATTTTCTTTTAATAATATTGCAGATGAGAAATCATATGAATGCCAGAATCTCAATCCTTTTTTCTCTTCTCCAACCTCTGAATCTCTTTTTATTCTTAACTTCCTGTAAGTTCATGGTGTTTGTAGGCATTTTCTCATTTATTCTATTTATCATTTAGTAAAAACTTTTAGTCTGAGGACTCATGGCTCCCTTCAGTTCTTTAATTACTTCCTGTTTCTATTTTCTCTGATGTTTCTTTATGGAACTGTTATTATTTAGATCTTGGATCTCTGGATGAACTCTCTATTTTTGTTATAACTTTCTTCTATCTTATGTTTTCTTGATTTTTTTCTATTTTGATGCATTTACTTAATTTTATCTTTTAATCCTTCCAATTATGTTTTCACTTTGGCAAATATAATTTTAGTTTCTGAGAACTTTTACTTAGTGTCTGATTGTTCTTTTATTATAACATCCTATCTGCTCGAATTTCTCTGATAAACTTATTAGAGTTTTCTTTTTTTTTTTTTAAGAGTTCTTTGTTCCCTGAATTATTTATGTTTCCTTATGCTGGGTTTTCTATTGATGCATTTCTTTCATTTTGCAGGTTTTCTTCAATGTCTAGGAATCGTTGATTGTGTTTTTGTATTACAAAAATCACCAGAAATACATCAATTTAGGATACATAAGCCCCTAGGTCCTCAAATTCCAAAATGATCTTATTTTAGGGCATAGAGAATCCAGTTTGCTACTAGCTGTCATAGTTCTCCCAGGCAATGTTTGTTTTCAATGCCCCTAGATGAATATCTTCAGTTTTTGATTTTTGTTTTGGATTAGCACAAATGCCTGATGGTTACATGTTTTGAGCTAGATGGCTGGAAGTAGGGAAATGGGGAACATCATTCATTCACTGTGGTTCACTGTTCTCCACAGGACTTTCACTTCATCTCCATGTTTTTGTCCCACTTTTCACTGTTATCCTTTCTTACATCTCTCAGTCTCTGAGAAGAGAGACTGTTTGGGTGGTACGAATAGGCAGCCTTCTGCATTTTCCTAGAAACTCTCAAAAAGTACAGATTCCTGGGCTCTACCTAGGGATCCTGATTCAGCACATCTGGGATGGGCCTAGATATCTGTATTTTTTTAATACCTTCTCTGGCTCATGTACACATTCAGTTTTGGGCACTACCAAGAAGTTACTAGTTTCCTGAGGAGGAGGTAACTATATAAGATAAAGCAGATGTAGGAGGCTCATGACTGGGCAAATGACTGGGTACAGAAAGAACAAAGAGGAAGGAATCAAAACTGTCTACTAGGTTTTAAGCCTGAGTTGACTCCCAGAGTGTTAGTGCCATTAGCATAAAAAGGAAAGTGATCAGGAGGGGTAGATTTTACTTTCTTCCTGATTTTTACTTCCAGATATTGTACTAATGACACTCCCACAAAAATATTACTAAAGTGCTCTTTTTGTAGAAAGATTACTAATAAGAATGATGTTAGATACAATAGAATGATGAATAAATAGATGTGTAAATACATTTTCAGGCTGGAGAACTAGTATTTATATGCACAAACAAAACAATCTATTCATTTTAAACAACTTACAAAGGTAATTAAAAAGCATATATAGAGCATTCTAAAACTAAATGTGAGCAATCTACTGGTGGAAAGTTCCTGCTTTCCTTTCAATCACGTGTCTTAATTTTGCAAATGTAAAAGAGCAAAATTCAAATATACAATAACTCTTATACTTACTACATTTGAACACAAATGCAAAGAAAAAAAACCAACCAAAACCCACAACAGTATCTACAGCTATTTATGTCTTATATCCTTACTAAAATACTGCTATTCACACATTTCAATTTCTATTAATAGAACAGCCTGATGACTCATTTTGTACACTGACAGTCTAATGAGGATGTTTAGATGTGTAATACCTATGATGACCATTAATAGCTCCTTTGCATTAAAACACATTTTGGGGGGAAATAGTTCTAGGAAAATACTGATTTTTTTTCTTTTTAAAAATTCAGGTATAATTTACACGCAACAATTTTTAGCCTTTTTAATGCACAGTTCTGTGAGATTTGACAAATGCATACAGACACACAGCCACCATCACAGTCAAAATACAGAACAATTTCATTATTCCTCAAAGTCTCCTCAAACTCATTTAACGTCAAGTCCTACCTTCCCCCAGCCTTCAGCAATGAGTGATCTGTTTTCTCTACATATAGTTCAGGATTGGTGCCAGTGGAAAAAAGTAATCTGAAATACAGATCTCAGGCCTGACATGATGAAAATCTAATGCCACAGCTATTGTCTCTCACAACTGTCATTCATCATGTTTTAATTTCACAGTTTTGATTTAATCTCTTCTAAATAGATCAGTACAGATAAGTACAGAACAAGATAAGTACCGAACAAGATAACAAGAATTCCCAGCAAAGGAGCCAGGTTGGTATTAGCACTATCCCCCTTTCGCCACCTCCCCAACCTTTTGGGTTTTATTCTTTGTGACGTTGCATCTCCAGGACACTACTTTGTATGTTCACAAGGACCAGAGCTTCTGTACTAGCTCAGAAGCTTAACAGGAATCACAGCTTTGATTTCAGGGTGACTTCTTCACTTTTCTTATCATGCCAACCAGGATGCTTTTACCAGCCATCTTAAGTTGCAATGCACAGTGAAATTGTATTTGAAAAAAAGAATAAAAATTTTCAATTATGTACCCTCAGATCCCCCCCTTTTCTAAAATATATAGTTAAAAATACTGTTTTCAGCCATGGATTATATTTTTTCTTCTTATGAAGGCTCCTTTAAAAAATAAACCCTATATTGAGTTAGAGTTTACATACAATAAAATGCACCCATACTGTGTGTACCATCTTGACAAATGTATATACTTGAGTAAACCATCACTACAAGATAAGAGCATCTCCTCTCTCAAATACTTCCTAATATACTTTTCAGTCAATCCTACCTCCACTCCCAATCTCAGGCAATTGATCTGCATTCTCACATGATAGATTAGTTTTACTTTTTCCAGAATTTCCTACAAACAGCATGTATTCTTTTGGATCTGGCTTATTTACTTAGCATAAATTTATGGAGATTCATCGGTGTTGTTGCATGTATCTGTAACTTGTTCTTTCTTTTCCCCTCTGAGAAGTATTCCATTTTATGGATATACCATTTGTTTATCCATTAGCTTGTTGAGGGACATTTGGGTTGTATCCATTTGGGGGCTGTTATGAGTAGAGCCACTATGGACCTTTGTGTATAATTCTCTGTGTAATATTCCTTTTTCCTGGGCAAAGTTCTAAGAGCAAATGGCTGAGTTGTATGATTAGTACCCATTTACGCTTTTAAGAAACTACAAACTGTTTTCTAGAGTGACTGCATCATTTTACATTCCCACAAGTAATATATGAGAATTCAAGTAGCTTCGTTTGAATTGGCTTTGTCAAAGCCACTTGGCTTTGTCAACTTTTTAAAATTTTAGCCATTCTAGTGGGTTTATAGAGCTGTCTCATTGTGATTTTAATTTGCAGTTTTCTGAAGACCAAGGACATCAAACAATTTTTTCATGTGCTTATTTGCCCTTTGGATAGCTTCTTTAATAAAATGTCTGTTCAAATCTTTTGCAGATATTGTTTTGGATTGTTATTTTCTTACTGAGTTGTAAAAGTTCTTCATATATTTGGAAAACCAGTCCTTTATCAGATATACGTATTACTGATATTTTTCCTACCTTTTGGCTTGTCATTTCATTTTTTTAATGGTGTCTTTCAAGGAGCAAAAGTTTTTAATTTTGAGAAAGTCCAATTTATCAGTTTCATTCTTTTATGACTTGTATGCTTTATGCCCTAAGAAAGCATTGCCTATCCCAAGTTTGCCATGAACATTTATGTTTTACTCAAGAAGTTTTATGATTTTAGCTCTTATATTTAAGTCTCTGATCAATATCCAGTTATATTTTTGTTTATGGTATAAAGTAAGTGTTGAGGTTCATTTCAAGTAGTATTTGATTAAAAGATAAACTGTTGAAAATCAATTAACAATATTGTTTGAGCCAATTTTTAAAAATTTACTGTTGATTATATTGAAATATATGTGTATGGAATGGAATCATGGAATCATATATACTGATTCCAGTAACAGACTGCCTGAACTACTCTAGCTTTATAGTTAATGTTGAGTTCAGTCAATAGAAGTCTTGAAATTTTATGCTTCTTTAACAAAAGTGTTTTCTAGGTTGTTTGCAACCTCATGTAAACTTAAAAATTGACTTTAAATTTCTACAAAAAGTCTGCTGAGCTATTGATTAAGATTGCATTAATTAATTTGAGGAGAATTTCCATCTTAACAATACTGAGTCTACTAATCTATGAATCCAGTATATCTTTCTATTTATTTAAGTTTTTTAAAACTTCTTTCATTAGCATCTTGAAATTTTTAATGTACAGGTATTACACATATTTTGTTAATTTTATCCCTAAGTATTTCATGTTTTTCTGTGCTGTTGTGAATATAATTTTTCTTTAATTTCACTTCTAGAGGATCATGACTAGCATGTAGAAATGCAATTGCTTTTTTATATTGACCTTGTAGTCTATAACTTTGCTAAATTCACTTGTCACAGTAGTTTATTTGTGGATTCTTTTTAATTTTCTATTTCTATAATCATGTTATTTGTGAGTAAGTACAGCTTTACTTCTTCCTTCCCAATCTTGTCTTTTACTTCTTTTCCTTGCCTTATTGCAAAGGCTAGGCCCTCTAGTACAAGGTTGAATATATGTGGTGAAAGCAGACATCCTTGCATTTTCCCTAGTCTTTGTGGGGAAATACTCAGTGTTTCAATATGAAGTATGATGTTACCCGTATGTTTTTTATAGGTGCCCTTCATTAGACTGAGGATATTCCTTTCTTTTCTATTTGCTGAGAGTTTTACTATAAGTGGATATTGAATTTTGTCAAATGCCTTTTCGGCATCTACTGAAGTTAACACATGGTCCTTGGCCTTATGGAACTTACATTCTAATGGAGAAAATCAGATTATAAACTAATAAATAAATATATAATATATTCATTGAGAATAAGTGCTATGGAGAGATGTAAAAAAGGCCTATTGTAATAACTGGTCTACCTACACCAACCCTTGCCTCCTATAGTTTATTTCCTATATCAGAGTGATCCTTCTAAAATACAAGACACATTGTACCTTTTTAATGTTCAAAATCCTAAAATGACTTCCTATTTCATTCATTTGAAAGTTCATTCGCCTAAAAGCCCTTCATGAGCTGGGCTTCCTACCTTTCTGACCTCATTTCCTATTCTCCTCTCTCACTCCACTGCAGCCCCCTTTTCCTATACTTAGAGAAAAACTTTCTCTAAGTATAGGAAAAAATCTGTTTAAAGAAGAAAAAGGGAGAAAAAACCCACACAGTTTGTATGCGTAAAAACTGTAAGAAACTAAGTTGAAACTCATGGTCACTGGTGAATCCAAACCATTTTAATCACCCCAAATATTTTCAATCTAAATGGCTCATGGTGTCTGCCTAAAGTAAATTCAATGTTATGAAAAAATGTAATATACAGGTTGTATGTCGATTTGTGAATGCTTTAGAGTTCTAAGCATATAAAAATACTTTACTTAAAGTTTGGAAAATAACTAATAATAGAGTAAAATGAGAATCATAGCAATCCTACAAAATATGAGATGAATAACTATTAGTCCTACTATACTATAGGTTATAAATTTAAAATCGAGATAAATATATGGCCAAATCTAATGAGTCAGAGACTAGGATCAGAGTCTACTGATTTGAATTCTAGCCCAGTTATACTCTTTGATCAATTGCTGACTCCTGCTCAGGGCTGCCTATCTTTTCTGCCAATTTTAATGAAGGATATCAAATATCAATATCTTTAATACCCATAACATATGTCCTGAAACCTCAATAGATGACTATGAGAAGATTCTACATGATGTTAGCTCATTTAGTAGGATCCACAAAATGACAGCTCAGTGAAGTACAAAGAACTTGGACAAACCAATTTCTAGGAAAACTATGATCTGTATCAGTAACCCTAAGTATTTTAAAACATCTAATGCTACTATAATTGTGTAGATTTATTTTGCAATGGCAAAATATGTCCAAATATGTGTGTGTTGCAGGTAGTGGAGTGAGGGGGATGTTTAGAAATCCACACAGAAAGAACATTTGCAAACACATTTAAACAAAGCAGGGTTGAGAACTGTAATTTTTACTTCTTTGAGGCTGAGCATGCATTTCCCCTAAAATAAAAATTAAAAAAGAGAGGGCTGTAGAATTTATCTGTACCAAGGCAGTTGGGATGTGTGGATTATTTTATTCCATTGTAAATATTTTGCATATGTTTAGAGCAAGCACCAGTAATTAGGCCATAATGGTAACTTGTCACTCTTAAACACAAGAGCTGTGTATATTTGGAAAGATTAAGGATAACTAGGTTAAGTAATTCTCGGAGCCTTGTTTATCAAAGCGAAGATGGCTAGCAAGACTCTTATTTACCTGATATGATATAAACATATTTCATTAAATAGTAAAGACTACATAGTTTAAAATTTTATAAAGAAAGCTTTTTACCTAATTTTGGGGAAAATTAAAGGAGAACATTTCTTTCCAAGGCTGAATTTTTTTTTTTTTCTTGGCCACGCCACACAGCATGCGGGATCTTAGTTCCCCAACCAGGGATTGAAACCGCACGTCCTGCCGTGGAAGTGCAGTCTTAACCAATGGACCGCCAGGGAAGTCCTTAAGGCTGAAATTTTAACCTTCTTTATATTACCTAATAATGTGCCACATACAATTTGATACTTGATCATTTTTTTCTGTAATCAATCATGACTCATTACATCAATACACACACATATATTTTAGTATTAAAATGGATTTTCTTGGTTATTCCTTGAAACTATTCAGGAGGTAGTATTTCTATTTTACGGACAGAGGTATAATTATTTAAATGTGGTACAACAAGCTAAAAATCACACAAACAGTAGAATGAGTACCAGAACATGATTCACTAATTTTAGATTTACAGATCAGTGAGCCCCAAATATCTCTGTTTCTGGACTGTTCTTTTGGCAAAGATGTTTGCTGAATCTGCTGATGGAGAGATTACAAATGCACATTTTATACTGGTATATATTGAAAGTGAAATAAATTGGTAGTGGGAAGGATCTCCTTTTCCAAATAAAAAGCAGGCTTCTAAGAACAAGCAAAATTGGGATTCCTGTAATTCTGGAATATCAGAATAGGCAGAATAAATAACATATAAATAAAATAATAAGCAAAGTTTCTTAGTGACGTTTCTAACCTTTGTGCTGATTTAACATCAAATTCATTTTGCTAAACAACTTTGGAAAACTTACTAACCAGTAGAAATGTGAATTATAGCTCTTCCTCAATGAAGTAACAAATTAACATTGCCCAGGTAGTAAATTTCAATAAAATCCATTTAAAATTGGAAAAGATAAGCCCTTTTGGAAACTGCTTATTCAGCCAACAAGGGCATTGAACATCTATTTTATGTCCATCAGTGGTTTAGAGTGATGAAGAAATATGAGAGATAAAATGAAATTGTTTTTGCCCTCAAAGGATTTATAATCTAGTTAGTTCTTAGTGACGATTTTGCTTCAGATTGGTAGATAGAAGCTTTAGGTGCTTCTTGATACCCTTCTTTAGAGAACCAAATTTTGTGAGAATCACAGGACTCCTTCGGACGATACCATGGAATAAATAAACACTATTGAAAACATCTGCTTCAAACAAGGTTCTTATTTTATTCAGTGAGTAAAGATTCCACATACCTGTTTGAAATATCTCAGTGTGGAAGAAACCTTGACCAGCCAGGTGGCTTATGTGAACTTCTTCACCCTTAGAAAGAAAAAAACATTGAGTAATATTGGTTCTGCTACCTGGTGCTGGCCAGGAACACATGAAACAATGTGCAGTTGTACACCAAGGACTCCAATGTCATTAACAAAGAGATTCCCAAAACATCAAAGAGGCAAGCTTTTAAGTTTTAGGAAAACAGCTTAAAAATAAAATTTGACTAACTATACAATCTTATTGGACATTCTACCCAATCATCTCTCCTAATCCCTATGTAGTCCAAAATGCTTCCTCTTGTTCTTTAGAAGGAAAAAAAATAATCATTTTTTGGTGCCAAACTTTTGGTAAAAATTACCTAGAGACTGGTAAAGGTTTAATCTGTTAGATTTCTTATATGTAGTCCTGACTCATGATCATTATGCTGAATATCAATTGCACTTCAATAATCATTTATTGTCCAAGTTCGAGGTACAATTCACTGTGCTAGACATGGAAAGAAACACAAACATTAACCTATATTTGATGTCCAGATGCTTACCATCTAGCAGAGACAATCCCATAAATTCTATAAAGTTGAATTTATACTAAGATGTACCTGAAAACTGCACTTTTGAAAATGTTATTGTCAAACTAAATAGACTAATATTACTTTTATCATTAAAAATTGAATGAGGACTGAAGGGAAAACAGTTTTTAGAGCTTGCTCATTGTTTATATGCCATAAAAAATTTATATATATGTATAAGTATATATATATATATATATATATACACAGATATTTTGGTGAAAATAGATTTGAAAATATTCTCTCATGTTAGTGAAACAATCTCCTATTGAATTCAAAATATGGAGGAAATTATGTATAGAATAAATCAGTTTTAGGACCTAGAAAATGAGAGGGGAACTTTTTCATAGTCAATTTAAGAAATGCATAAACTGCTATAAAAGCTAATAATACTCAATAAAATTTTGGCAGCCAAATAGGAGTTTCCATGATTTGCCTAAATCTGCTCAATCTAAACCATTTAAAAGATATCTATCTTCATATATTTTATATAAACCTAATATCTATAGTTTTAGGGTGCTTGCTATAAGAGCTAAAATGATGAAAAATTGAGCTTAGACTTCTAGATAATGGACCAAATATATGTACGTGTGTTTGCTTCCTTTCTATAATATCATCAAAATGATAGAGAGTGATTTAAAAAGAAGAACAAACCCATAAAGACAAAGAGGATGGAAGAGGAGTCAATACAAGAAAATTCTAGAAACTGAGAAGCAGACTCAGAAGTGGCAACTGCCTATTAAAACTTTAGAAAGCAACTGTGGGGAAAAGTCAAGAAGCAAATTAATTTACATTTCAGATTTTCTGAGGGCTCAAAATTATTGGCACTACGTGATTTTGAACTGTGTTAAGTGTGAGGCTATAAACAGGAGAATGAGTTGAATGTCAGTGGGATGCAGTTGGACACTTGCCCCCACAGAGTTCTCTCCCTATCTGTATAGTGGACCACTTGAGCATTCCTAATTAGTACAGAAGATCACAGGTTTATTCTAAAGAGGATTTTTGAAAAGAAGGACACTAGGCAAAATCTAAGTTACTGGTACCTTGCTAAAAACTAGAATTAAGTGAACTTTAACATATGGAATTCTAAGAACAACCATCTTGTCTTCTCACACTTGGTTCTAGAATGCTTGCTTCCACCCACTACTTCCTAGGCCTAGGAATGGAAAAGTCACCTCTGGGAAATCTAATCAGCCCTAGGATCCTGACATCAGGGTTCCATCAATGACATGAGCCACTCAAATCACCCACCAAAAGCAAAGCCCCCCTCAACATACTGCACCCAGAGGTGCTCAGAGGTTCCTATCAGCTTTCTAGTCTCCCCACTCTTAGAAAACCAGAGGTCACTCAATATTTGAGGGGAGCCTCTGTGTGAAAGACAAAGATGGAAACAATCAGATAAAAGCAGCATTGACGAGATGAACATAGGCAAAGGAAGAAAATGAAAATACCGTCTTTCGTATCCCAGATCGACAAGAGATAGTACGGTAGCCATAAATTAGAACAGGGTGACTGACTATCTATCTATCATCTATCTATCATCTGTCTATCTACCTATCTATCTATCTATCATCTATCACCTATCTCATCTCTAAGGAGAACAAATAAAGAGCTCCTAAAAATTCAAATTATGAGAGTAGAAATTTAAAACAAAAATAATACAAGGGTTGAAATATAAAGAGATAAGTTGAGGACATCTCTCTGAAACTGGAGGAAAAAGACAATGAGAGGATAAGAAGGAAGAAAAGATTTTGAAATCAGAGGACTACAGACCATCCAGGAGGTCCAATATCTGAGTAACAGAAATTTAAGAAACAGAAGTAAGAGAAAATGGTTAGA
Organism: Physeter macrocephalus; assembly: GCF_002837175.3. Taxonomy (NCBI): domain Eukaryota; kingdom Metazoa; phylum Chordata; class Mammalia; order Artiodactyla; family Physeteridae; genus Physeter; species Physeter macrocephalus. Next base: position 90,723,849 of record NC_041221.1, on the reverse strand, counting down.
AGAAAATACTCAAATAAGTAAATCAAGAACATTTTGCAGAAATGAAAGATTTGAATTCCCCCATTAAAAGGGACTACCAAGTACGCACAACAAAGATTACTAAATCTTCCAGTGGGTTTTTTTTGGAGGGATGGGGGGTAATTTTTTGACATATTCCAGTATAATGTGCTTATATTGCTGCTTCTTGATTTTGCAGCTTTAGTTATTATCTATTGACTCCCTAACATGATAGATGTAGATTTAGTGTTGTTTCACCATTACCCCCTTCATCTGTCTCTCTCTTCTCATCCTCACATCTACCTAATATAATTATATTGCAATTTTGGTTAAATCAATATTCAATATTTACATTATTATGACTATGTACAAGCTATTCACAGCTGATCCCTGTAGCATTTTATAATTTCTTTTCCTCTTTCCTGCATAATTTTTTGTTTTCCTTAGAGTCAGTCTTTGTCTTGTTTCTTCATTTGTGAAATTGGGAAGTTTTTGTGACCTACTTCAGATACAGAGATTCAGACATTGTCATTAAGAAACGATGTCACTCCTTTGATCTGCTCTGTTTTCTTCTGAGTTACCTTTGTTCTCAGGCAGGCAATCCCAGCAAACATACTCTAAGTAGCTCCAGACTTATATGCTAATGGTTTAGAAACCTCAGCAGATAAAGGGAGGTTTGTTTCTCAGTAGCTCCAGTGAGGGAAGCAATCTCTTGCCCAAGAGGATGTGCTATTCTTTTTGTTTTCTTGAGTCACCACTTTAGCCAGCGGTGATGTCAGTTTTATCTGAGCCTCATGGGTTGAGAATGAGCAGAGTCTGGGCAGACAAAAAAAAAGATAATAGGCTTGGAAAAATTTTAATGCATTTTATATTTGCATCTATAACTATAGTATAACTCAAACTCAAGAAAGTCTTAGGATTACACAGGCCAGAAAGGACAAGAGTTCATTTAATATTTTCCTCTGATGTAATCAGGATCATAACCAAATTATTCCAGATTTACTACCAAAATTCACTAATGTTAAGCTCTATAATTGATGCCTTCAGGTTAAGGAAGTACTATATAAGTTTTTGAGTTTAAACAGCATTATAATTTTAGAGTTTATTCAGAAATATTGTACTAATAGTCAAAGGGCAGAAATTACTCTAGAATTTAAAGTTAAGACAATATGAATTTATGACAAATTTTAGTACTACCAACTTGTTTATATGCAGTTTACTTGATCTTTTAAATGTTGTATTTAATATTATTTTTGATGAGTATTGTGACCTACTCAACCTGTTATGAGGCAACCGTTGGCTATAGGAAATTTAGTATTTAGGTTACCCTACTGCTCTGTAAGACTTCAGCCAAACAATTCCTGTTTGGTAGAAATAATTACAATTTTGGTTTCCAAGGAGGTAAGGCCATCTTCATTTATTCCCTCTTTTTTGGTAATATATTTTTTAGCAAACCAAAAGTCCTTAGCTGTCCTTCAACTACCTTGCACTGTAAGAAGTAAAGAGTATTGATTGGGGAAAAAAACAAAATTCCATGCTAACAAAATTATTTCAAAAGTAATGAACAGTGCCCTAGTTCAGAGACCCTTTTAGTACTGATGTATATCAATCTTTAGTGTTGTCATATTTATATTTGTCTTAGTATTATTTTGTTGTCTCTCTGCAATATGACTATGTTTACATCTAACCTTACAAGTCAAAATGCTCATTATGCATTTATTTAACAATGTTAGAGAACTATGACGACCACTTTTAGTTTATGACAATACAACTCTACCATTTGCAAATAGTGATAATAACAATAGCTAACATTAATCCTCACAAAACCCCTACAAGTCAGACACTGTTATTATTCCCAGTATACTGATGAGGATACTGAAAAAGAGGATAGAAACTTACTAAGAAATTTACGACTAAGTGGTTAGAGCCCAGCTAGTCTACACAAGGTAAAAACTGTACAAACATAATGACAGCATTGCATGGGTCATGACAGCCTGCCTATTTCTAGTGTAGAATACGGGAAGAAGAAAGACTCCAACATGCATTTTGAATGGCATATGCAAAAAGCCAAGAGTCTATAAGTTGATAGAAGAGGTCATGTTGTGGTTTGTAAGTGGAATAGACTACTCATTGAGTCTAACTGCATAGGATTACACCTATAAAAATGGTAAAGATAAGGTAGTAAGGATCAGAGCCCACCATGAAGAACAGTCTTTATAATTTGGGACAGAGAGAACGTTCTTTTGGTGTGCTGTCACTCATTCTCTCACTCTTTCTCCACACCATCTCCCCTCCAAACCTTTATTCTTTGAAAAAAATTTTTTAAATATTTTATCATAATATCTATTAAGTATACAAAAAGTACAGAGAATACCATTAACACACATACACATACCCATCATTCAACTCCATCAAGTTCTAACATTTTGCCTAACATTCTGTTTTAACATTAACATTACTTGTTAATTTTTAAAAATTATTCTTTTAAACTATGTGCTAGATTAGACAGTTTAAATAGTATATTTAAACTGACTTAAGGAGTAACAAAATGACTACTTATGTACTCTCCAGCAAGTCTAAAAGATAAAACATTACTCCTATCTTAGAAACCCCTGTGTTTCCCTCTCCAATGCTGATAGTTTGACAGAGTATAGAATTCTAGGTTGGAAAGAATTTTACCTCAGGATTTTTAAGGCACTGTTCCATTGCCTTCTGGCTTCTAGTGTTGCTGTTCAGACACCTGATGCCATCCTGATTCTTTATCCTTTGTATGTAACCTGCTTTTTGTCCTCTGTGGAAGCTCTTTGTCTGCAGTGTTTTGAAATTTCACAACGTCTCAGTGTGGGTTTATTTTTATCCATGTGCTGAGCACTCTGTGAACCCTTTCACTCTGGAAATTCATGAACTTCTGCTCCATGAAATGTTATTAGATTACTTTTTGGATGATTACCTATGTTCCCTGCTCTTAATTTAAATTTTGGATGCAATGGGCTGGTGTCCTAACTTTTTAAACATTTTCTCTCTCTCTTTTTTTTTTTTTTTTTTTTTATCTCTTTGCCTTTTTGCTGTACTTTCTGGGACATTCTCTTAATTCTATCTTTAAGCCCTTCTAATTTCTTTCTATCATGTTTATAATTTCCAATGGCTCCTATGAGATAATAGAAAAATATATATATTGATCTCTGCCCCTGGTTCCTGGCACAGAGCTCCTAAAACCCTTGTAATTTCCTACGTGATAAGAGTACTAGGAGCATCTCTTGTTCTAATGAGGTGACTCTAGGAAAGATAAAGCCATGATTAGAAGCTTTAGAGTTGTCAGCCCTGTCCCCCACTTCCCTAGAGAGGGCAGAGAGGCTGAAAATGGAGTTTATAATTGATCATGCCTACGTAAAGAAGCCTCCATAAAAATCCCAGTAGTAAGGGGTTCAGAGAACTTCTAGGTTGGCGAACACATCCACACCAGGAGGGTAATGCACCCCAAACTCCATGGGAACAGAAGCTCCTGCTCTCGGACGCTCCCAGACCTCACCCTGTGTATCTCTTCGTATGGCTGTTCATCTGTATCCTTTATCATATCCTTTCATAAACTGGTAAACATAAGTTAGTGTTCCCCTGAGTTCAGTGAGCTTCTCTAGTGAAATAATCAAGCCTGAAGAGAGGGTCATGGGAACCTTCAATTTGTAGACAAACTGGACAGAAGTTGTGGGTAACCTGGGGACCTACTACTTGTGATTGGTATCTGAAGTGGGGTGGGAGCAGTCTTATGGGACTGAGCCTTTAACATGTGGCATCTGACACTATCTCCAGGTAGAATTAATTTTAAAAGTAGGACACCCAGTTGAAGTCATGGAGAATTGCTTGATGTGGGGAAAAACCTCCATGCATTTGGTGACCAGAATGTCAGAAGTGAAGTGTTCTAAGTGAGTAGTAAAGGAGAGACACAGAAGGGAAAAATGGGGTGATTTTTCTTATACAGTGCCTTTTCCTCATCTGTTCTTTCACTAAAGTCTCAGATGCTTTTATGGCTACACTATCTTATTTATTTCTCTGAATATATAAATAACTTGAAAAATATTTTTCTCCTCTTTGTGTGGTCTCTATTTTCTTGAAAATGCTTTTTTCTGTTTCTTTGTTTTGGTGACTCTTTCTCACATTCTTCAGTATCTTATAGTGATCCTTGTCCTGTCACTGTCATTTAAGAATGGGGCATTAAAAATGTGTTTGGAGTTCCATATTCATGTCTTGGACTTATTGACTGTGAGTTAATTTTAAGATGTTTTGGCTAAACAATTTTATGGGGGAATCTCTGACATCTTGCCTATCAGTGTTTTTATGAGAGCTGGAAGATTCCCCAGAAGAGATTCTTCCTTTCTCCTCCCTTGCCTGTAAAACTTGACGGCTAATGTTTCAGAGTCAGGAGGATGGTGGGGGATGGTGGTATCTCAATAGCCAGTTTGTAAACATTTCATTTAATCCCTCTATTTTCAGGGTGGTAGCCAGTTCTGTCCTCAGCTGTGCTCTGAGCCCTCCAGTCCAGAAACACTCTGTTCTATCCTCTCCAGGGGATAAACCTCCAGTGTTCTGCTGGGGTATGAAAACAACAACCCCCTGGCTACATAGAGTTGCAAGGCTCCGGGTAGCTAGGTCCTCCTTTTTTAGGCCTAACTTTACTTCCACTTCCAAAATGATAAGATACTAGCAATGCTGAGATATTAGTGAGTTTGGGGTATATACTGGGTTGCTCTTTTTACTTTCTCTACTGTCATTTTAGAGTAGGAAGCTTCTTGAGTTCTGCTAAATTCATCTAGTTTTCTGAGTCCTATTTAGACTTCCCCCCTTTTTTTTTTTTTTTTTTTTGTTCTTGGTGTTCTGCAATTTAAATACAAGTTTAGGTGTGGATTTCATTTGTCTTGCTTGGGGTTCCTTATGTTCCTGAATGTGAAGATTTGTATCTTTTCTCAATCCTAGAATATTCTCATTTACATCTTTAAAAATTATCTTCTACTAACAGTTTTTATTTGTTTTTTTTTTTTTGTGGTATGCGGGCCTCCCTCTGTTGTGGCCTCTCCTGTTGAGGAGCACAGGCTCCGGACGCGCAGGCTCAGCGGC
>NC_041221.1:90708174-90718699 GCF_002837175.3 Physeter macrocephalus | reverse complement strand
CGAACCCGGTTCCCCTGTATCGGCAGGCGGACGCGCAACCACTGTGCCACCAGGGAAGCCCTACTAACAGTTTTAATGTACACAAAGCTGTGCACAATTCTGGGCAATTTCTTTAAAGTAACAAGCTAGCCCACTAATTCACCCTTCAGCTGTGTCTATAAACTGCTTTAAACTGAATGTGGAGTTTCTAATTTTAATTATTATATAATTTCTAGAATCTATTTAGTTCTTCTAAAAATAATTACTTTAAATACATTAAACATGCTTATTATCTTATATTCTATAGCCTATAATATCAGCATCTTCAGCCTTTGCAGTTTTGATTCTGCTGTGGTGATGCCATTTTGTTTTCTTCTTCTTGTTTCTCCTGTTCAGAGTGGCCTCTTGTGTTATATGTTTTGAGATTTTTCATTTTGTACTGCTGTTCCCTGGAAATGTATCTGTAAGAACTCTTTGAGACCTGGGTTTGAAACCCCTACATTTTTTCCTATCAGTGCTACCTGGGAACATTGTCAGCCTAGGACCACTTTGATGTAAATTTTTAGGTTGGGCATTTTGAGTGACACTGAGTATAAAGTTTGACCGAAACTCAGGTTGAGGGCTAGCTTGAGGTTAAATATTGTCAAGGAAGAATTCCCACCCTCATCCAGAGTTAAGATCAAGAGAGTCAAGTTTCTTTCTTTCTTTTTTTTCCTTGTGGAGTGTTTTAATAATGATTTTTTACTTAGGTAATAGTAATGAGTGCTAATTACAGAAATTTGGACAGCCTAGAAAAACTAGAATAAAAAATTTACCCATAGACTTACCACATAAAGATAACATTGGTAATCATTGCTATCTTTCTTTTATTTGTCCCATTAATATTTATTTTTGTAATAAGTGTGCTTTAAAAAAATTTTTAAATTTAATTAAATTTATTTTAATTAATTAATTTATTTTATACAGCAGGTTAAGAGAGGCAAGTTTCTTTATTATTTTCTTTTTTCTTAGTTGTCTTAATGAGGGGAACAAATTTTAATTGTCATTGGAGGAGTGTCTCATAAAAGAATTTCTATATTGAATGGATCCTATCTCTTGTACTAAACCATTAAATCTGAAGTTCTAGACTCTTTAGAATTAGTAGATCACAGTCTGCCATGGACTGCCCTGCCCCACCCAAGAGTTGAGGAAATTAACAAACTTCCTGTTCTGTATCACAGCCCTGTTCCATGGTTCATATTACTGTGAATCAGATCACATGACTTATAAGGGAAGAAAGATGATCTCTAACCTTAACCAGCTTTATCTCAAAAAGAGACAAAAAAACACATCTAAATGCATACACAAATATACAAAGAACAGATTTAAATTTAAGTATACGAGTATTATTAAGCATAAAGGAGGGAAAGACAGAGGTGACTGGTGGGGAAAGGAAATCTATGACGTGAGCTGAACATACAGAGGCAACTGTGGCAGTGTACCCAGACTGGCTGTCTTCATTTACCCCTCAGCTGCATGCTGACAAAATATTCACTCCCTCTGTTTGGGAGGTGGAACATTTTTAGCAGTCTTGGAGTCCACACATGCACATGTTTAGATCCTCAATTCTGTTCCTGATTGACAGTCCCTAAAATGAAAATCTCTGGAAATTTGGTCATTTATGAGTCTAATGTCTTATCAGAAAGAAATAAAAAGCAAAGCATATTGGTCCTTTTTTCCAGCCGATGTTATTCAACTGCATTCTTCTACCACACAGCCTTGAGATTTTATGGTGCTAAGCATGGACTTTTCCATTAACTCTAATATTAATCTCTTTCTCAGTGACCTCAAATGGTGGGGAAGAGCATCACAATCTTTGGGGGCATAGTGGTGGAGTTAGTTACTTGTAGGGAAAGAATTTTATCTATAGAGGAGTTGGATTATTAGAGGGAAAAAAGGGCATTTATTTTTTTGTTTCAGAGTAGCCCAAGTTTGTAGGTGTGGATCTCTCGACCACTGTACTTTACATGCCCCACAAAACCTCCCAGTCTCTCTTCCCATTCTCCTTCCCCAGTACACTTTTCCACCTTCCATTCCAATTCTAGCGTGTGCATATGACTTAATAAGCTGAGTCTGTAATTTCCATGAAAATACAAAAGGCCAAGTGTAACTAAGACACATATGGCAAACAAGGTAAGAATTCTACTTGACATCACACAAGAAAAAATATAATGTAAGAAGGGGGAATCCTCAAAACATCAACATTTAAGAAGGTAAAAGGAGAAAAGCATTCAAAGGAGATTTCATAATATACCCATAAAATCTGGGGGAAGGCTCTAGTAATAGGTTCTGAAATAAATGCTGTTTCCAACAAGTGTTATAAAATGCTTTGAATTTGTAGTTAAAAACAATCTGCACTTCAGTTCTAACTCATCACACATCAAGAGTGTGTAAATGGGAATAAAAATTCTAGAATCACTGGAGCAAACATCTCTAAAATGAAAAGTATTAGTATTAAGCTCAGTCTCCTTTGAGATAAGACCAATAAGAGTTTTAAGCTAGTGATTTTGACCGAAAATTTTAGCTAGTTTGTGAGAAAAACACTTAAATTTTGGAGGGGTAATAGGCCAATAAAATTAAATGAAAAAAATTTTCCATTTTCAGAAAACTTTGTAGGACATGTATAGATGGAAATTATCAAATGAATTAATGTCTGTCTAAAAATGTAATGGAAAACAAAAATACTGTGTTTTGGTCTACTTCCAATTCATAGTTCAAGTAATTAGTAGTTGAAATAAAAATATCTCATATATTTCTAATAAGTGTGATACTGACTAACAAATATTTTCTGAACAGTTTCTTCACTTCCAGCTCAGCACAAGCAACACATGCTTGTGTTTGCATGTTACTATCAGTGATACTTGTGCAAAGGCCACTGTCAACTATCTACACTCTCTCCCAGGCATGTAGAAAGACTGCAAATGGAAGGTCATGCATATCTGTGCAGTGACAAAAAATTGTTTGTTTGTGTGATTTCATGTGTAATTTATAAGCATGAGGTAGAACTTAATGTATTGTGTAATATTTCGAAAGTTTAAAGTGTTGCTATTTCTAAATTCAGTTTGCTGGAATTGTCAAAATACTTGTTATTGGAGACTTTGTATAAAATTTCAAAATAGCTCATTTTGAGTTATCTTCAAGAAAAACACACTTTTCTCCTTCAACAATGAAAGTAACCCAACATCATTATAATTAAATATTGCTATGTTTATAATACTTTTTATGTTAATCATGAGCTGGCCAGCTGATGGCGAACTGGCTAGTATTTCTGTGTGAGGATGCCAAGAACAAAATTTCATAAGGCCTTTACCTCTCAATGAAAAATAATAGTTTTTTTTTTAATCAAGAATGTATTTGGGGGTATTTGAAGATCAGGAATTTGTAATTCAAATAAATCTTTAGTTCTTTCTTTTGAGATGTAAAATTATCATTAATAATCATTATTATTGATACTAAAAAAGACTGTACTTTGGGCAGTTGTCTGGTTTATAAACTAGATTCCAGATCCGAATCTCTTATGCCCAGCCTTCTCAACTACAACCCCCAAAGCTGCCTGAAACAGTTAAACAAAAATTTTCACAGGTCAAATTCTGTGTACTTTCCAGTGCGATATAAAGAGGTGTGTTATGTCCATGGTGTGTTAGAGCTGGTGCAAACTGACTCTTGAGAACCAGTGTGGGTGTTTTCTAACCCCACATTCAGTGACATCATACTGATAGTTTGAAATCAGCCCTGGCAAGAGGAGTTATACCACAGAAATGGGAAAACACTATAAATCTGGTCTTCTTACCCTGGAGTATCAGCTGTTAAACACTGACCTGCATATCACTATTTAGGGGGGAAAAAAAGAAAAGAAAACATGGATGTGGTTTTAGTTGTAGGAAGGCAATGGAATTTGGAACTGGAATTTAGAATGACTAGTCAGATTTAGAATTGGAGTATATTCAAAATGTCATGTACTTGAAGAATATTTTCAGCATCGTGAGATCAATTGGTTTTGGAAAATTTGGAAGCAGCTACTCGGAATTTTAAGTTATGGGAAGTTCTGAGGAATCTAGTATGTTTGTAAAAGGGATGTGCAATGTAATTAAATGAGTATCTTATCAAGCACATTGGTTCTGGTCTGCTGCAGGTTATCCTGATTTGAAACAAAAATAGTCTTCCCTAGAACCTCAGCCAAACCTGATGTGGAGGACCAGAAGTCCTTCAAATGTAGGGTGTAGGTTGGTGTACACTGGAAAGTAAATGCATACTCATTGGCAGGGGCCAGGTAATTATATTCTTCACTTTGTAGAGCCAACAGAAGTCAGCTATCACTTCAGAGCAATAAAAACAGACAAAGTTCTAAGATGTTATAATTTGACCCCGGTTGAGTTTCACAGTGGAAATTCACAAAGAAAAACTCATTCTTATTGTTATCATAGCTCAATTTCAATATGTAATTTGATTGATTATATATAAAATATAGAACCAGTTATTTTGAATATAATATGAACCCATAGGACATCCTAGCTATCAAAAATATTCATAAGTAATAAACAGATGTATATTCATGTATGTGAAGCCACCGTGATTTCCAGATAATTAGGCCTAGTCTTGTAATTACTGTTCTATTATTAATCAACATGCTGTATCTCCTTTCCTGGATTATTTTTTCTCCATGCACTTATCACACTACATAGTTTTCTGACTGTTCTTATACTATGTATTTCCATCCACTAGAATGTGCAGGCTTATGCAGGCAAGGGCCTTTTCTGTTTGCCCATTACTTTATTGCCACTGCTATGTTCTTTTACCAACTGGCACATGATAGATAATATTTGCTGAATAAGTAGATGAAATAATTAACACAAAGATTGATGAAGAAATTTCAATGGTTGAAAACTTTCAGGATTCTACTCTATTTGAGATTTCACAGCATCCATTAAAATCAGAAATAGAGAAGATACACAAACAAACCCAGCATAAAAATGTTGCTCACTTGCACCTAGCATACTAAACACTGAAAGTATGTTTCAGATGTCACGTCTCAACTTAGTACAAATAACTAAGAAAATATCTTGTAAGCATTTTAGTTGATAAAAAAGATAATTTTCCAGAGAGCCAGATGAAGTTACCATTAACTAACCTGATTTATTTTTTTGGGGGGGGGCTGCACTGGGTCTTTGTCGCTGCGCATCGGGCTTTCTCTAGTTGCGGCGAACAGGGGCTACTCTTCATTGCAGTGTGTGGGTTTCTCATTGCGGTGGCTTCTTTTGTTGCGGAACACGGGCTCTAGGTGCGCAGGCTTCAGTAGTTATGGCACACGGGCTCAGTAGTAGCAGCACGCGGGCCCCAGAGTGCGTGGGCTTCAGTAGTTGTGGTGCATGGGCTCAGTAGTTGCAGCTCGTGGACTCTAGAACGTGGGCTCAGTAGTTGTGGCACACCAACTTAGTTGCCCCGCATCATGTGGGATCTTCCTGGACCAGGGATAGAACCCGTGTCCCCTGCATTGGCAGGCGGATTCTTAACCACTGAACCACCAGGGAAGTCCTAATTAACCTGATTTTAAAGAACAAACTCAGTCATCCTTAAAAGTCCCAGAGATCAGACACTTTTCAACAATGAAATGAAATAAGATGATTTTCCTTCCTTATGTTGGAGATCCATATTCTCATTGAGAGTTTTTTTTAAAAATATTTAAAGGTGGTCTTAGGGAAATTTATTCCCATGTAGATATGCTGTCATTTTCAACAACTTTCCCTATTTACTTATTCTTACCATTATTATATTATAAAGGAAAGGTGAAAAATCATTTTAGATCCACTGTAGAAACAGATTAAAATTGATAACTAACTAGCCGACATGGGTTGGATAGTGGAAAGATAGCCAACCCAGATGAATTCATATTATCCAGATTTACAAAATATGTAAATCCATTAGAAAATAGCCTATGTTTTTCACTTGGCTTTGATTATATAAAGCTAGTAGAAAAAAAAAGCCATACTTCTATCTCTTTCTTATATGATACTTAAAAAATTGAATTATCTGTGTTTGTAGGGCTTAAATTGCTGAATGGTTAAAAAAAGTCTCCATCTGATAGTCTGTGAGTTCCTTGGAGGGCAATGGCTTTGTCATCCTTAACACCTAGCATGGATCTGAGACCATAATCAGTTCTCAATAAATATTTATGGAATGAACATTGCATAACTGATTTAATAATGAAGTATCTTTGCAACTAGGCCTATAACTTTGAATTCAGAGCTGGATCTGGTACTTTGGTTCCTACAACCCATTTTCTTCATGCATCTCACTTTATGCTTTGCTTGCCCTATGAGAGAAATGTAGAATCTGGAGCCAAAAAGGAAATAGAAATGTACAAAATAGCATTTTTAATACAGGAGTCCAGGTGACCTTTAAGAAGAGTCCAAGTTCTATTGACTGAAAAGTTTTCTGTGGGCAAAGCATTTTCCCAAGGTCAGGAGAGTTCAAAGAACACAGCAAACTTTGAGGAACATGCCAATGAATTTTGTAAAAGTTGTTTTTTGGTGTGTGTGAAGACACAGGGCTTGGCTGGTCATTCTGATCTCCAGATGGTCACAGGATGCAGCCAGTAATGACCATGGAACACCCTGAAACATTATTAGTTTAATCAAGCAACATAGTCTCATTTGTTTGCTTGTAAGAGAGAATTTGTCAGAAATCTTGACTCTGTTCTTTATCATTCCTACCACCATGCCAGGCTAAGTGACCATTGTTTTTCAGCTGGATTATTGTAATGACTTACTAACTGGTTGCCTCTTTAATAATCTTGCTTCCCTGAAATCTATTCACACTTTAGTCTTAGAGATCATTTTAAAACCTAATTTGGATCTTGTCACTAGACAAGAGACTTTGAAAGGTTTTGCCTCCCATTGCAGTTAAGATAGAATGCAAAAATTTTGCCATAACCTATAAGACCCTGCTTGATTAGGACCCTACCTTCTTCAATTGTTTCTCCAGCCACTGTCCCTTTGACTCCAGGCACTTGGAGCTCTTGCGGTTCTTCCTTATCTTAAGGCTTTCCCCTGTGCTGTTCCCTCTCCCTGGAATATGCTTCTCATTCACAATTTAGTACTGCACGTACTATTCTAGACATCTCTTTAAGGGTCAGGAGGCAGTGGTTAGTTTTACTGGGCCAGGCTGGTAACGCTTCATGACAGAGTGATTCTCAAACTTGAAGATGAATAAGCTTTCCTAGTCAGACATGTGGGACAAAAGTGTAATTTCAGCAGAGGGAACAGAATAGATAAAATACAGATGGCAAGAAAACTTTTGACATAGAAATATCACTGACATTTGTTAAAATAAGAAAAATAGACTGAGGATTAAGTTTTGAGAGATAGAATGATCTCTGCTTTGGACATGTTGAGTTTGATTTATCTGAGACTGCAGGATAGGGATTGATAGAGACTAGGCAACTGGGTATGTGGGGAAGATTATGGGGTAGATACATAAAAGGCAGGGAAGGATATAGAGATCTAGGAGTTATCAGCACATACAATTTCCTAGGAAAATTTGTAGAGTAATAAAAAAGAAATGCCAACATTTAAATAGCAGGCACCAGTAAAGAAGATAAAGAAGTGGTCAGAGAAATTGTCTCTGGAGACAAGGGAGATGAGTGTTTCAAGAAGGAAGTGGTCCACTTCCTACTGCAGAAACATAGAAGATAATTTAATTAAGGTGAGGACTAAAAGGACCCAGGGATTTGGAAATAGGAAAGTCTTTGATGAGTTTTACCAGGAAAATATGAGAAACTGAGCCACACTGGAGATTGTAGCTGGAGACATAGCTGGAGATTGAGGAGGAATTGGGATATACAGAAGTGAAGCCAAAACAGAAACAGACTCAGACGTAGAAAACAATTTATGGTTACAAGAGAGGAAAGGGGTGGTGGAGGGATAAATTAGGAGTTTGGGGTTAACAGATATATACTACTATATATAAAATAAATAAACAACAAAGACCTACTGTATAGGACTGGGAACTACTATATTCAATATCTTGTAAAAACCTATAATGGAAAAGAATCTGAAAAAGAACATATATATATATATATATATATATATATATCTCTGAGTCACTTTGCTATACACCTGAAACTAACACAGTATTATAAATCAACTATACTTCAATTAAAAAAAAAAGAAATGTAGACAGAGATTGAAGACCATTCTTTTGTGGAGCTGGGCTGTGAAGGGTAGAGGAACAGGGCGGCCAGCTGTGAAGTGGGTACAAAGTTGAGGAAGAGTGTTTTAATTATATTTTTTATAGTAGTGAGACTAAATCTGTTTTACAGGGGAAAGAAGTGTGATACTAAAATACAGTTTTTGAGGAAATAATTGATGAAACAAAATATTGCAAGAGAGAGTAGAGGATCTACTTTTGAATCAAGAAGAATTACCTTTTAGTGCAGGAACAAACTCTTGAGATGGGAAAGAAGGTGAAATGAGTCATGGGCTCCTTACACATCTGTTTGCTGCAATTCTCCTCAGTGGGGTAGGAGATGTGGTCACTGCTAAGAGGCCAGAGGATGTGAAAGTAGCAACTTGATCTCAGTAACTTTACGGATATATCTCATGGTGCTAAACCATAATGGTTTTATATATTCATGGTTATGAGGACTTGACGCACACATAAAATAAAATATTCAAGGCTGTGACATTGCTGCAGATATGTCTCTCTTGGACCAGAAATAGGGATGGCCAGGGGAGGAGGTTCCAAGATCAAGGATGTGAAAGTAGCTGGGACGGAAGGTGCTATCCCCTCTGAATGTGAATATCAGACTGTCATAGAGACTGATTCTTTTTTGGTGTAGGCCTTGACACCACCTTCTTTTTGCCATTAGAGTGCATTTAGGAATCACTACAATTTGAGGCATTGTCTGATAATGCTTGACTGTACTCAAATTTGAGCTTTTAAATGTTTTTAAACAACTGTTTAATTTTGAGAGGAATGAGAAGTTTGGGGGGAGGGGTGATGTATGGAATTTTCTATCATCAAAATAAATAGCTAGGCAGTTCCTATTGTTCTCAGTAGAAATAACAAGCAAAACACTTAAAATATATATGTATATTTATCCAATGTTTTTAGCATATGTTTGATAGGTACATTTGGTTTAAATCAATAGATTATAGCTGTGGATGATTCTTTACTTCATGTATTTGTGAATATAATTATCTCCTACTTTTTAGTGGTATTAAAATTTTCTTCAGTGAAATATGATTTTCTATTCTCAGTTTTTGTTCTTTTGCCTTTTTGTTTTCTTGCCTCTAACTTTTTGCCTTGCCTGTGTTATCCTGCTGAGTTAATAGCCTCTGGACACCAAGTAAGCACTGGATAAATACCTGCTGATTCACTGACCCAAGTCCTGTGAGGATGCTTCAGTCACAGGGTGAAAGCAGGAAAATGATGCTGCCAATTTAAACCTGTCTTCCTGGTTGCTTCAAGCCACCCATTCTTGGCTAAGCAGAGTGTGTGAGCAAACTATCTTGCAGCATTGCTCATAGTGGCAGTGCTACTGCTGTTAGGAGCGTAGGAAGGAGAATTTACTAAAGTACAGAAATCTCTAGCTGGGGTTTTTTTCTGTCTCCAGCTGCTAATCTTAATTCTGCTCTCAACCTAGAAGTATCACAGATACATGCTATTTGGGTTTTTTTCCTTTCTTTTTTTTTTTTTTTTTTTTTTTTACTATAGCTTCATTATCAAAAACAAAAATTCTTGGGATGAGATGAGTGGGTTAAAGCTATAATCACAGGTTAAGCAATTGTTCAAGGCAACTATATTTGAACACCTATTTTTCTTTTTTTTAATTTGTTTTATTGAAGTATAGTTGATTTACAATGTGTTAATTTCTGCTGTACAGCAAAGTGATTCAGTTACACACACACACATAAACATATATATATATATATATTCTTTTCCATTATGGTTAATTACAGGATATTGAATATAGTTCCCTGTGCTCTACAGTAGGACCTTGTTGCTTATCCATTCTATACATAAGAGTTTGCATCTGCTAACCCCAAACTCCCAATTCACCCCTCCTCTACCTCCCCTCCCCTTTAGCAACCACAAGTCTGCTCTCTATGTCTGTTTTGTAGGTAAGTTCATTCATTTAACACCTATTATAGTACACCAAGGGCTTTTCCTTTCTATGGATTTCTGATGAAGTCATGCTACGCATTACTCTGCAGTGTTACATTTTTAGCACAATGCTTGACTTAAAATGTTATTGATTTTTCCTAGAAAGTTTTCATTACTCTGTTTAACATGTAGTTTTTAAAACTCTGCCTGTTGTTTCATGTGCAAAAGTTTATTTGTTTTTTTTTTTAGCTATGCATGGGTTTTTGGTGTTTTTTTTTTTGCGGTACGCGGGCCTCTCACCGCTGTGGCCTCTCCCGTTGCCCGTTGCGGAATACAGGCTCCGGACGTGCAGGCTCAGCGGCCATGGCTCACGGGCCCAGCCGCTCCGTGGCACGTGGGATCT
>NC_041221.1:90693807-90708022 GCF_002837175.3 Physeter macrocephalus | reverse complement strand
CGGAATACAGGCCCCGGACGTGCAGGCTCAGCGGCCATGGCTCACGGGCCCAGCCGCTCCGTGGCACGTGGGATCTTCCCGGACCGGAGCACTAACCCGTGTCCCCTGCATCGGCAGGCAGACTCTCAACCACTGCGCCACCAGGGAAGCCCTGCGTGGCTTTTAAAAACCAATATCTGGAAGGCTGGAATTTTCAATAGGAATATGTACATTCCTATAATACAGTAGTATACAAGACAGGCTAGATTCTTGCCCTGATGGAGTTTATCTTCCAGTGGGGAAGATACTTTAGAAAAACAAGTAAAATGATAAACAATTTGAGGTGGGGATTAGCATTACAAAGAAGAATAGAACAGAGTGAGAGGATAAAGTGATGGGGCATGAGTGAAAATGGGAGTTGCTGTGTTAGATGAGGTGGTCCGAGAAGATCTTTGTGAAGAGAAGATTTTACACGGAGACCAAGTGAGGAACTGAGACATTAGAGGGCCTGAGGAAGTTGACTCAAGCAGAGGGGAAGCAAGTGCACAGCCCGTGAGATGGGACTGAACTGGGCATGGTGCGTTTAAAGAACATCAAGAGGGCCAGTGTGCCTGGTGCTAACTGAATGCAGGAGAAGCTGGTCACAGACAAGTTAGGATAATGTTGGCCTCCTTTAGTAACACTGAGAATTCTGGATTTTGTTCTTCATGTAAAAGTGGGGAGTCGTATTAGTGAGCTGGGGCTGCCATAACAACATACTACAAACTGGATGGCTTAAACAACAGAGATTTAGTTTCTGACAGATCTGGAAGCTGGAAGTTTGAGTTCAGGGTGCCAGCATGGTCGCTTTCTGGTGAGGATTCTCTTCCTGGCTTGCAGACAGCCACCTTCTCACTGTGTCCTCACATGGCCTTTCCTCCATATGTGCTTGCATGGGGGAGGGAGATCAAGCAAGTAAGTGAAAGAGTCAGCATGTGAGCGAGCTCTGGTATCTCTTTTTTATTTTTCCAGCTTTATTGAGATATAATTGACATATAACATTTTGTGGGTTTAAGGTGTACAACATGATGATTTGATGCATTTATATATTGCAAAATGATACCACAATTGGGTTAGTTAACACCTCCATCACATCACATAATTACCATTTTTTTGTGGTGAGAACATTTAAGATCTCTCTTAGCAATTTTCAAGTGTATAATACAGTATTGTTAATTAGAGTCATTGTGTTATACATTATATTCCTAGAATTTATTCATTTTCTAATGGGAAGTTAGTAACATTTGACTAACATCACCCCATTTTCCCCACCCCCCCCAGCCCCTGGCAACCACCATTCTACTCTCTGTTTAGGTGAGTTTGGCTTTTTCAGATTTCAGATATAAGTGCGATCATCTAGTATTTGTCTTTCTTTGCCTGGCTTATTTCACTTAGCATAAAGCCTTCAAGTTCCATCCACGTTGAAAATGGCAGGATTTCCTTCTTTCTCATGGCTGAATAATATTTCAGTGTGTGTGTGTGTGTGTGTGTATATATATATATATATATACATATACATACGTATATATATGTATATGTATATATATATATCATCTTCTTTGTCCATCTGTTGATGAACATATAAGTGGTTTCCAGACCTTGGCTATTGTGAATAATGTTGCAATGAACATGGGGGTGCAGATGTCTCTTCGAGATCTTATTTTCGTTTCTTTTGGATAAATACCCAGACGTGGAATTGCTGGACCATTGCTGATAGTTCTATTTTCAATTTTCTGAGGAAACTCCATACTGTTTTCCATACAAATTTACATTCCCACCAACAGTGCACAAGTGTTCTCTTTTCTTTACATCCTCACCAATACTTGTGATTTCTTGTCTTTTTGATAATAGTCATTTTAATAGATGTGAGGTGATATCTCATTGGGGTTTTGTTTTGCATTTCCCCGATGATTTGTGATATTCAGCACCTCTTCATGTACCTATTGGTCATTTGTGTACCTTCTTCGGAAAAATATCTATTCAGATCTTTTGCCCATTTTTTAATTGGATTGTTTGTTTTTTTGTTACTACATTATATGAGTTCCGTATATATTTTGGATACTAACCCCTTATCAAATAGATAATTTGCAAATATTTTCTCCCATTCTGTAGGTTGCTTTTTCATTCTGTTGATTATTTCTTTTGCTGTACAGAGCTTTTGGTCTGATGTAGATCCATTTGTTTATTTTTGCTTTTGTTGCCTGTGATTTTGGTGTCATATCCAAAAAATCATTGCCAAGATGAATGTAAAGGAGCTTTCTTTTCCCATTTTCTTCTTCAGGTTTTACAATTTCAGGTCTTACATTTAAGTCTTTAATCCATTTTGAGTTAATATTTGTGAGTGGTGTAAGATAGAGTCCAATTTTATTCTTTTGCATTTGATTATCCAGTTTTCCCAACACCATTTGTTGAAAAGACTATCTTTTGCCCAATGAGTATTCTTGGCACTCTTGTCAAATATTAGTTGACGGTACATGCATGGGTTTATTTCTGGGCTCTTGATTCTATTCTACTGATCTCTGTGTCTATTTTTATGCCAGTACCACACTGTTTTGATTTCTATAGCATTGCAATATAGTTTGGGATCAGGAAGTGTGATGCCTCCAGCTTTGTTCTTTCTTAGGATGGCTTTGGCTATTTGGGATCTTTTGTGGTTCTACGTAGGTTTTAGGATTTTTTTTCCTATTTCTGTGAAAAATGCCATTGAAATTTTGACAGGGATTGCATTGAATCTCTAGATGGCTTTGAGTAAACATTTTAACAATATTAATTCTTGAATTAATATTAATTAATTAATACTAATATTAATTAATATTAATCCATGAATATGGGATATCTTTCCATTTGTTTGTGCATTCTTCAATTTCTTTCATCAAAGTCTTACAGTTTTTAGTGTACAGATCTTTTACCTCCTTGGTTAAACTTACTCCTAATTTTTTTTTGTAAATGCTATTGTAAATGGGATTGTTTTATTTCATTTTCAGATATTTTATTGTTAGTGATATCTCTTTTTATAAAGACACTAATCACATTGGAGCAGGGCCTCCATCCTCTGACTTCATTTAATTTAATTTACCTTTTAGAGGCCCCATCTATGGTATGGCCATACTGTGTAAGGCTTTAGCATATGAATTTGGAGGTGGGGACACAAACATTCAGGCCATAACAGGAATAATAGGATCTGACTTAACTTTTTAAAATATCACATTGGCTCCTGTGTGCTGAATAGACCACATGGGGGAAAGAGTGAAAACAGAAAGACTAGCTATAAGTCTAATGCAATGGTCCAGGTAAGAGATGATAAAGGCTCTGAATAGTATGACAGTGGTGGAAATTGGGATGATATGTAGATTCAGATTATATTTTGAAAGCAGAGCTGTAGAAACTTGCTAGATGTGGGTGGATAAAACAATGAGAAGAAACAAGGAAGAAAAATATCATGGTTTGGGGCCTGAGCATGAGGGAGCATGGTGGTATCATAACCTAAGATAAACAGGACTAGGTGAGGAAAGGCAGAAAAATCAAGAGTTACATTTTAAACATGTTAAGATTGAGGTGCATATTAGACAGTCATTTGGTGACTTGGAATAAGCAGTTAGATGAATATTCGATTTGTGGAATGTTGATTCATAACCAACTTTCATAAAAGCATCTATTTCAGGAAAGTTACTTATTACTTAGTTATAAGCACTTGAAATTAACTGTTGTTGAATTAAGCAGTTATAGTAACATATTGGGTACCTCACGGCATTATTGGGAGAGCTGAAGAACCAGAATTTGGCATAACTAATCAAGGAAATCTCCCCCAAACACCCCAGAACTGGTCCTGGGAAGAAAAGAGCTAAATATATTTTAGGATGATATTGCCCCCAGCTGAACTACCAATATTTCAGTTTCCATACTGTCTGGAGACCAGCTAGCCTCCTGGTGGCCTGTTGATTATATTGGACTCCTTCCATAATGAAGAGCACAATTATTTGGGAATAAATGATTAGATGATGATTTTGTTTGTATTTGCTTTTCCTGCCCATTCTGCCAGAACCACCATTCATAGATTTAGTGTATGTATGAAACACCATACAACATAACTTCCAATCAAGAAACTTATGGTGAAAGAAGTAAGAAAATGGACTAATGTTTACAGTATTACTGGCTTTACCATGTATTCCCATTATCCAGCAGCAGTTGACCTTACAGAATTTTGGAACAGCACATGAAATACTCAGTTCTTATGTTAGCTTGGAAGTTGGGGTGCTAGTATATATGGTATACTATATACCATAGTATATATGGTATGTGCTCTGAACCAGTAAACATTTATGGCACTGATGCGTCCACAGCCAGAATACATGAATCAGGTAAGCAAGGGGCAAAAGTGGAAGTGACACCTCCCACAAATTCACCTAATGGCTCATTCACAAAAATTTTGCATCCTATTCCAGTCCCTTTAGGCTCCATGGGTTTAGGGGTCTTAGTAGGCTAGGGGAGGCTGCTGCCATGAATCAAGTAAAGACTGGTTTAATTGAATTGGAAGCTGAGATTGCCACTTTTCTATTTCTGATTCTGAAACCACAGGATGAATAGTCAAAAAGAGGATTATGGTATGACAGGAATGATTGATCCTAGCTATAATGGGGAAACAGTGCTGCTATTACACAATGGGATCAAAAAGGTGTTAATGGAAACCCAGTGATCTTCTGAGGTGCCTTTTAATACTGCCATTTCCAGTGTTAAAAGTTAAAGGGGAGGGGGAAGGGTAAGCTGGGACGAAGTGAGAGAGTGGCATGGACGTAGATACACTCCCAAATGTAAAATAGATAGCTAATGGGAAGCAGCCACATAGCACAGGGAGATCAGCTCAGGGCTTTGTGTCCACCTAGAGGGGTGGGCTATGGCGTGTGGGAGGGAAACGCAAGAGGGAGGAGATATGGGGATATATGTATACGTATGGCTGATTCACTTTGTTATAAAGCAGAAACTAACACACCATTGTACAGCAATTATACTCCAATAAAGATGTAAAAAAAAAAAAAAGTGAAAGGAAATCCACAACAACCCAATAGGGGAAAGATGGTCAAGGGGTCCCTTTTCTCAGGGATTAACGTATAGGTAAACTCTTGGGTAAAGGCAAAAGAAACATGAAATTGATGATAGAGGAGGCAAGTCAACAACATAAATATAGCACCAACGATGAGTTGCAGAAATAAGGATTGCATCTACGCATATATTCTTTCAGGTGTGTATTTATATATTTTATCAGGTTTCTCTACATTTTCCCTCCATTTCTCCTGTGATTTATGTAGTGTATTTTACTGGTGGTTAGCTTAAATATTAGTAGATAATTTATAGAATATTGAGACAAGACCATGGCACAACTCCAGAAGAATTGGACATCTTCCAGAAAGCCTGGATTTCAATTTGGATAAGACTTCAGCTCATTCCCTTTATATGGAGAAAAGTAGTTACTTTAGGCTAAATGCAAGAGAAGGTGTAAATTGATGTTGGGCTGCAAAAGGTTTGACTTATAGAGGACATTTGTGATTCATTTGGATATATAGCAACCAAGCCCCTTTCTATATTTGGGGAATTCTCCACTTAGGAGTATTAGAGTGGGGCAAAGAGTCTATTGCTATAGAAGCTGAGAATGTTAGATACTTAGCAATTTCCCTTAAAGATAGAACACTCTTGTGAGACTTAAATTCATAGCTGGACTTTGACCAAGTAGTTAGTAATGCAAGAAACCAAGAATAGGAGGCTTTTTTCTGTGTGTTTGTGACCGTGGCAATGACAGCAATAATTTCCTTACGAAAAACAAGACTGAGACTTAGTTTGGAGATTTCCCTTTGGATTCTTAGCCTGAAATTGGGCTCCCTAGCCCTCCCAGTGTGTCTGTAAACTAGCCAATGTCCTTTTAATAAATTCCTTTTCTACTTAACTCTAGCTGGAATTGTTAGAAATCAAGAGTCCCAACTAATATAGCATCTGTTGAGGTACTTTCCAACATTTTGTCAACCTTATGAATCACTTTTTAAAAATACCTTCAAAACAATCCCTTAAAAAAAAATCTGTTTTATTTATTTATTTTTTTTATTTTGATTTTTTTTGTGGTACGTGGGCCTCTCACTGCTGTGGCCTCTCCCGCTGCGGAGCACAGGCTCCGGACGCGCAGGCTCAGCGGCCATGGCTCACGGGCCCAGCCGCTCTGCGGCATATGCGATCTTCCCGGACAGGGGCACGAACCCGTGTCCCCTGCATCGGCAGGCGGACTCTCAACCACTGTACCACCAGGGAAGCCCAAAAAAATCTGTTTTAAAAAGTCAGTCACAGACCTCATATTTTAAAGTATTTTAATATTAAGCAAAATGCATTTATTAAGTCTGTGCAACTTTAGCTCAGATGAAATTACACCATTCATCAGTTTAAAAATCCTAAAAATAAGATATATGCCTTCATCACTACTTTTAGATTGAGTATCACCAGGTTGAGATAATGTACACACTATGCAATAAAACCTCATTAGTTCAAATTAAACAGGAGGAAGGATTTTCCATGTCAATGTAAAAATACCAATTTTTAAAGTAATGAACTTTTATAATTTCCAAGTATTTACAATAAGTAACTATATCTAAATACCAACAAAGCATTACTAGAGATGATAGAAATCTACTAGAAATTACTAGAAATCTGCCAAGCTAGATTTATAGAATACATAACCATACAATCAAGTTTTGTTGAGCGGGACCTGTATTTTTCAAGATTCTTTCTGTTTCAGATAATAGAAACTCAATTCAACTGGCTTAAATTTAAAAAGGGAACGTGTTTGGCATACAGAACTGAAAAATCCAGTTAGTCTGGCTTCAGGCATCGCTGGATGTCGGGGCTAAAACTCACTAGGCCTCAGTCTACTCTCCCCATTGTTGGGCTATACGTTCCTCTGTATTGGTTTCATTCCTGGGCAAGCCCTCTCCTAGTGTTCGCAAGTTGGCTGCCAGAAGTTCTGGGCCTACATCTTTTTCTTTCAGCAATCTTGTCAAAAAAAATTTCTTTTCCCCAATAGTTTCTTAAAAAGTCCTAGGTCTGACACAGATTTACCCAGCATGATCCATGTGCCATTTTTGGCCAAGAATATGGAGGACACTGAATGCCTGTATTGGGATCACATTCCCATTGCTAGAACCCTAGGATGACTTCAGGTCTATCAAACCTCAAACCTCGTAGAAGTGGAGAAGTTGTTCAACAAAGAATATTGGGATGCTACTACCAGAAGAAGAAGGAATGGGATGCTGACCAGGCAGAAATAACAGCCATTTCACTAGAGGACCTTGGATTCTAAGAACCACCTGGAGCATCAGGCTCCTCTCTAATACCACTGACTGTTACTCAGCTTCCACTTGTACACTCGTGTTGATACATTTTTTTTCTCATTTGGCAATCTATTCTGTTGCCAGTAAGTGATAAAGTTCTTCCTTATAATGAATTAAAATTTGCTTCCTTGGATTTTAAAACCATCAATCTGTCTATGCTCTGCTCTCTGGAGTATAGCATTTGCCCCTTCCTACTTTAAAATGATGTTCTTTCAAGTGTAAGAGGTCAGATACGCTGCAAATCATGCTTCCCGCCCAGTATTGTTTCCTCAGCCATTTCTCAAATGACACATTTTCTATGAACTTCATTGTCTTGGACACTTTTCCTCAAGACATTTTCTTATTTCTCTATGTTCCTTTTACTAGGGTATCAAAAATATGCTTCTATAAAAGAATACTTTGGGAAAGGATAAGTGAAACAACAAGATTACACCATGAAATACAGACTATCATTTTGTTAACTGAGGCCCATCTTTCTACAAGCAGTCCAGTTGGGTTAGGATACCAATCCTTGGATTTAGACATAAAGTGGATGCAATAGGCCACTTTATATTTTGTCTTGACTAGAGTGACCATAGTCTGCATTGCCTAGGACAGCCCCAGTTATGCCTTCTGGGCTAGTGTAATTAAGATTGGTGCCCTTTTCACTTTCCGAATCTCATGTTGGTCACCCTAGTCTTGAACCACTATCTATTACTGATGTGACAGGTTATTCCACAGGCACAGGTGCACTAGGCTGTGAGCTACTTGAGGGACTATGTTGTATTTGACCTTGCATTCCTAGAGCTTAGCTGAGTTCCAGGATATAGTAGATATTTAAATACATGCTTATTGAATAAGGGGGTGGATAAATCTAATCATATTGTTTTTAGCTTAAACACAAAACTTTGCACTTGTCCTTAAAAATACACATATAACTGGCAGATGCATGCTTTAAAACAAGTGATATGTTTTGATATGTTTAAGTGCTTAAAAATAGTTCGCTACATATTTTTCAAAATAGCCTAAATATTTCATAGATAATGCCATAGACTGAACAATGGCCAAATAAATGAAATTTAATTAATAAAAACGTAACTAGTAGAGTATCCATGTGCCCAGCACAGAGTTTCACAGATAGTAAATATTAAATAAATATTGCTGGAATCAAGACTAACTTCAAAAATATTTAACTATCACATGTATAGATTATGATGGTAAAGTAAAGACTGAAAAAGTGAATTCAATAAATTTGGTCTTAGATATCTATGAGCTTAGTTTAAAACAGTGCAGAAGTACAGAACTGGCAAAACATTGGTTAAAATAAAATGCTTAGAGAAAGTAGCAATGTAGATTCTCAGAATTGTCACTCAAAGAATGATAGAGACAACCTAGTTTAATCTACTCTTTTTGCAAAGGAGAAAACTTGATCACAAAGAATAGACTTCTTGTTCAAGGCCATATGGTTAGTTTCTAGCAGAAATAAAGAACGCAGGTTTTAAGCTGGAAAAGTACAGGGTTTTTACTTTCGTTTAATGGGATCTTCTGTGTTAATGGAGTTAAACAGGAAATATTTTAGAAATCTCTATTATTTTGTTTTTAAAGAAGGAATATTGATCAGCTGATTGATATTTCAATGATCTTACTTTCATGTATAGCTATAGGAGCATTCTAAATATAAAGGGACCACATTCCAATCATGAGGTTTCCCTATAGTACTTGTAGAGGGAATGCAGATTGAGTGAGCTATATGTAGGGTGACCAGATAATTTATCACCCAAATGGAAACATTTTTGAGAATGAGAGAGGGTGCTATCAATAATTATGCTTGAACAATAGACATAAACCAGGACTGCCCTGGGTAAACCAGGATGTATTGTCACCATAGACAAATGTGTACTTGTTTCATAGTTAAGTGCTTTTTATTAGGGAGCTGTGGACAAGAATTCTGAAAATGGAAGTTGGGAGTAGGGGCTTTGTTGTATTTGCTGTATTAAGAATATACCTTAGGGCTTCCCTGGTGGCACAGTGGTTAAGAATCCGCCTGCCAGTGCAGAGGACACGGGTTCGAGCCCTGGTCCGGGAAGATCCCACATGCCGGCAGAGCAACTAAGCCCGTGCGCCACAACTACTGAGCCTGTGCTCTAGAGCCCACGAGCCACTACTGAGCCCACGTGCTGCAACTACTGAAGCCTGCGCGCCTAGAGCCCGTGCTCTGCAACAAGAGAAGCCACCGCAATGAGAAGCCCGCACACCACAACAAAGAGCAGCCCCCGCTCACCGCAACTAGAGAAAGCCCGCGCACAGCAACAAAGACCCAATGCAGCCAAAAGTAAATAATTAATTAATTTAAAAAATATATATATACCTTAAATAATAAATGAGTTTCTGGATTTGGATTTAGTCCAAGCAAATTACACATCTAGAGTTACATATCCAGAAATTATACATTTGCTATATCATTTGGGAGCATCAAAGTTAGTAAATAACATGAATCAGGTCTCAAATAGGTTGGGAAAATTACAAGTTCTTTTGAGACACCTCAACCCCCTCCAATATCATTACTAATCACGAAAGCAATGCAAATGTTTTCATTTTGTTCTTAACTTGGGTCACATTCCATTGTGGGATGATATAAGAGTTTTAACCAAGCATAGAATAGTAATGAGCAATTTGGGAGATCCAGTTCTAAAACCTTGCCTTTGGTCACACAACTAGCACTCAGAATCTAAAAACATGGAACCTTTTGATTTGCAAGGTTAATCGTACACCTGTTTACTTTTGGCATATTTTCTAAGAGGTTAAACTGTAAAAGCAAAGAGTAAGTTATGGTCCACTTGTCCAAGAAAAAATATAAGCCTATGAGTCTTGTAGTATTTTTCCTAGCTCATTGAATTATACAAGCTTGGCCCTCATATCGCTCCTCTACAAGCAGTTGAGGGCTCTTGACTTTTGCTTGTAGCCGGTGGTTTCCAGCTTGGCTACACATTAGAATTACCTGGAGGGCTTCTTAGAAATTCTGAGGCACAGGCCACACCTCAGGTCAATGAAATGATCAGCTCTGGTAGCAGAACCCAGGCACCAGTATTTTTAACACTACAGATAATTCCATTGTGCAGGCAAAGTTGAGAAACACTACTGCAGACCCAGCTCCATCCCTAGCTCTGGAATCATTTAAGGGATGATTTGAGGAGTGCTAGCACAGTGCTCTGAGGAGTCTGGAGAAGTCAAACTCAAGTTACAAAGCTAGTATGACTTACTAGTTCCAGTAACTGATTTCCTAGATTTGCAGGTGGAAGTAAGAAAAAGGGATAATTAGCTTTAGACTGTAGCAGGCTTTATTTTTAAACCTGGGATCAGAGACTTAAATTAGCTGTAAGGCTTTGGACATGTTACTTATTCTCACTGAGCCTCAGCTTCCCCATCTGTAAAATGGACCAATAACACCTGTTGCTGATCTGCTACAATTGCTTGCCTTGTTAATGAAACCAAACCTCTTCTCCTGTTTAACCTAGCTTTGGAAGCTTCTATTCCTAAAATGTCTAGAGTCCTGTCTTGATCATCTGATATTCTAGGACTTAGCCTCGGCCTTCTTTGTATGGATGCTTTCTCAATGACTATCTCTCCTTGACACCAGCTTGATGTTCGGATTTTGCTACCTGCTGACAGATTATCCCCATCTTATTTTTCCATGCACATATACATTTGTGTGCTGCCCCTTCTAGATTTCTTGTTTCTGGGCTCGTGCCACTTGACCACTGGCACATTCCAGAACTACTTTCTGGATATCACTGATACCTGTTGCCTCTAAGTACACGTATTTGGCAACAAGTTCCACCGCCCAACTAGACTTCTTCTTAGTACCTCTGATTGGGCTATCACCACAAATACTGCCTCAATCTTAGGGAATATATTGGATTTATTCATTAAATCAATATTTGTGGAGCATTTACCAAATCAAATCACTTTGGCTCTGCACTCACAATTTACAGAATCGTGGGAGAAGATGGACAACAGAAGGTGTAATAAGTACAGGGACAGGGACAGTTGTAGGCCTTGATCATCCTCTTTTCTCATCAAAGCTTAACACTTTTACACTTGTTTATGTCACAAAATAGGATCGTTGTTTAAAAAATTATTTTAAATTTTTGTTGGGGGAGAAAGGCAAGGAAAATGGTTATTGGCTATATTAAGTTATGTTGGATTCTCATGTTTTGCTCTACACAATGGGATGATTTAGATTAATTTTTTTTTTTTGGCTGCACCATGCAGCATGCAGAACTTCCCTGACCAGGGATCGAACCTGCGCCCCCTGCAGTGCAAGCACACCATCTTAATCACTGATCCACCAGGGGGAAGTCCAAGGATTAATTTTGTTTTGATAAATTTTCAAAGTTCATTTCCTACTCCTTGACATAGTCCAAGCACACACTCAATTCTATTCTGGGATCATCTTTGTGAATGTAAAGCAAACTCCATACTTTTCCTTAGAAATAATTTAGTATGCCGTGTGGATGAGGTATCCTCTGGCTCTCTAAAAACCAATCTGGCTTCATTTGTCAGTTTCTATAAAGACCTTACAGGTATGTGTGCAAAGAGGTCTAAAAGAGAAAAGGAATTTGATGGCCTTTCCAGCAGTAGACATTATGGAGCAATCAGCGAGAATGTTATCTAAGCTACCCTTTGACTATTTTCCCTTGACTGTGCTTATCAGTCTTGACTCCCTTCTGTGCCTTCTTAATTATCTTTCTTTATGTTTTCTGTGGCTGCCAGCAACTTTATATCACATACCAGAGGAATGAAAGTGAATGATTCTACCAGAGGCAATTGAGAAGTTATATATGGCTCACAGGAGTGATGGTGATGATGATGATGATGTGACTGTTGTTATCTTAGCATTTTACAGAATTCAGAAGTGATTGGCTGACTCCTGACTACTCTACTCATATGACCATTTAACCTTGAAGTTGTCCAGTTTGCTTTGTGGTGATCAGGGCTGGCTTAGCAAAAATTACAAAGGAGAAAAAGGTTAGGTTTAGTAAATCTGTCTCCACTACTATATATCTAATCTCCTTGTGTTGGTTTCCTAGGGTGCCCTCTGCTGGGCTCCAACCAGGAGTTCTAATTCTGGGCAATAGCCCATGAAACCCATGGCTCAACACTCATTAAAAACTTACCATTTTATGTCATATGTCATCGGAATCTTAGTATTTGTTTTCCAAGCTGACAATTAATCCAGGTAAATTAACCCACATCAATGAGTAATGTATTTTATTGTATAAATGGGAAAAAAAACAACACCCCTCCCAGATCACTTAAGTATACGTTTCCACAGTGACCTCATGGAGATAACACTTCTACTTAGAGTCTAATTTATTGGTGATTAATGGTGGGACTAGAGGCCAGGCATATGAAGAAGGCTAGTTTTGAGAAATCAAATTAAACTGTGCGGGCAGCTGTGCACTCCAGCTATCTATATGGCCACCCCTCACGGAGGTAATTTTTAATCTGCTAAGCAGGAAAAGATTGAACAACTTTGTTTACTTTTAATTTTTATGAAGAATATTTTGAGCTCTTTTGGAAGGTATTATCTAAATACGAATAATAGGTAAGTATGTGGCATTGTTTGGTGGATTATTTTGTCCATAAAGATGTGTATAGGGTGTACATTCACTGGCATGACCTCTGTTGCCCTATGTACTTTCTTGTCTAGTGAAATCAGTTGGGCAATCCCTGTCTGCAAGCACATTTCCCAAGAACCGGTTAGAGCCAGTCTTCATAAGAGGAACCTATTATGAAACCAGCTCCAGAGGATATTTACTTCGTTGAAGATCTACTGAAAGATACACTTGCTTGAAAATGAAATTGCTTTCTTTTGGCTCCCACCCAGCCCCTTGAAAACCAGAGAACCTTGGGGCTCAATTAGAATTAGATAGAGAGGGGAGATGACAGCTGGACTTCATGTGCTTTTTTAAAACTTTCTCATTGTTTAAGCTGGTATTTTCATAACTGTTGAATGCATGTGTTTCATGAAGATCAGCTAAATCCATAACATATTATCAAATTAATAATGTGCCTGAGATTGGGAACCTGTAAAACATAGCTCAAATTTTTTGAAGGCTTACATTTTTTTTAAAAGTTTAATGTGAAAGTTGTATCTTTCTCTTTAACCTATTCGTGTTTAAGACAAAAATAACATGTAGGTTGCTTTCAGGTAAGTTATTAAATCTTCAGTTAAATAAATGTTCCAGTAAGAAACATCACTATTAACTTGTGGCTCCTATGATCTAAAATTGTGTATCCCCAGGGTTATATGTATTCAAATTTGAGAAGCACAAACTTAGAAGAATAGTGAGGGAGAGGATCTAGTCAGGAAAGAATGGGTATTAATGATTAATCTGTTGGTAAGGAGGATTAGCCCGAGTTCTGCTGTGGATGACATTCACAGGGGAACAGTGGCTTTTGATGATAAGATCTAGTACAGAGTTGTAAGGAGACAGGGATGTTAAAAGTATCTAGATAGCACTGGAGTTGAAGAGACAATAAAGTCAAAATACAGAGTCATAAAGACGGATGGGGAAGAGGCAGAAATGTGATTAAACCAGTGCACATTTCCTAGATTCCTTATAGACCTATGGCAATTGCAGCTGTATGAAGTAAATAGCATGGCAAATAAATAAAGGAGAAAATCCTGCATGTTAATTTTTGCATGATAGCATCTGAAATATTAAAGTATATATCTTTTTTTTTTTTTTTTTTTGTGGTACGCGGGCCTCTCACTGTTGTGGCCTCTCCCGTTGCGGAGCACAGGCTCCGGACGCGCAGGCTCAGCGGCCATGGCTCACGGGCCCAGC
>NC_041221.1:90678979-90693703 GCF_002837175.3 Physeter macrocephalus | reverse complement strand
GCTCACGGGCCCAGCCGCTCCGCGGCATGTGGGATCCTTCCAGACCGGGGCACGAACCCGTGTCCCCTGCATCGGCAGGCGGACTCTCAACCACTGCGCCACCAGGGAAGCCCTAAAGTATATATCTTTTTAATCTTCAAAGTGCTATATAGTTTTTGTCACTAGTGTTTTATATTTATTATCTGGAATATATTTGTTCCAGAAGTTAATTTGTCTATAGGTTATTTGAAACTCAGAGGATGCTTTCCAATACAAAAAATCTTATTAACAGTGAATTTTTCATGCCAGTCCCCAAAGTGTATTCAGCACATAGGATATCTGGAATAGATAAGGGGTAAAGGCCTGAGTATCTGTATTTTTTTTTTTTTTGGTAAACACACTTTGATGCAAGTGATCTGAACAATACTGTGAGAAACACTATTATAAAAGGTTGAAGACCCTTGTGATAATGGCAGGAGACTGAGGTCACTGGCTGAGAGCCCAAGACAGGGTTACCAGGGGGGTGTAGAAATATATTAAGTCGACTGCCTTCCCTACTACGATATCCAACAATAGTAGTTACTCTGGCAATTAGGTGAAAACTGATGGAACCATGGGTGGACACATGACCTAAGGTAAGTCAACCAGATACTTTAACTTAAGAGTTTGCAAATGGGGACAGCTACACCAGTTAACCCCTGCTGGTTATTTGAAATGAAGAGATTTCCAGGGGCTACAAGGGAGCCAATCATTTCAACGGAATGGACCAGCAGGGGGCCAGCATCCATGGAAAAAGAATGAGAGACACAGAGAGAGAGACAAGAGATGAGGAACCATGCGTTGTGGGTGGGGAAGGAGAGGGAGAAAAAGTAGACAAGGGAGAGAGAAAGAGCAAAAACAAACAAACAAATTTTAAAAAAAATAGAGGGAGAGAGTTTTCCTTGAAACCTGTCAATTTGTTGCTGTAGATGCCAGTCCCTCCTGTGGTCTGGGTTTTCTATGAAATATCTTTTGTGTCCTTCCAATTAATACCTCTTTTTCACTTAAGCTAATTTAAATGTGCTCCTGATGACAGGACAACAAGGTTTTGGGAGAAGAGAAGACAAAATTGTATCTTATTCTCTCTGTTGCCTCCTCCATCTCACTTTTCTTTCTCCCTTTCCTCTTTCTCCAGCTCCTTGATCCTTTTTTTTTTTTTTTTTGCGTTACGCGGGCCTCTCACTGTTGTGGCCTCTCCCGTTGCGGAGCACAGGCTCCGGACGCGCCAGCTCAGCGGCCATGGCTCATGGGCCCAGCCACTCCGCGGCATGTGGGATCCTCCCGGACCGGGGCACGAACCTGCGTTCCCTGCATCGGCAGGCGGACTGTCAACCACTGCGCCACCAGGGAAGCCCTCCTTGATCCTTTTAATGCTCTTCCTTTTCCACTATTAACATTCTTCTGTTATCCCTTTCAAAGAGCAAGAGGACCTTCTTTCCTTTTCCCACCTCTGTTCTTCTGCAAGTATTGACTCTTTCTGCCCTAAATAGAAATAAATGGCCAGGATGGAGAGGAAAAGAGCAGAGGAACATTCCTAGGACCACTCGGGCACAAATGAGAAAGTGACTGCTTATACTAAAATATAATACGTGGAGTATATTTATTTAAAATAGCCCATTTGTTAAGTACACTGAATTTAAGAAGCAGCTTCAGGCTGGCTTGACAGTCTTTATATGTAGCAAATGAAAATGCTTATTAATATCTTTGAAATTTAACCTTTTGTAATGTTTTACTTGATGAAACACTTCTCTGGCTCAATCAGCTTCAGCGGCACTAACTGGTCTTTAAAAATTAGATGCTCTTCATTGAACTGAGAGAAAAAGAATTGCAGATGAGGAATAAAGGTCTAGATTTGTTATTAACTTGAAATATAATAGGTCATCTGTAAGATTTATGACTTTACATCATGAAAATCCTCACTATGCTGTGAGGGAGGGCTGAGCTAAAAATGCTCCAGTCACAATTCCCCTGGGTCTCAATTTTCTCATTTTTATAACATGTGAAATCCTTTCTTCAAACAAAGCCACAAATAGGTACTTTGTGGATATGATGAAGATAGACTGCCCCAGGTCCAGTCGGGGTGGGGTTGGGCAGACAAGGCCAGGACCCTCTTCCTCTGGCTCCCTTCCCATGCCCCACTACTGTACCCATGCCCCACCCCCCCATCTACCTCCAGTCCTTGGGACTCCCATGGACTCTGACGGTTCTGCTGAGCACACCTGGGAATTCCCCAGACCAGATACTCTCCACAATTGCTTCAACTCATTAATTCTACAATTCTATGAGGTCTTTAATGAAAACCCTACAGAAGAAGAGAAAATATGTCTTTTGTTCCACTTAATGTTTGTCAAGTCTCTCTGATGACTGTGTTATTTATGATTTAAAGGACCAGATGATGTGGGAAATCAGATTTTTATTGAAGCTGTTATTTTAATTGCTAGATATCACTTAGTATATGTGTTTGTTGAAAAG
Source organism: Physeter macrocephalus (assembly GCF_002837175.3). Lineage (NCBI taxonomy): Eukaryota > Metazoa > Chordata > Mammalia > Artiodactyla > Physeteridae > Physeter > Physeter macrocephalus. The sequence goes on along the minus strand of NC_041221.1, from coordinate 90,691,213 downwards.
AGAAGATTCCTCATATATTTTCATTTAGATGGAACTTCAGGGGAATAAAATGTACTCATAAAGAAGATTTGACATTGATTTTCCAGTCAAAGCAAAGTACTCTACCTTGGTTTCCAAATATGTCTCTTCTAAGACCTCAGTATCAGTTGTTGGGAAGGTAGTTTTTTTTTTTGGTCATAGAATTATTTTATTTATAGTTTTAAGATCCATGAGCATTAAAATAATACAAATTTTCTCTGATAATTCAAAATTATAAAATTTGAATATGGGCTAAACTCACATTTTCTTGTACTGACTAGTCCTTTTCTTCTTAAGTGCTTGAATTAATGCAAGCTACTGATCCATCATCAGAAATGATTCATTGTACTACATAAAAAAAAAGAGTGCTTTATATCAGGTCTTCAGTATGTTTTATGCCTCTCTGACCAATTTGAAATTCGTATCAGACTTACAATTGGCATTTAGAGGTTTAATTAGTTCTGTTTCAAAGGAAGAAAGTAATCTGGGAAGGTTAAGTCTTAGTATTGTTGTTGCAAGTGGGGCTTGTGCACTTGGTGTCAGGGTTGCCTTCCATCTCATCGTCCCTCTTCAGCTAGTAAGGTCCTTTGGAATCACAGTTTGCTCTTTAACAGAAAAGAGTCTAATCCAGGTGGGGAGATTCTTTTTAAGTGTTATGTCAAGGTAAGGATAAATTGGGAGGCTAACACATCTGAACTTCACAAATATTACTGTTATCAGTTGAACTATGTCCTTCAAAAATTCATAGGATGAAGTCCTAAGCCCCAGTACCTCAGAGTGTGACCTTATTTGGAGATAGGGTCATTGGTTGCAGATGTAATTAGTTAAGATGAGGTTATATTGGAGTAGGGTGGGTCCTGATCCAATATGACTGGTGTCCCTATTAAAAGGGGAACTCTGGACAAAGGCACGCAGGGAGAATGGCATGCTAAGATGAAGGCAGAGATCAGGGTGATATAGCAGAGGCCAAAGAATGCCAGCAAATCACCAGAGCTAGAGAAGAGGCATGGAACAGATTCTCCCTCACAGCCCTCAGAAGGAAGTCTTACCAAGGCTGTAGCCCCAGAATCATACTCCTGCCCCTCCCTTGAATAGAAACCAATCACTCTTATCTAAGTTTCAGAAGGGGGGTGCAAAGAGAAAAAAACAAGGACTGGGTAGTACCAGCTAGGCCCAAGATGGAGGAAGATTTGACTTCCAGTAGACCTTGAGCCTCACTGTATGCTCATTGTAATACATTAGCATGCTGAATGACACACCCACCAGCACCATGACAATTGACTGTTGCCATGACAACAACCAGAAAAGCCCATACAAGGACTGAAAAGGAGAGTTGTGATCAGTTCCAGGTCCAAACCACACCCCTGTTCTCATGAATATTCCTCCCACTCTTTCCAATTCTCTCTCTTTTACCTGGTCACTCCTATGTATTTGGTGCCTCTACCTGAATTGGGTTGGGAAGTTGATTTGCAGCGAACAAGGTTCCACTTCTTCATTCTTTAGCCGTTGAATAAGGCTCATGCTGTTCTAGTCTCAGCATCAGTTTCGTTACTGGCTGTGTGAATCCGATTGGAAAAAGAACCTCCCTGGCCTATAAAGGGCGTCTTGGCCCAGGCTAGGACCCCGGCGTGGGTCCAGTTGACCAATTTGGTAACAGAACCAATACTGCCAACATCTTAATCTCACACTTCTAACCTCCAGAACTGTGAGACAATTTTTTGTTTGCTTTCTTTAAGCCACTCGCTTTGTTATGGCAGTGCCAGCAAATGAATACAACTACCATCACTGTTAATTTTCTAGAGGGGATTTCTTAAATGTCATTTGAGTAACATTTTCATGACTTTTGCTATAGTAGTACACATCACCGGTATTGTTTATTTTACATTTTCCTTAAAAAACATGTTTTGTTTTGGTTTTCTTTTTTAGGTAATTGGATAGAAGACTTGTAAGTGGACTTGTGGTCTAAGTGTTCTTAAAAAACCATTAGAGGTACTGAGTTAAAATATAATAAATATCCTTTAAAATGCATAATTGACTTCTAAGGGAAATAAGAGAAATTTCCAGGATTCAAAAAGAACTTGTGAATCCATTCACTGTTTTCTATTTCCCCTGCATGCCTCTTTCAAGCCACCACCATCTTTCACTCTGAACCACTGTAAAAGGTCCTATCTCCCCCAATGACTCTTGCTTCCTCCAAACCATTCTCCTAGTTGCAGCCAGAATGAGGTAAATTTTTAAAATTTAATTTTCAAAATACAAACACAATCAATTAACTTCCTTGTTTAAATCCTTTCTATGACCTGCCACAGCTATTAGGAAAAAGACAAAAATCTTCTCGTGTCCCCTGCCAACCCCTTTAGCATAGCCAGATTCTAGTTATGCTGGTTATCTCTGCGTCTCTGAGCAAAGAGTTTCCTCTGCTTGAAACATACCCCACTTTGCTCTCTCCTGCCCCACCTTTCTTAATTAATTCCAGCTCATCCTTCAGAGCTCTGCTCAATGGCACTTCATTTAAAGCCTTTCTCTTATCCTCCCAAACCAAGAGAGTCTCTGTGATTATATTCTATCAATTTTCTGTATTTCTTCCTAGCATGTCACAATTCCAATTAAACAAATAATTAAGGATTTCATTGTTTCATTTATGTCTCTCCTTCTAAAATTTAAGCTCCATGAAGGGAGGGACTGTTTCTATCTTGTTCTGTATAATATTAACCTGTACCAAGCATGGTATCCTCTATAGATGATTAAAAGTATGTTGAGCGAATGACCTATATGTACCCAAGCGTAGAATTGATATTAATTTTTCTCCACCTCACTCCTTATGTTCCACCCACTAAACATCTTAAGAGTAATATTAGCCTGTTACAGGTTTTCTTTTAGCCTTTCTTATAATGCCTACATAAAGAAGTTTTACTCCACACTCCTTGACAAAATTTCATCACTCTTCTGCAATTTGAAAGAAATATTCAGGGCGATATACTTCACATACTCCTAATTGTGGCCAGGGACCTATTATTTTAAGCTCTTATTACGAGTAAATATCAGTTGAAATATAGAAGTAAATTTCATTATTTAGGTTTTTCTCTGGCTAGTGGTTGTGGTTGATATAATTGATTTTACCTTTACCTGAAGCAAGTGTGGTTGTAACTGAAATATTAACTTTTGCATTATAAGCAGATTTTGTGTGTGTGTGTGTGTGTGTGACCAGCTTCCCAATCTAGCAAAGCCTAATTTACTAAGGATTTCCTTTGCCTATAGTCCTCTTATTTTATCAATTCAGATATAAGATTTGAGATCTTTAAAACTGCAAAAAAGAATCCTATAGAAACTGAAGCTGAATGCCTGTAAAATTAGCTCTGGAATTAAATAAGCCATTCTCGTGTTTAACAATTACAATTAATGAAAAAGGCATTCTTTGGCGTTTAAATAACCCATTTTCTCAATGTTATAGTTTTTTCTTTGTGAAAGTGAGAATCAAGTAACCTCTGTCTTGTGAGGTTGTTTGCAATTCAGCATTCTTGGAGACTTAAAAAAAAAATTTATTTGGTTGCACCAGGTCTTAGTTGAGGCTCATGGGCTCCTTAGTTGTGGCGTGCGAACTCTTGGTTGCAGCATGCATGTGGGATCTAGTTCCCTGACCCGGGATTGAACCCTGGCCCCCTGCACTGGGAGTGCAGAGTCTTAACCACTGGACCACCAGGTAAATCCTCTTGGATGCTCTTTCATGCTAAATTATTTGCCCACAAATTAGCATCAGCAGCCAGATGAGTGCAGAATTTTTTTTAATACATATGATCTTAAGTGTATAAGATAGTCAACAAAGGGGCAGGCCCTGAATTTAAAGCTTTCTATCCATCATCTCATCTTACTCTCCAACAAACTATTTACAAGGCAGTGGGTCATTTTATTATACCCTCATTATCCTCATTTCCTGAAGCTTGGAGAGATTAAGTAACTTTCTCAATGTCACACATTTAGTATATGTTAAGGTCAGGAAGTAAACTCGGTTTATTTGATTCCAAAGCCCCATCTTTAACCACTATGCTTTAGTGCTTATACATGAAAAGCTCTATATTGCCTAGTATTCAGATACATAGGACTTATAACTTCAGATACATAGGACTTTTAGATGAATTCAATTTTATACTTATTAGGATTACATTGTTTATGCCAGAACTGGGAGAAGAACTCAGGTGTCCTGATTTCCATACCAATTATTTTCCCATTAGATTATGCTTCTTCCAATTATAGAGCTTATTCATATACATTTTTTTTTGTGTGTGTGTGTGGTATGCGGGCCTTCCTCTGTTGTGGCCCCTCCTGTTGCGGAGCACAGGCTCCGGACGCGCAGGCTCAGCGGCCATGGCTCACGGGCCCAGCCGCTCCGCGGCATGTGGGATCTTCCCATACCGGGGCGCGAACCCGGTTCCCCTGCATCGGCAGGCGGACGCGCAACCACTGCGCCACCAGGGAAGCCCCTCATATACATTTTAGTTGAGACATAAACTAAAGCAATATTACTGGGCTCTATGCTTAAAGAGGTTATATATACCAAAAATAATTCCTGAGTTAAAGTTTGATGTCTTTGTCTTATATATTTGTCATTCACATGGTTAACAGGAGGCTGATTTTTAAAAGTGCTCCTGTCTAAAACCCTGACCATGATCTTGAAAAAGACATCTTCTGGGACTAAGATCTCAACCTCAAAACTTTAGACCAACCAAAGTATCAGCACTCTCTTCATTTTTTCCTCCTCTCTCTCATGCAAGAGACAAAACTGCTAGTGAGAAGAAAATCACACAGAAATTCTACCCTAGTTCATTATGCCTAACTTTTCTGCTCTTACTGGACACGGTAGAAGCAAGCAGAAAAAAGAATCATTATATAGCACCAACAGAGTGAATTCCTATTCCAGATTTTATTTTTTAATCTGAAAACTTACTTCTTTTTCTACAATTATAAAAAAGATAAGTATGTCCCTACCTGGCATTTCCAAAGATCCACAGATCAGATGTTACTTGAGATTTATATGTCATGACCTTCTTTCAGCAAATCTTATATAACCTGCACATTTAAAAAATTACCAAAGGTATTACCTTTTGTTAGAAATCCTAGTTATACCCCCCAAACTCTTCAACAAACAAGAAACAAAGCTTGGTGGTGGAATGATTAAGTATGATATTTGAAGTAATTTTATTAGACTTTGATAACTTTTAGGAACACAATGAATTTTTTTCTTGGGCTATTTTATTCCATGAATAACAATCCAGAATTTTTCATTGTTCCATAGATACCTATTTTCCAATTGCTTAGTAATCTCTTCTTGTTCTTCTCTGAATCTTTCCAGATTCTCCATGGGCTTCTGTTTATGGATTATTGTACTTGTTTGCTCAGGGCTGAGAACTGGAAGCTCTATTACCATCCAATCACTCACCCATTCAACTTCTACTGTCAGGCCTATGACAGGCCCTGGTGATAGAGATAAAAAGCAGTGTCTAACTCCAGCAGAGACTGGATGACTCTTACTCAAGTCATTTGCTCTTCTTCCTGGGTGCACAGCTAGACCACTTTTCCCAACCCCTCTAATTAGGTGTGGCTGTGCGCCCAAGCCCAGTGGCTTGTGGGTACTAGTCAAGTGTGATGCTAGCAGGCCTGATCCATAGCACTTCCTTCCCCTTTCTCAAAGTAAATATGTATTGAAACTGGATGAGCCACAAGATAGAACTTAAGACCCTGACTCCTGCTTGGAGAAGAGCCACCGGACAATTAGCAACATCTGTTTTGGACTTCTTATGGGCAAGAAATAAATGTCTATTGCATTAAACTTCTTAGATGTAAGAGTTTATCTCCTACAATAACTAGCCGTGCCCTAATTAATACACTGCACCCAAAACCAAACAGGATGATAGATTTAAAAAACCCCAGTATATAGTACAGTGCTCTGATAGTGGTAAAACATGCTCTGATCCAAGAACAGAGGATGGCCTGGGGAGTCAGGGGTAGAGGAGGTAACATCTGAACTGAATTTTGAAGGCTAAGTAAACGTCAGGGAAGCTAAGTATGGAAAGAGTGTTCAAGACAGACTTGTATGTACAAAGTCCCCCAGGCAAGAAAGAGTAATGTCAAAGGACTAAAAGACATTTGGTATGGGTTAAATGCTGACTTACTTTAAGGAGAATGGTGAGATAGGAGCCTAGAAGGGTAAAGTGGAGCTAGCTAATGAAGGAGGAATAGACATCTGACAGGCAAAGAACAGGTGGGAAGACAGCATTCTGGGCAGAAAAAACAGAAAGTACAAAGCCCAGAGTTATTAAAGAGCATAGTGATCTCTAGAGATTTAAACACAAATTAGCAGAGATGGAATGAGGTAGGAGTGGGAAATAAGGTCGGTAAGAAATTGAGACGGGAGTGGAAGATAAGACCATCTAAGGAGTTTTCAGCAGGGAAGTAATGGAACTTATGTTCACCTTACAAATATTCCTCTGGCAGGGAGTCACGTGGAAAACATTGGTGTTCAGGAAGTCTTTCAATATGGTGGTGTTTTGTTTTTTTTTTCCTATCAAAAATGTTATTGAGATGAGCTTTCCCATTGAATTTTACCTTATCATTTGATAAGAAATAATAGTTTCAGTGCTCATGGATCACCATCAGGATCATCATGCACTGGATTAGGAAAGATTGGAAGTGAGGGGACAATTTAGGAGGCTACCAGTATTGTTCAGAACACTGGTGGTGCGAGTCTGAGCTCAGGTGGAGTCAAAGGAAAGAGAGCAGAGGAGCAGAACTCGAGATACAGATTAAACAACTTAAGGAGGGACCTTAGGTGGAAGCAAGTATCGAAGATAACTTAAGTTCTCGATTTTGAATGAACAGGGAGATGGCAATGCTATTCACCCAAGAAGGGCCCAAGACATAGGAAAAGAAAAACTGGGGGGGACAGAACATTTGATCTTTGGAAAACTGATCCTGAGGTGACCAAGGCACATCCAAGGGGAAATGTTGAGCTTTTATTTGGAAAGAAGTACAGGCTCAGGCTCGCAAAGATCAGGGAAGGGGGGGATAAATTGCAGAGGGTCATCAGTATATAGAAGTCCCCGTAGAAGCCTGCATGAAAGCAAGAGAGATTGTCCAGGGTGAGCAGAAAGAAAGGAGGGCCAAATATGGAGGCTTAGGAGCCACTTACATTTCAGCACCCAACTAAATAAAAGGAGAGACTAAAGTAGAAGGAGGAAAACAGCTGTGAAGCAAGCCTTCGAGTTCAGAGCAAGGCTGTCATGGCAAGCCGTCAGGCGCTTGAAATGCCACAACAGGAAGGACCAGAGGCTTCCATGCTTACTAATACAAAGCCCTTGGAGACCTTTTGGGGAAAAATTTAGGAGAATGGAGGAAAGCCAGATTATGGTGACTGAGAGGGAAGTATAGATGTGGAAGCATCAGATGTCACTATTCTCTCAGATGTCACTATTCTCTCTAGAAATTTTGCAAAATGGCTGGAGATTGAAAGAAATCTATGATAAAGATGAAAAAGCCTGAGGATAAGGGGCAAACTCTTAAATGAGCCATGAGGTACATGTGAGGCCTCTTTCCATTACTCAGAATCATTTTGGCAGCTTCCAGTACTTTGGCTCTGAAATGAAACCATTTCTCGTGAAGGTTCTACAGAGAAAGTCCCTTCTGTACTAACCATTCTGTGCTCTTCAGAGCCAGTGGGACCTCTGGCATAAAACTGAAAGAGGGGAGACGTCACCATAGACAGAGCTGTAAACTCAACATATACATTAAATGTTGATTTATTGGATATACCTGACTCATCTGAAAAGAAGCATAATATCAAAAGTTTGCAGTTAAATTACCTTAGTGAGGCAAAATTAATGTTGAAAGGATTGTTTTAGAGGCTATAGCACAGTGTTTTTTTGTTGTTGCTGTTTTGTTGTTTTGGTTTTCTTTAATTCTCTAAAATCCCAAAAGACATGTATCTGAAGTACAAACCAAGTGTGTTTTATTTGCTTTTTTATCTTATGAATTAATGGCGGAGAACAGAAGCCATTTCTCATGGGAAAAACAATTCTTTTTTAGACTATCTGTGGATCCATGTTGCTTCATTCCTACTTTTCAACTGGTTCTTTAAGAATTTTTTATTATAATTCATAATTTTAAGAAAATAAAATATTTTGTATTTCAATGCCACTAATTTTGTGTCATTTCAGTCAAGTCAATTAAAACACCCATCTCTCTTTTGTTTCTACTTCTCTAATGCTTATAATAAGTTACTGCTACTTACCTGCTTTGCTAGACAGTTAATAAGATAGTTTTATTCTAGTTTTGAATGCTACATAGAACAGAGGTGACAAATCTAGAGTCAGAGAAGTCAAGTTTGAGTCCCAGCTCTACCTTACACTAAATGTGCATAGCTTCCCTATCTGTACCATAGAAGAATAAATACATGTCCTTTTTGGACGATTGTGAGACATGTGTGAAAAAGGTCCATACAAATATAAGTTAATTTGGACTTCTAAGAAACTAGTGGGATAATATCCTTATTAAACAGGAAATAGCATCATTTCTACAGATAATATCTATTTCATTAGGTAAACAGCAAAAATCACCCAGCAAAGAGAAGTGAGCTTTAAGAAAATGTCCTTTGAAGTTTGCCACAGGGATTGCTGCTATCTGGGCAAATGTAAGGAAAGTAAGATTTGGACAAATAGTCTCTATCCTTCAGTGAAATATTGATGCCGTTGAGAATTTAAAGCCCAAAGACAGAAAATGGACACATTGATCCCAAATTAAGTGTCTTTGTGGCTTGGCATTTTATATCTTTATGTGGATATATTTTACATAAACAAAAATTTAACTTTCAGTTTGCCTTTATTTCTTCTTTATTCATATAAATTTAACACTTGACTCGATTACACCAGCTGCCCTAGAGCTCATTTAAACTTTGATCTTTAAACAGTGTATATGCTTTCTCTCACCTATTTTTTAATCTACTTATTATCTGTTTCTTCTTCTGCTGCCTGGAATACTGTGTTTTTATTTTCTCAGAAGGCAAGGCAACATCTGTGCTGTAAGCAATCTGATATATATTATAGAGTCTTAATGAACACTTTTTGATTGGTTTTATTTGCTCTGTTAGAAATGTTCACATTTGACTCAGTTAAATAATGATTCTGATTATTATAATAAAAAATCAGAACAGTACATAGGGCATCTCTCCAGGTTTATATGTTTAGGGACAATCTTTTCTTGAACTAAATTGAGCTCATACTGACACACACTCTCAATATTGGGCTTTCCTGAACTTGTTTTGTTTTTCGTTTTATTTGGGACTGTACCTTAGACTATACCTGAAGATTCCTCAGATAAGTCCAACCCACATTGGCCTTCCCATACTTTGAATTTTTTCCTAAGAACCATCATTATCTGTTTTATCTTTTAATTGCTTTATCCTTGCCTCTCACATAATCTCACTGAATATAGCTTTTTCTTTTTTCTTTTTTCTGGGTGTTTCCCACAACTTTCAGCTCACTGCTTTGTACATATAGTCAGCAATACATAATGTGCTTAACCATAAGCATTTAACTGTTTTCCTGCTCACTAGTGCAAGCCTTAAGATTACTACTACTTGATCACAATGGCCAAACTACAAGGTACGGAGCCTGGATACTAATTCAGTGAGGCAGCCAGAAGACTATTTCAGTCAGGATTACCAATGCTGGCAGGTTTAACTTGTACTCCTAAAATCTCAGTGGCTTAATAGAACAAAGATATTTCTCCCTCACTTTCTGGTCTGATACAGATCTGGTGGCTTCCACCATTGTAGTTTCACAATTGTACCAGTGTCTCCAAAGGGGAAGGCAGGGAAGAGCCGGAGCCAGGCCTGGAAGTGACTGTGTTCCTCTGCCCTTATCCTATGTGTAGAGCTAGTCACGTGGCCCAGATCTACTGTCAGGGAGCCTGGGAAATGTGGAAAGCACCTGGATATTTGTTGAGTACTATAGTCTTTAGGCCAAACTGTGATTTTCTTTTTTTTTTAACTAAAACAGAGAAAAACCTTGGCAACTTTGCCACTGTAGCTCCTTTAAGACTGAAGAGCATTAGGAAAGGTCACATTCTGTGACCTGGAAGACAGAATGGTGGAATTCACTGATGCGGAACAGAATAAAGAAGAAAGAATGAAAAGAAATGAAGACAGCCTAAGAGACCTCTGGGACAAAATTAAACGCAACAACATTCTCATTAGAGGGGTCCCAGAAGGAGAAGAGAGAGAGAAATGACCCAAGAAAATATTTGAAGAGATATAGTTGAAAACTTCCCTAACATGGGAAAGGAAATAGCCACCCAAGTCCAAGAAGCACAGGGAGTCCCATAGAGGATAAACCCAAGGAGAAATATGCGGAGACACATGGTAATCAAATTGGCAAAAATTAAAGACAAAGAAAAATTATTGAAAGCAGCAAGGGAAAAACGACAAATAACATACAAGGGAACTCCCATAAGGTTAACAGCTGATTTCTCAGCAGAAACTCTACAAGTCAGAAGGGAGTGACATGACATATTTAAAGTGATGAAAGGGAACAGCCTATAACCAAGATTACTCTACCCGGCAAGGATCTCATTCAGATTTGACAAAGAAATCAAAAGCTTTACAGACAAGCAAAAGCTAAAAGAATTCAGCACCACCACACCAGCTCTACAACAAATGCTAAAGGAACTTCTCTAAGTTCCTTTAAGTTCCTTCTCTTGTGTTTCTAAGGGAAACACAAGAGAAGAAAAGGACCTACAAAAACAAACCCAAAACAATTAAGAAAATGGTAATAGGAACATACATATCAATAATTACCTTAAACGTGAATGGATTAAATGCTCCAACCCAAAGACACAGGCTCGCTGAATGGGTAAAAAAATAAGACCAATATATATGCTGTCTACAAGAGACCCACTTCAGACCTAGGTATACATACAGACTGAAAGTGAGGGGATGGAAAAAGATATTCCTTGCAAATGGAAATCAAAAGAAAGCTGGAGGAGCAATACTTATATCAGATAAAATAGACTTTAAAATAAAGAATGTTACAAGAGACAAGGAAGGACACTACATAATTATCAAGGGATCAATCCAAGAAGAAGATATAACAATTATAAATATATATGCACCAAACTTAGGAGCACCTCAATACATAAGGCAACTGCTAACAGGTCTAAAAGAGGAAATCGGCAGTAACACAATAATAGTGGGGGACTTTAACACCTCCCTTACACCAATGGACAGATCATCCAAACAGAAAATTAATAAGGAAACACAAGTTTTAAATGATACAATAGACTAGACAGATTTAATTGATATTTATAGGACATTCCATGCAAAAACAGCAGATTACACTTTCTTCTCAAGTGTGCACAGAACATTCTCCAGGATAGATCACATCTTGGTCCACAAATCAAGCCTCAGTAGATTTAAGAAAATTGAAATCATATCAAGCATATTTCCTGACAACAACACTATGAGGTTAGAAATGAATTATAGGGGAAAAAACGTAAAAAACACAAACACATGGAGGCTAAACAATACGTTACTAAATAACCAAGAGATCACTGAAGAAATCAAAGAGGAAATAAAAATATACCTAAAGACAAATGACAATGAAAACACGACTATCCAAAACCTATGGGATGCAGCAAAAGCAGTTCTAAGAGGGAAGTTTATAGCAATACAATCCTACCTCAAGAAACAACAAACATCTCACATAAACAATATAACCTTACACCTAACGGAACTAGAGGAAGAAGAACAAACAAAACCCAAAGTTAGCAGAAGGAAAGAAATCATAAAAATCAGAGCAGAAATAAATAGAAACAAAGAAGACAATGGCAAAGATCAATAAAACTAAAAGCTGGTTCTTTGAGAAGATAAACAAAATTGATAAACCATTAGCCAGACTCCTCCAGAAAAAGAGGGAGAGGATTCAAATCAATAAAATTAGAAATGAAAAAGAAGTTACAACAGACACCACAGAAATACAAAGCATCCTAAGAGACTACTACAAGCAACTCTAAGCCAATAAAATGGACAACCTGGAAGAAAGGACAAATTCTTAGAAAGGTATAACCTTCCAAGACTGAACCAGGAAGAAATAGAAAATATAAACAGACAAATCACAAGTAATGAAATTGAAACTGTGATTTAAAAACTTCCAACAAACAAAAGTCCAGGAC
>NC_041221.1:90677031-90677570 GCF_002837175.3 Physeter macrocephalus | reverse complement strand
ACAATACGTTACTAAATAACCAAGAGATCACTGAAGAAATCAAAGAGGAAATAAAAATATACCTAAAGACAAATGACAATGAAAACACGACTATCCAAAACCTATGGGATGCAGCAAAAGCAGTTCTAAGAGGGAAGTTTATAGCAATACAATCCTACCTCAAGAAACAACAAACATCTCACATAAACAATATAACCTTACACCTAACACAAACAAAAGTCCAGGACCAGATGGCTTCACAGGTGAATTCTAACAAACCTTTAGAGAAGAGCTAAAACCCATCCTTCTCATACTCTTCCCAAAAATTGCAGAGGAAGGAACACTCCCAAACTCATTCTATGAGGCCACCATCATCCTGATACCAAAACCAGACAAAAATACTATAAAAAAAGAAAAATACAGACCAATATCACTGATGAATATAGAGGCAAAAATCCTCAACAAAATACTAGCAAACAGAATCCAACAACACATTAAAAGGATCATACACCATGATCAAGTGGGATTTATCCCAGGGATGCAAGGATTCTTCAATATAC
>NC_041221.1:90655999-90676900 GCF_002837175.3 Physeter macrocephalus | reverse complement strand
GTCTCAATAGATATAGAAAAAGCTTTTGACAAAATTCAACACCCATTTATGATAAAAACTCTTCAGAAAGTGGGCATGGAGGGAACCTACCTCAACATAATAAAGGCCATATACGACAAGCCCACAGCAAACATCATTCTCAATGATGAAAAACTGAAAGCATTTCCTCTAAGATCAGGAACAAGACAAGGATGTCCACTCTTACCACTATTATTCAACATAGTTTTGGAAGTCCTAGCCATGGCAATCAGAGAAGAAAAAGAAATACAAATTGGAAAAGAAGAAGTAAAACTGCCACTGTTTGCAGATGACATGATACTATACATAGAGAATCCTGAGGATGCCACCAGACAACTACTAGAGCTAATCAATGAATTTGGTAAAGTTGCGGGATACAAAATTAATGCACAGAAATCTCTTGCATTCCTATACACTAAAGAAGAAAACTCTGAAAGAGAAATTAAGGAAACACCCCCATTTACCACTGCAACAAAAAGAATAAAATACCTAGGCATAAACCTACCTACAGAGACAAAAGACCTGTACTCAGAAAACTATAAGAAACTGATGAAAGAAATTAAAGATGATACAAACAGATGGAGAGATATACTATGTTCTTGGAAGAATCAATATTGTGAAAATGACTATACTACTCAAAGCAGTCTACAGAGTCAATGCAATCACTATCAAATTACCAATGGCATTTTTTACAGAACTAGAACCAAAAATCTTAAAATTTGTATGGAGACATAAAAGACCCCGAATAGCCAAAGCAGTCTTGAGGGAAAAAAATGGAACTGGAGGAATCAAACTCCCTGACTTCAGGCTATACTACAAAGCTACAATAATCAAGACAATATTGTACTGGCACAAAAACAGAAATATAGATCAATGGAACAGGATAGAAAGCCCAGAGATAAACCCACACACCTATGGTCAACTAATCTATGACAAAGCTGTTGGTGGGAATGTAAATTGATACAGTCACTATGGAGAACAGTATGGAGGTTCCTTAAAAAGCTAAAAATAGAATTACCATATGACCCAGCAATTCCACTACTGGGCATATATCCAGAGAAAACCATAATTCAATAAGACACATTCACCCCAATGTTCATTGCAGCACTATTTACAATAGCCAGGTCATGGAAACAACCTAAATGCCCATCAACAGATGAATGGATAAAGAAGATGTGGTACATATATACATTGGAATATTACTCAGCCATAAAAAGGAATAGACGAGTCATTTGTAGAGATGTGGATGGATCTAGAGACTGTCATATAGAGTGAAGTACGTCAGAAAAACAAATATTGTATATTAACGCATATATGTGGAACCTAGAAAAATGGTACAGATGAACTGGTTTGCAGGGCAGAAATTAAGACACAGATGTAGAGAACAAACGTATGGATACCAAGGGGGGAAGTGGCAGGGGGCAATGATTTGGGATATTGGGATTGACATATATACAATAATATGTATAAAATGGATAACTGATAAGAATCTGCTGTATAAAAAAACAAATAAAATTCAAAAAAAAACATAAGGTCTCTTTCCATCTCCATAGGTTTCCTGAGCAAAAGCTATGGGAAATTGCTTCCATGTCTTGGCTATTGTAAGTAGTGCTGCAATGAACATTGGGGTGCATGTGTCTTTTTGAATTATGGTTTTTTCCAGATATATACACAGGAGTGGGATTGCTGGATCATATGTTAGCTCTGTTTTTAAGGGACCTTCATACTGTTCTGCATAGTGACTGTACCAATTTACATTCACATCAACAGTGTAGGCAACCTAAATGTCCATCAACAAATGAATGGATAAAGAAGATGTGGCATATATATATATATATATATATATATATATATATACATACACGCACACACACACACACAATAGAATATTACTCAACCACGAAAAAGAAAGAAATAATGCCACTTGTAGCAACATGGATGGACTTAGAGATTATCATACTAAGTGAAGTAAGCGAGACGAAGACAAATATCATATGATACTGCTTATATGTGGAATCTAAAATAAAACATTAAAAAAAAGATAAAAATGAACTTATTTTCAAAACAGAAACAGACCCACAGACATAGAAAAGAAACTTATGGTTACCAAAGGGGAAAGGGAGGGGAGAGATAAATTAGAAATTTGGTATTAACATTTACATACTACTACGTATAAAATAACCAACAAGGAACTGTATAGCACAGAGAACTATACTCAGTATTTTGTAATAACCTATAAGGGAAAAGAATCTGAAAAAGAATATATATATCTATATATAGATATATGTGAATCATTGTTGCTGTACACCTGAAACTAACACAACATTGTAAATCAACTATACTTCAATTAAAAAAAACCACTCAAATTAAAAAAAAAAAGCTGCAGGAGATAACAGAGACACAGTGGGGTGGGGATACATTCATGGGTGATGACTATGTAGATCACATCTAGGGCTTTGTGTTTTAGGGCTTCTTCAGGCTTTTCAGAGATTGCACTAGGAGAGCAAAGGCTGGGGTAGAATCCTAGATTTGGGGCTACTTGTTGGCTTCTCAGCTATCCCAGACCTATGATCATTTAGCCCATGAATCTAGGCTGCAGGTTTGAAAACCTCTCATTCTTGAGGTCAAAGGGTCGCTTTGATGCAGCCCTGGGAAAGTGATTAGAAATCAGTTGTCATTCACTTAATATTGCAGGGGTAGGATGCTTTTCTTCATTAATCTGAACTGAGAAATGACTGGACAGATTCAAACATCTGACAAAAAATGAGGTTGTTTTTTTTTTGCAGGCCTCTGTGCTCCTCAGAAGGAAAAACAGATACTGAATGAACTGTGAAACGAGTATCCTAGAAATAGTCTAGAATTAGTAATATTAGGAATAGTCTAGAATAGTAATATATAATAGTAATAGATATATAATAGTAATATATCTGTGCCTCACTACAGCCTCATTACAGCCTGTTGCCCAAAGTATGGCCACAAAATTGGATAGGATAAGTCAGCCTATCTGCAATTTTGCTTCGTTGGGAAATTTAAATAATTTAAAGTTAACTGATTTGATTTTCAGTTGGATTTAAACCCACTGTTACATAGTCCAGCACAGGGACAGGCAGCTGGCACAGGTCTGTGCAGTCGCTCTCCAGGCAGAAATAATCGTCACAATATTACCTCTCACTCACAGCAGGTGTCTCCAAGGAGCTCCAGCACCAGAATTCTGTTTAGCAGGTAGAAATACAGCCCTTTAATGTGCTCAGTGCATTGAGAAACAATTGAAACATAACCATGATGATGGTAATAGTTTTATGACATGGCTATTACATTATCTCCATTGTTGTAATGGTGTATCATTGGCTACCATTCATCGGTAGATTCGTGTGGTTCACAAGGATCTAATAAATTGCAGCAGATGGCTTTCTGAGTCTTCTCGGAGAACTGACTAATCCTACAACCTGTGGAACTGCTCTCTTTACATTTATGTCTTGGTCTTTCTCAGAGACCGAAAATGAATATGACAGGGAAACTGACAGAAGGAAAACTAGCTGCCAGAGTGTAGAAGCTGTTCTTTTGTCTGCACTGTTCAGGAGCTGAATCTTATTCCAAACCATAGTAACTTCCTTCCCATGCCAAGCACACTCACGACTTTTGTTTGTTCACACTGGAAATTAGAACTCTGCACAGTACCTAGGTTAGCTAACTCAGTAAGGGAATATTTCTGGACCCTACCACACTCCACAAGTCAATTTTCGCTTTCTGGTTGGTTCTGTCAGTCTGCTCAGACTGCCATAACAAACACCATAGACTGGTTGGCTTAAACAACAGAAGTTTGTTTTCTCACAGTTCTGGAGGCTGAAGTCTACGATCAGGGTGTCAGCATGATCAGGGCTCCTGGTGAGGGCCCTTGCCCTGGCTTGCGGATGGCTGCCTTCCAGCTGTGTCTTCACAAGGCAGAGGGAGAGACACGAAGCAAGCTCTCCGATGTCTATTCTTATAAGGCATCTAATTCCTATTCTTTTTTTTTTGTTTTTTTGCGGTACACGGGCCTCTCACTGTTGTGGCCTCTCCCGTTGCGGAGCACAGGCTCCGGACGCACCGGCTCAGCGGCCACGGCTCACGGGCCCAGCCGCTCCGTGGCATGTGGGATCTTCCCGGACCGGGGCACGAACCCGTGTCCCCTGCATCGGCAGGCAGACTCTCAACCACTGCGCCACCAGGGAAGCCCCTAATTCCTATTCTTAATTCTCCTAAGGGCCCTACTCTCATGACCTCATCCAAACCTAATTAACTCCCCAATACTATCACATTTGGGGGTTACGGCTTCAACATGCTAATTTGGGGCAGGACACAACTCAGCCCAAACCACTAACATAATACAGGAATAGGAGTATTCTACTAGTTTTCCTGATGGATCTTCCTCTTCCTCACTAGACCCTATAATCTACTCTCAGAGATAGATTTTAGAAAAATATAGATCAGATAACATCACTCCCCTGTTCAAAATCCTCCAATGACTTCCAATCACACTTAGAAACCATTGTTCTGTGGATTACAAATTTCCGTATGATTCAGACCCTCTTCTTTCTTCCAGTTTCTTGTTGTTCACCTCACTCCGGCCGCACCAAGTCTCTTACCACTCCTCAGACACACCTACTCACTTCTCCTTCAGGGACTCTGCGATTGCTGGCTCCTTGCCCTGGAGCACACTTTTCCACATCGTTGAATGGCTTGTTTTCTGTCTTCATCTTTACCTTCTTAATTGTCACCTTGAGGCACTCCTCTTTCTCTAGTTCTCTCTAACTGTATATTCTGGTTACTATGAGCACTGTGCCTTCAAAGGACTTCATATATGAAACTTTGCTTTTGTTTTGTTTCTCTTTATATCCTCAGTGACTAGAACAGTGCCTGGCATATAGTAGGTACTAATTTAGCATTTATTACAAAAACTGAAATACGATGCACATGCCAATGTCTTGCACATACATCGTCCCCCTTGACTCTTTCATAGACATCTCAAAGTGAAAGTTTCCAAATTGATAAATCTATCCCGTGAAACCTATGTCTTCTCCTATGTTCCCCTTCATATAGTGGTTCAAGCAAAATCTGGGAGTCACCTTTCATTTCTCCTTCTTCCTTGCCTCCCTACATCCAGTCAATAAGCAATCTTCTTATTCTATCTCTGAAACACATCATGACTGTCCTCTTTGGTCCATTTCTACCACGGCTGTCCTTAATGCCATCACCTCTGACCTGGAGCACAGCTTCTTAACAACAGATCTTCCCACTTTCAGTCTTGGCACACCTTTCCAACTATTTTCTAAGCAGTAGCCAGAGTGAGGCTGGGTATTTCATCACAGTCGTGAATGGGTATTGGATTCCACTACGTGTTACTCTGTTGGCACTTGAAGATGAATAAACTCAACGTGGGTTTTGGCTCCCCTGGAGATTAAAAATGCAAATCTGTTCATGTAACTATCTATAAAAGTCCTTAAAGATTAGTGCTCATTGCCCTTAGAATAAAGGACAATATTCTTACCTGGCCACCAGGCCCTGTGTGGTCTGGCTCTGCTACTTCTACAGTTTCAGCTTGTAGAGCTCTCCTCCAACCTCTCCGTTCTGACTGCAATAGCCTCACAGCCCTTTGAAACTTCCACCTGCCTCTCCCTTCACAGTTTTCGTATAGGATCTTCTTGTCCTGAGTAACTGCTGCTTCTTTTAGGCCTTGACTAAAATGTCACTCTTCAAAGATGCCTCCCGTGAAACACCTCATCAAAAAACTGAGTCTCCCTAATGCATTCTCTTTACAGCACTTACATTTAATTTTATCGTGGTTGGTAATTACAGATTTATCTGTAACTGCCCAAGAGCTGCCTCTGCCGTGAGATTGTAAACTCTATGAATTCAGAAGTCGTGTTCTACTACTTTTTAACATATCTCCATATCTTCAAGGGCTGAGCTGAGTACCAGGCACACAGTGGGCAATCATTAAGTATTTATTATTGTAGCCAAAACACGTGGAACACTCTCCCTCACCCCAAAAAGTACCCAACGGGCTTTTATCTCTGGTCCCTTGAATGGCTTAAAGTAAAATATACAATATGCCAAGTAACTGAGAAATGGGAAGGGTGTTTCAACCATGGCTTTCATTGAAATTGTTTCGTTTTTGGTTCAAGAAAACTTTCCCGTAAATAGTGTAAAAGAATCATGCTTTCTGGTTAGGAACTTACCTGCATTTAGTAATTATTTGTCATCAATTGTGCATTTGCAAAGCACACCCTTTTAGATCTATTCCCTATGATAAACTGCCAGTTTATTAAGGGAGGTGTTGGGATTTCATTATCAAAGTGAAATGCTGCTACACAAAGTGTGAGCAAACGTGTTCTATCCAGTGATTCAGTTCTTCTTTGCCAAAACTACTTTGCCATATTTAACATAGGGCTTTGACATAGATTTTTAAAGCCCAAAATACTATTTTGTTTTAACAACAACAATTATTATTACTACCACCACAAAAGGCCGCATGTCTAAATCCAGGTGTTTTTAATCAAAATAAAAAGATGAAGTAGCCAACCATAATAGAAGGCTATTCTGGGACCAAGTCTCAGGCAATTGGTTTGGTTATAACTGATTGCATCAAGTTGAAAGTCAAAACCAAGAAGATATCTCAATCTGGATAGGCAATCTACACAGGGCTCATGGGCTAATAATGATTTTATATACTTAAATGGTTGAAAAGCACAATAGAAAATATTTTGTGATATGTAAAAATTAGTATGAAATACAAATTTCACACAACGATGCCCATTCATTTGCTTGTTATCAATGTCTTCTTTCACACTATAATGGCAGGGTTAAGTAGTTGCAACAGAAACTTTCAAATTTTTGAAATTTGAGGACTGTAATCCTCAGTAATATATTTAATTTATTTATTTATGGCTGTGTTGGGTCTTCGTTGCTGTGCGCGGGCTTTCTCTAGTTGTGGCAAGTGGGGGCTACTCTTCGTTGTGGTGTGCAGGCTTCTCATTGTGGTGGCTTCTCTTGTTGTGGAGCACGGGCTCTAGGTGTGCGGGCTTCAGTAGTTGTGGCTCGTGGGCTCTAGAGCGCAGGCTCAGTAGTTGTGGTGCACAGGCTTAGTTGCTCCACAGCATGTGGGATCTTCCCGGACCAGGGCTCGAACCCGCGTCCCCTGCATTGGCAGGCGGATTCTTCAGCACGATGCCACCAGGGAAGCCCCCTCAGTAATATATTTTACACTGAGAGCTATATATTCACACAGACACACAGCTGAAAAGTTTCACAAAACAATCTTTACACTAAGAATTGAGCAGAACACGGTAGAACATATTATATTTCACTTAAACAGTATTTCTAATGTTATTTCTGATTCTGACCCACTAATGATTGCTACTCATAGTTTGAGAAACATTAATTTATTTGTTTTATCAATCCTGGTTGCATAATAAATCACTTAGAAAGTTCTTTAAAAGCTACTAGGCTCCACTCCAGAGCAGTCAAATCAAAATCTCTGGGTACCTGGGTATTGGTCTCAAGAAAGAGCAAACAAACAGCCCTCTCAGGGGGATCTTATTGAGGAGCCCAAGCTGAGAACTAATCCCTTTTGCTACTCAAAGCCTGGGCTTCAGAACAGCAGCATCAGCACTTGGGAGTTTGTTAGAAATGCAGAATCTCAGACCCCAACCCAGACCTACTGAATCTACGTTACAAGATCCTCAGATAATTTACACGCGCACTAAAGTGTCAGAAGCACTGACGTAACCCCAGAAAAAGTTTGATTAAGCACTGCAGCATTAGGTTATACTCTCCTCATTGCTGTGGAAAAGACAATTAACATATTTGCCTCTGGTTAGTATTGGATTTGGACCAGCAAGGGCAAATGTGAAATGGCAAAGAATAAGATGTATCCAGAAAGGAAAACTGTTTCATGGGTGGGAGTTTCTACCTGCAGGAGGCCATCCAAGTCCGGAACAGGGGAGTCTGGGAGCTGGATTCCAAGAACATAACAAGAGTGACTTTGATGTACCAAACCCAACCAGACATCTAAACTGGATCCAAGTGTGTTCTAACCCTGCCTGCCTCTCTCCTGCTACTGCAGTGGGACCCATGACACAGCTTTCTCTAATCTCAACCTCTGTACCTGGGCCAGAACCAGAGTGATTTCTAGGAATCGGAGTATTGGCTCTGCTACCATCTATTTGATCAGAAACATCCATGTTTTAGAAACCATGCTCTCTGGTGCATCCCAGTGAGATCAAAGGCAGAGTTTCTGAGTTCTCTCTGGTTGCTGAATCTGAGGCTTCCCAGGGACACAGGGAGTCACAGAGGAGCCATGGAGGGGTGAGGTCTCCAGCAACCTACACAAACTCCTTGGCAACTGGAACCTTGGATGGCAAGTTTTCCCGCTGTAATTTCCTCAGGCCTCTTCTACATTTTAAACTATTTGTGTTCTCACAGCATTTCCAAATGCTGGTTTTACCCTCCACTGACCTGAGCAATTCTGTTTGGCGCTGCTGTTAACTTTTTAAGTGCTGGCAAGAGACAACATTCAGTTTAGATTTTTGCTTTGTTTTGTTCTGTTTTGGGTGGAGGGAGAAGATGTGAGTGGAGATACTGGATTTAGAAGGCAGGCATTGATAGAAATTCGATCAAGTAACAAAAGAACTAGATACAAGTATTAGAAGCCACCTTTTTTTCCTTCATAGCTCCCTTCCAAGACAAATAATATACAAACGATAAGAAAACAAACAAAAACCAGATCTAATTTAACATGACCACATATGAACCTCTCTGGAGAAGTTTACACAACTTCCCTTGGATGTTTTTGATCTCAGTCCCACTGGTGGGAGTGTGCAATTCCCATGGCAGTGATTCTCAAAGTACTGGTGCCAGGAGAATCCACTTCACCTGGGAACTTGATAGAAATGCACCATTTTGGGCATCTTCCTAGACCTGCTGAATCTGAAGTTCTGGGGCCCAGGTCCAGCCCTCTAGGTGATTGCAGGCATGCTAAAATTTGAGGACCTCTGTTCCAGGGAACAACTGAATTCACACCAGCTATAATTTAAACTGGTCTCAAACACAGGTTGACCTTTTTGGAAAACAGCAACTTGCTAACGCAAACTACTTTGGGAAAAAAGTTGAATTTGTGAAAGACGATTCTTATTCTAAGCGTAGACAGATTAAGATCAACTTTTTATGGTCACCAAAGCACTTTTCCAATAAGAGCTCAAAAAGTCGTATAAACATTGCCAAACCTTGATAACCCTCAGAGTCACCTCATGGGTTGGTCATCTTTTGTTGAAGATTATGTACTCTGATGGACATGAATCTGTCAGAAGGAAGAGAACAAGCTGCTCTCGCTTTGCAGTTGAATTTTAACTCCAGTCAATCAACTAGGTAAATTAATATCTATTTGGAAAGGATTAAAATACCTCCAAACAAGGAGGAGTTCACCAGTCAAGATTTAGTTAGCAGAAAGAAACCTGTTCCCACAACTAGTGCTTTAGAAGCCAAAAGATAAGCAAACCTGCATACAAATACAAAGACACAGGCAGTGTCCAAGATATGTTTGTCCAGTGAACCATAAAATATGGCCTAGCATGAATTTCTGAACAAAGTGAAGACAGAAAGTTGCTGCCCAATCCTTTGGGACAGCAGTATTTCCTAAAGGAGACCAAGCCCAACATCGATATAGGCTCGAAGTAGAAATATCTTGAGATTACACTCTGTGTATGAAGGGTTGCTAAACAACAACAAAGGGATAAGAGGCAAATGATTTTCCATTTAGAAAGATTTAAGAAACCAAGGTTAAATTTTGAGTAATGTTTTTTAAAAAAACAGCCTACAGGGTTTAGTGGAAAAGCAAATTCCAAGTGGTGAGAATTTCTTTCTTCCTGTAATTTACATACCATGCATTCATTCATCAGTCTGTCATTTGTTCATTCCTTCCCTTGTCCTCTTCACACTTTGAGCTCTCCTTGCCTAAGGGATTGAAAATCATCATTGGTGTTAAGTATTCTGACTTATTATTGATAACCAAAGAAACACAAAAGGTTTGGTTATTTACAAGTTGTGTGATATTGAACAAGTTATTTAAGATCTCAAGAGCCTGTTATTTCTGCAACAAAATTATCATACTTCTTTTATATGGTTCTTGTTAGACATCCCATAAGTCCTACCAACAGGATTTCCTCATAATGAAGTAAAATATTGTAGAGAAGTCCAGCAAACATTCATTTGGGTGTTTAGTTTTGCTTTGCAAACAATATCAATATATCAAATATCTTTGTTTATTCTAGATATCCTTTAAATTCAAAACATCCAAAGAGAAGTTATTCCCCCAGCAAAACCTCTACTCTTCAGTAGGAACCTAAATGGTTTAGTAACTAAAATTTGATGTGGGAAATACATTTATCATTTCTGTCTTTTTCTCTCGAAAACAACAAAAAAAAGCAGCCTGTAAAACAGTATGAAAATGGTGCAGTCGTTTTGGAAAAGAGTTCGGAGATATCTCAAAATTTTAAACATAGAGTTATTATATGACCAAGCATTTCTGCCCCTAGGTATATATATACCCAAAGGAATTGAAGACATATTCACAAAAAACTGATACACATATTCACAGCAGCATTATTCCCAATAGCCAAAAGGTAGAAACAATCCAAATGTCTAATAACTACTGAATGGATAAGTAAAAAATGGTATATCCATACAACGGAATTTTATTCAGCCAAAAAAGGAATGAAGTACTGATACATGCTACTCATGGATAAACCTTGAAAACATTATGCTGAGTGAAAAAGTCAGTCACAAATGTCCACATATTGTATGATTCCATTTATATGAAATGTCCAGAATAAGCAAAGAGGCACAAAGTAGATTAGTGGCTTCCAAGGTCTGGGGGGGGTGACTGCTAATAGGTACAAGAGTTTCTTTTTGGAGTGATGAAAATGTTTTAAAATTGATTATGATCATAGCTGAACAACTCTGTGAATATACTAAAAACCACTGAATTGTACATTTTAAAAGGGTAAATGTTATGTTATGAATCTTATGCTAAGGTAAATCATATCTTTTAAAAAAGGCTAAGAAATAAAACATTTTGTATGATGACTCAAAATTTGTGAAAAAAAGTATATGCATGGAATAAAGATTGAAAGGAAATTTACCAGCAAAACAAACAAAAAACCTCTACTCTTTTATCAATGTTTACCAGTTTATCAGTGTCGATTAATTACTATTAATCAAGCTAATCATATCTAGTGCCCTCTTTACAACCTGACAAATCCATGGAACATCACAATCCTACTATTTCTCCCTTTGTAACATTTTCCTTACTGCCAACCCCTTCCATTTGCCTCATCCTCTTGTGTCTGGACTACTGCAATAGTCAGTTACATCATTTTCCTGCTTTCAGTATCTTTTTCTAGTCATTCTAGTCTTGATAGTATAGTGGATGATCAAACAACCTTCAGCACTACTTGCAGAGGTTTGACTCACCTCCACCTTTTTATAGTTACATGAACTTGGACAAGTTATTTCAATACAAATAGATCCTATTTTTTCACCTGGAAAATTGGTATTATAAAAGTATCTACTTTACATATATTGTTTTGAAAATTCAGTGATTTAATCAATATAAAATACTTACTGTGCTCAGTTCAGAGCAAGCACTATGTAAATGTTATTCATTGCCCAATCTTTCTAAAGCATATTTTATCAGGTCATTGCTTGTTCAAAAGAATCCAGAATAGCTTCCCAATACCAACAAGTTAGATTCTAGAATGTTCATAAACAACTGATAATTTTATTGGAAAACAGGTATTCCAGAAATCCCTCAGAATAGTGCCCTTACCTTAAGCAACTATGTCAACTAATGCAAAAATGGAAACTAATATTTGGATGCTAATACAGGGGAGAAAAATAGGTAAATTAAAAACACCTCATAATGCAACCTGGAGGACCCATGTGCTAGGAATCCTCTCCATTTCTTGCAGGTACCATGTCATTTTTGCCCCTAACTAGCCATTGCTTAAACCTCTGAATTTACCAGTTCTAACCCCCCCTGCTTTCACACCCTCTGTCACAACCCTGTGATTGTTTTTTTGTACTCTACCTGGTTCCAAAGAATTTGAGAAAGCTTACAAAAATGTGTACAGCAGGAGAAAAAATACATAGCACACTGTTAAATAATATTAAATTGGAAATGTAGCTAAATGAGCCCTCTTAAAATCTACGATGTTCAAGCTGATTTTCCCTGTGTGTTTGTCTGAACTAGGCCCAACAGAATGTATGTATCTGTCTACCAATTTACCTGTGTATCTGTCTCTATATTTCTACATCTACATCTATTTATAAACTAGGCAGGCAAGTGACCCATGGGGCGGGGGCTGAAGAATTAGTTTATAACATTTGATGACCAGTAAATTGCTGATATACTCAGGTACTCAAAGCTCCTCCCAAAGGTGGGTCCATTGCTCTACTAAAAATCGGAGCATTTTAGGGAAAAACGGACACTTTACTTCCAAAATAAACTTTGAATCTGTTCAAAATAAAACTAAAAGTCTTTGAATAAATGTTGAAATCAGGGGAAGGACTGCAGGTATTTAAAAATAATCTTCTGAGGGGTTCACAGAAACTTATGTATGTGGGAAACCTACAGCTCAGTTTCACAGAAGTAAATTATACGATGAACAGATTAGCTGAGACTTAGAATGTAGGATTATTTTTCAAGAAATTAGAACAAATCCACTTCTCAGTATGAAAAAGAAAGTGAAGATCCTTGCCACACTCTACCGTAATAAAAATATTATGAGAAACAGAGAAAAACTGTTTTAAATATTCACTGATGGGTGGGTTGACCACATGTCCTATTTTGCCTGGGACAGTCCAGGTTTATATCTGTTGTCCTGGTGTGATTGTTATTAGTGGTCCCTCTTGATCTTAAGTGTCTTGCTTTAAATGATAAATTTTATACTCACTCTATAAAAGTAAATGTTTTATATATATTACTTTTATTATTATACATGTTCTATGTTGACTGATTAAAATGCTTATTTGCCCAATTAGCAGAGCTCTAACTGAAACTACCTGCTTGTGTTGGAAACAAATCAGTGTACGTTTCTAAATGGGTGTTGCTTCTAGGAGCTGTGAGGGCTTCCCAAGTTTGTATTATATATAATGATAAAAATTCTGTGTGCATCTGGAAATTCCAGAGCCTGGTAGGAATTACCATTTGGTTCTTTCCATTGATAAAGCACCTCTAAAAGACCTCTGGGAAGGGCTGGGACTGCTGGCAGGAGTGCAGGGCTGCTGGGAACAGGTAGCTAAACAAAAGTCCCCTAGAGGTGGGGATTAAGGGGTGTGTATTAATCTCATGCCAATGCCCTTCACAGATCCTAGAGACATCAATATATTGAAAGGTCACAAGCTGACTGTGAAGATTAATTAAACCCTTAGGTTCATTCTCTAAATCCAGTTTCTCAATTTTCCATAAAAATAAGTCTTTCCAAGTCTTTGTAACTTTAAGATCTCTCCTGTTCATGAGCTATGTAGCAAATCAGTGGAGGGGATTCCCTCGTGGAGCAGTGGTTAAGAATCCACCTGCCAGTTCAGGGTACACGGATTTGAGCCCGGGTCCGGGAAGATCCCACATGCCGAGGAGCTACTAAGCCCGCATGCCACAACTACTGAGCCTGTGTGCCACAACTACTGAAGCCCACAAGCCTAGAGCCCGTGCTCCTCAACAAGAGAAGCCACCGCAGTGAGAAGCCCGTGCACTGCAACAAAGAGCAGTCTCCGCTCGCCGCAACTAGAGAAAACCCATGTGCAGCAACGGAGACCCAACGCAGCCAAAAATAAATAAATTTATTTTTTTAAAAATCAGTGGAGACTTCTGGGAGGCTGTAGGGAGAGGTCTCACACACAGCCAGTGGATTGAATATTTCAATGGGATACTGCTGACTTGCATATATGCAGGAATTACCCATAGCTCTTTACACAGATGTCTCCAGAGATAGTTCTCATTTGTGCCACCAAGTCCTTTCTGTGTTTCATGAAACTGCATCAGAAAACTATTAAAATGGATAATAAAGACAGGATTTTTTTAAAATCAAAGTCTCAAGCTATTTTAGGGGAATAACATCCTCACCTTAATCTCAAACTTCACATACACTTTCATGAATAAAATATGTAAGTGATGATATGAGATGACATGTGAGACCATTCTTTGTAAAGAGGTTATACAAATGTAAGACGTTATTATGGTTAAAATTTCACATATCTGAGTCCTCCAGATTCCTTGGGGTGCATGGCCCCCAGCGTCGAGAGCTGAATTGCAGCTACACCAGTTGAGGTGATGTTTACCCTCCTCCTCTCTGAGTAAGTGGGTGGCAGGTGGGGCAAGTGTTGTAAGGTTCCTGTGCTCACTTCTCCCTCCTTAGCAAACTTGTTTTGGCTGTCAGGTGAGCAAGCCAACTTCTTCTCAAGACAGTAATGGGGGGAGGACTTGGGTCAGGAGAAAATCCTTGCACTGATGACCTGGCTTCTTCCCCCTCTTTGCACAGCAATTTCACCTCAACTTGGGTTGTACTTATCTTTTATTGTGTGAGTTCAACATTTATGCTTCTAAAATTGAACTTCTTGCTCCTGAAGCCCAGAGAGTCAAGTGGCAGGGAGAAGAAGAATGAAGGGAAAAAGACAAAAACAAAAACAAAAATTAGGGTGGAACAGAAAGAAAGTTAGAAGAGGACAGAGAGGAAAAGATTGAGGTGGAAATTACTATTGGGTAAAGATCTCAATTGTTCTAGATTTCAGTTTCCTCTTCTCTAACACAGGAATAATCGAGTAAATAGCTTTTAGAAAAGTTAGGAGGATTCTGTAAGCTTAAGTATAGAAAAAAACATGAAGCAGTGCCTGGTATATTACTAGTAATCAGTAATTATTATGTTATTATAACGAGGGAATTGAAACAAGGAATAATTCTTAAAAATCAGATGTGTATCAATCTATCTTTAGCCAAAGATAGCTCCTTGTTTAAAAAAAGAAACAAACCGGGACTTCTCTCGTGGTCCAGTGGTAAAGAATCCACCTTCCAATGCAGGGAACTAAGATCCCACAAGCTGCAGGGCAACTAAGCCCGTGCACCACAACTGCTGAGCTTGCACGCCTCACCTAGAGCCTGCCTTCTGCGAACTACAGAGCTCACGCACCCTGGAGCCCACTCCACAACTAGAGAAGAGAAAACCCACATGCCACAAATAGAGAGAAGCCCGCACACCACAACGAAGAGCCTGTGTGCTGCAACTAAGACGTGACACAGCCAAAAATAAATAAATAATTAATAAATAGAAAGAAAGGAAGGAAGGAAGGATGGAAGGAAGGAAGGAAGGAAGGAAGGAAGGAAGGAAGGAAGAAAGAAAGAAAGAAAGAAAGAAAGAAAGAAAGAAAGAAAGAAAGAAAGAAAGAAAGAAAGAAAGGAACCATAATCCCTATGCTTGCTGAAATGTGTGGTATAGATGATCTGACCCTTGCCTTCTGGCCACAATTCTTGGTGCCCCAAACCCAAATGTACAGTGAGTATGTACAGATTTTCTTCCTCTGGATCCCAGTTATGAACCTATGATTCTTGTGTGTGTGGCCATAGGTCTTTTATCACCCTTGGTTTACTTTTCAATAAAAATGACATGATTCATCAAATAACTGAGGGCCTTTTGCAATGGAAATAATTAGAAAGTAGCCAGAGATGCCTCATGGGTTACGTCTGATCTCACTGAAGAGTCACACCCTGAGTCCTAAGGGTTGCTGGGTGCCAGGGCTGAACAGCTGCCACCTGGGTTCTGGATTCAGCTGGTTTGATTTTAGATGGTGTAAGAGGTCATAGAAAAAAGATAGATCATAAAAGGATTTAAGAAATCCTTTTCAATTATAGGTGTAGTATTTTCAAAAAACCCTGCTTTCAGTGAGCTCAGCTCCACCCAGATGAGAAGTCTGTAGCCAGCAAAAGAGAAATGACTTTGTCAAAGCTCTGTATATAGAAACATGGAAGAAGGAAGCTGATGCCTCTATCTTTACCCTCGGATGCAGTGTTTATATAAAGCAGGCAATTATCTAGTTACACGTTGAGCCAGCAAACTCCAGGAAAAATACCTAAGGCCTACCAAGTCCTCCCTTATGATGAATCTCTGAGGGGTCCTCTCTGGTCTCTTGAATTCCTGTTCCTACCCCAGCTGAAGGAAATTCTGTGCCTCAGTTATAATCTTAGTTACAAACTAGCTATAGAAGCAGATGCAAGTGGTATCCAAGGCATTCTCTCAATCAAAGAAAAGAGTTAGCAATTGGGAATGTGTTTTTCATATATCCAAATAGCTAAAGACACACCACATGCCAGGGAATGGAGAAATACCTATTATCTTTTCCTGTACTGTCTCTTGGACCTCCTTGGGTACTATATGCATCCATCTTGTATAGGTCTTGTGTGAGGGACCTGCTATAACATCAGAAGACCATTATGGAAGAGAATAAATCATGGAAAATTGGAGCTCAAAAAGACATCCAAAATTACTATTGGGTTCAGTGGTTCTTGTTGCTAGCTGTATATTAGAATCACCGGAGAAATTATATAAAACTGCCAATACCAAGTCCTTACTCTAAGAGATTCTGATTTGTTCTGGGTTAGAGTCTGGGCTCAATAATTGTTTTGAAACGATAAATTTATTAATAAATGCGTAAGTAATCAATATATTTGATTAAATAACACACATGTAAATTAAACACTTTTCTAGAAAGTTGAAACAGGAGCAGGTATTTTGAGCTCTGATCTTGGTTTACTCCTTTTGGTGTTCTGAGCACCCAGTTTACAATGGGCGTGAGGGTTTGCCCCATACCACCACCAGTTCCCTGGGGATATGAGCTGGGTGTCCTAAAAATCAATTCAATTTTGACACTTTATCTACCAGGAGAGAGTATCAGATTCCAGAGGTTAAGGGTTCAGTCCCACAAGACTGTTTCCACATCCCAACCCCTGGACTCCGTTTCAGATGCCATAGCAAAGCCAGGTTGTCACCTGTAGTTCAGACCAACCGGCTACAGACTGGAGGTTCCAATGACCCCCTCCTTCTTGGGTAAAATTAATTTGCTAGAGTGGCTCATAGAACTCAGAGAAACATTTTACTTACTGGATCACAGGTTTACTATAAAAGGATATAACTCAGGAACAGCCAGATGGAGAAACTCATAGGGCAAAGTATGGGAAAGGGAGCAGAGCTTCCATACTCTTTCCAGGAGCACAACTCTCCCTGAATCTCCCTGTGTTTGCCAACCCAGAAGCTCTTCCAATCTTCTCCTTTAGGGGTTTTAAAGGAGGCTTAATTACAAGGCAGGACTAAGTTATTGGCCATTAGTGATTGACTCAACCTGCAGGCCCTCTTCCTTCCCTTTTCTCATCCTTAGGATAAGGGGGTAGTTGTCACCTCATCAACATAACATCACTCTCATCACTAAAGGAACTCTGTGCCAGAAATGGGATGAAGACAAAATACATATTTCTTATTATAAATCACAATATCACTGTCTTCTACCTCATTTTGGTGAACTGTACAATGCAATCAATCAAAAAAATAAAAATTGAGTCCTGGCTCAAAGGTAAACTCTGAAGATGTCATTAGAAAATCAATGGCAGCTTTAAAAACATGTCCACAAATACTTTGATAGTCCTTCCTTTATGAGGTGGAGCCTAATTTCCCTCCCCTTGAGGATGGATTTAATAACTTGCTTCTAACCAACAAGAATAAAGCAGAAGTTGTGGTGTGTGACTTTGGAGACTAAGTCATAAAAAGGCCCGGTGGTGCTCTCCCTCTCTCCCTCTCATGAGCGCACATCAATGGCTCTAGGGAGAACAGCTGAAATTCGTCAGGACACTCAGGCAGCCCTGCGAAGCCCACGTTGTGATGAACAGAGGCTTCTGCCAACAGCAATCTGAGCGAGGCATTTTGGAAGTGGATCCTCTAGTTCTGGTCAACCCATCAGATGACTTCCAGGGGGTTGCAGCCCTGGCTGACAGCTTGACTGCAACCTCTTGAGATCTCTTGAGCCAGAAGCTCCTAGCTAAGCTGCTCCCAGATTCCTGACAGAAGTTGTGTGAGATAATAAATATGTGTTGTTTCAAGATGCTAAGTTTTTGTGTAATTTGTTATGCTTCAATACATAACTAATAGAGTAATAAATGATCCCTGGCCTCCACAAGTTTGCAATGCAGTTGGAGAAGTAGGTTACAGCACAAAAAGCATAACAAAATATGAAAGCCTTTAAATGTTGTCATATGAAGAGGACTGCTGTACAGTAGAACCAGAAGATGATATACACATCACAGTCTTTGTGAATTGAGTGCCCTAAAGCTAAACAATTCAGAGCCTGTGTGGCAACACAAAATAGTGGATCAGACAGAGACAGAGACAGAGACAGACAGATGGATAGGAAGATGGATGAGCCATTCCTTGGGAATCTTCCTCGTGGTTGTGAGTTGCCTGAGGAGGCCAATGATGCAACTAGTACATTAACCTGGCTCTTTAAGTAGCTTATTGAGATTGTGTGTAATATGCTACTAAAGCTGACAGCTAATCAGCCAGATTAATAAATAATTTTAGTTAAGGTAGTTGATTCATCATTGTGCAAGCTTACTTTTCCAGGCTTTAATGCTAACATTGTTCTTGCCCTTGTTTATTACTGTATATTGTGTTTTTCTTGAACTGTACCAGCAGTGCACCTTTAACCCCCATTTTTATGAAATGACCCAGCCCCTGCCAAAGTTGATTGAATCAGAGGTTGAAACCCTGATTCAAACTGCAACAACCTGAGATTCATTTGCAGGAATTAAGAATTGGGACTTGATTGAGGTACTTTCTTTTTTTTTTTTAAATTTATTTATTATTTATTTTTGGCTGTGTTGGGTCTTCATTTCTGTGCGAGGGCTTTCTCTAGTTGCAGCAAGTGGGGGCCACTCTTCATAGCAGTGTGCGGGACTCTCACTATTGCGGCCTCTCTTGTTGCGGAGCACAGGCTCCAGACGCGCAGGCTCAGTAGCTGTGGCTCACGGGCCTAGTTGCTCCGCGGCATGTGGGATCTTCCCAGACCAGGGCTCGAACCCGTGTCCCCTGCATTAGCAGGCAGATTCTCAACCACTGCGCCACCAGGGAAGCCTGAGGTACTTTCTTAAACGGAGGATAAGTTGCTATATTTTGTCAGCCACATTTTCTCTCATAGCTACCCGGGAAGCACAGAAATCTAGTGTGAAGGGAGAGAGACAGAGAGGTAGAGAAAAGAGTTCCATACCATGACCAGTAATTTTATAATAAATTGTCAATTTCCTCTTATCACAGAAGCTGGTTATAGGTGGATCTTTCTGCAACCAAAAGAATCTATCACACTATTCATGATTTTACAGTTTAGGCTTATTAACAATAAAAATGACTCGAACTTTGTCTCTGGCATATTATAATGTCCCAAGAGCAAAGCATGTATTCTCTTGCACTTTAAATGATTTTCTTTTTCCTAAATTGAATAACTTCCCAAAGAAATGGCACAAGTGAAAGAATTTATAAACATCTGCCTAGCTCATGTTATTGGTTATTTGTGTAAAAATTTGTCTTATTACTCACACAAGATTGTTTTTTTACCCTTTGGAAAAGAATAATCTATGATTTCCTGTACGTAAAAGAGCTAGGGAAAATTTTTTATTCTGATCTAAGTTGTTTCTTCACTTTTAATTATAATACCTACTATTGCCCCAATCAGCCAAGAAAAATCTGACCTGGTGTAAAGCTTTAGAATAATTTTGATTAAAAAAAAGTTTTAATAGCAACAAGTCAATCTAAATCAGAAGGACTGTTATGCTCCCTTAAGTTATTCAAGAGATACCGATAAAGAAGTTAATAAGATAAACCTAAACAAAGTTTGAAAAACTATAAAATGCCTTATAAAGAAAAGTCAAATTTGACTTATTACAAAGTCAAATAGGAACATTTTAATTTTATTGCATATGATTAATGGATACAAGCAATGACTAGGAAATCCCTCAGTACCTCCCTCTATTTATTTTTCCAGCAGTGTTTGTATGATTTTGAATTCCAGAAGAGCTGTGAGGTCTTTTCAACATGGTTTATTTATTAATTTTTTTCCAAGGAAGAAAAATATCTGGTTTAGTAGTGATGTCTGGTGTAAGAGATTGTATTTCAGAATATTTCAACTCATCTTTGGGTCACTGACCTCAGGTCTGAAAATTGCAAGATGTTTCCTCATGTAGCTTGTTCTTTGGAGCACTTCTCTTTCATAACTTTAGTTTCTACCCCCAGGCATTCTATTCTGGCACTGAGGATTTACCTTTTCATCTCAGGGAATTTTGAAGGATTGTAGACCTGTATCAGAGTATCAAGTAATATTGTGTTAATCTTTTATGAAAAACTCTAAGTTCTTATTTCAGCTTCTCTCTTCTCTAGAATTTTCATCATAGCCATTTTCATTCTTATTCTTAGTATTAATAGTTTCCTATGGTGGCTGGTGATGATTCTATTGGCTTATTTCTCCATCATTTTTTGTTCTTTACAAACACTGAAAGGATAAACACAAACTGAGGCAAGGATATTAGCTTTGGAAGTGTTTGATTCTTTTTTTTTTTAATATATTTTTTAAATTTTATTGAGTGTTGTTTCATTTTAGTCTCCATATGAAAGAATTTCTTTCCTACTTTGTTCTTTGTGTGTGTGTGTGTGTGTGTTAATAAAGTTTTTTTAACATCTTTATTGGAGTATAACTGTTTTACAATGGTGTGTTAGTTTCTGCTTTACAACAAAGTGAATCAGTTATACATACACATATGTTCCC
>NC_041221.1:90651517-90652180 GCF_002837175.3 Physeter macrocephalus | reverse complement strand
GGAAAGAAAGGAAGGAAGAAAGAAAGGAAGAAGACAAAATGAAGTAGGATAAAATATAGTTATTAAAATAAAAAATAATTATTAAGAAGAACAATTTTTTTTTTTTTTTGTGGTATGCGGGCCTCCCTCTGCTGTTGCCTCTCCCGTTGCGGAGCACAGGCTCCGGACGCGCAGGCCCAGCGGCCATGGCTCACGGGCCCAGCCGCTCCGTGGCATGTGGGATCTTCCCAGACCGGGGCACGAACCCGGTTCCCCGGCATCGGCAGGCGGACGCGCAACCACTGCGCCACCAGGGAAGCCCCCGAGAAGAACAATTTTATAAAAAAAAAAAAATACGCGTCCGTCAAAACCCTAGGACAAATGGTGAAAGCAAAGCTATACAGACAAAATCTCACACAGCAGCACACACATACACACTCAAAAAGAAAAACAGGGGAAAATAGTAATATATCTTGCTCCCAAAGTCCACCTCCTCAACTTGGGCTATTTCGCTGTCTATTCAGGTTTTCCACAGATGCAGGGCACTTCAAGTTGATTGTGGAGCTTTAATCCGCTGCTTCTGAGGCTGCTGGGAGAGACCTCCCCCTCTCCTCTTTGTTCGCACAGCTCCTGGGGTTCAGCTTTGGACTTGGCCCCGCCCCTGCGTGTAGGTCGTCCGAGGGC
>NC_041221.1:90614948-90651052 GCF_002837175.3 Physeter macrocephalus | reverse complement strand
GCACACAGGCCTCTTGGTGGCGGCAGCAGCAACCCTAGCGTCCCACACCCGTCTCTGGTGTCCGCGCCGACAGCCGCGGCTCGCGCCCGTTTCTGGAGCTCCTTTACGCGGTGCGCTTAATCCCCTCTCCTCGCGCCCCAGGAAGCAAAGAGGCAAGAAAAAGTCTCCTGTCTCTTCGGCAGCTCCGCGCCCGTTTCTGGAGCTCCTTTAAGCTCGCGCTTAATCCCCTCTCCTCGCGCACCAGGAAGCAAAGAGGGAAGAAAAGGTCTCTTGCCTCTTTGTCAGCTCCAGACTTCTCCCAGACTCCCTCCCGGCTAGCCGTGGTGCCCTAACCCCTTCAGGCTGTTTTCACTCTGCCAACTCCAGACCTCTCCCTGGGATCCGACTGAAGCCCGAGGCTCAGCTCCCTCGGGCTGGTGAGTGCCGGTCGGCACCGATCCTCTGCGGGAATCTCTCCACTTCGCCCTCCGCACCCAGTTAACTGCGCTCGCCTCCGCGGCTCCGAAGCTTCCCCCCTCCGCCACCCACAGTCTCCGCCCGCGAAGGGGCTTCTAGTGTGTGGAAACCTTTCCTCCTTCACAGCTCCCTCCCACTGGTGTAGGTCCCGTCCCTATTCTTTTGTATCTATTTATTCTTTTTCTTTTGCCCTACCCAGGTACGTGGGGTGTTTCTTGCCTTTTGGGAGGTCCGAGGTCTTCTGCCAGCGTTCAGTGGGTGTTCTATAGGAGCAGTTCCACGTGTAGGTGTATTTCTGATTTATCTGTGAGGAGGAAGGTGATCTCCGCGTCTTCCTCTTCCGCCATCTTCGCTAGTCACCCCGGAAGTGTTTGATTCTTACCTGGAAACTGAAGTACAGTGGTGAGGGTTGGCAGGAAGTAATTTACTGGGATTGTGGGAAGAACAGCTCTGGGTGAGTTAAAATGATAGTGCCAGAGAGGTAAGACAGAGAAGGCAACAGGGTGGCTAGAGTGGTAAGAGGAGAGTGTGCATAAAACATGCCCCAGATAAGGGTTGGTCACCTGAGACGGTGTGATTGTGGAAAGAATTGAGTGGTATAGGCTCTTGGTGTTTACCTAGATACACTCCGTCATGGTGCACAGTTCAGCATATTTCCTGGACCCTCTTATACTCAGTCATGTGACTGAGCTCTGGCCAATGAACTTCTAGTTCTGATCACAGCATATCCCATGAAGATTTCCACTCTCTCTCTCTCTCTTTCCCAGGCCACTCTGCTAAAAATGAAGGATTCTGAGGGTCTGAAAGATGATTCTACCACAAGATAGAAGGAGCTGGGTCTTCTGAGTCGTTTGGAGGGGAGGAATATTGAATTTTGCAAAACAAGAAGTAAACTTAAACCACTGAAAGTTGCTATTTGTTTCTTACAAGAGCTAACATTAATTATCCTGATTAACATAGTATCTCTTTGGTTATGATACTGTCTTTGATATTTGTCACAGTAAGAGAATAAAAGAAAGAATAAAGAAGCCGAAAAATATTACTCAGAGAATATTCAAGGGTAGGGGGGTGGGTTGAAGAGCAGGAGAAAACAGCATTGGGCATGGAGGGCCTCCATAGATAGAAAACATTTTGTGGATGTACTGATCTAATTTTAGAACTGAGCAGGACACCTCTCAATGGACCTCAATTTGTATAAAAGTAGACTGACTTATTTTTGACAACTATAATTAAAAGAATGTCTATTTCATACAACTGTAAATGAAGCACAATCTAGTAAGTTTATTAAAAAATATAAGGTAGGGGGGGGCTTCCCTGGTGGTGCAGTGGTTGAGAGTCCGCCTGCCGATGCGGGGGACACTGGTTTGTGCCCCAGTCCGGGAAGATCCCACATGCCGCGGAGCGGCTGGGCCTGTGAGCCATGGCCGCTGAGCCTGCCCGTCCCGAGCCTGTGCTCCGCAACGGGAGAGGCCGCAACAGTGAGAGGGTCGCCTACGGCAAAAAAAAACAAAAAGGTAGGAAAAAAAATCAAAGAACTATAAAGTTCTTAAATATAAAAAAAAGATTTTTAAAAACAATGCTGAGTTATGCTACATGTATTTCAAAATAGGAGAGGCTGGAAGCTCTGAGCTTGCTGAGTAGAGGGTGCTATGAGGATGGGAACTGTATGAGGAGAAGGTTTGGATTGCATGCAATTAGATATGAAGCATGCTGGGCCTGGGAGTCTAGAGAAAGTGGCAGGAGAGGACCCGTTTTTCCCTTTGCTTTTTAGTACTTAAATACAGTGACTTAAAAGTCAGTTTCTGTGCAGCAAAAGAAATATTTAGTGATCAAATTTGGAACAGTTATTTGAAATTTCCAAACATCTGAAGGGTAAAAAATTAGAGCTAACATTTTCTTTGAAATATAGCACAGTTGTTTTTTTTTTTTTTTTTTTCTGAAAATGTACCTGGAAACTGAAGTACAGTGGTGAGGGTTGGCAGGAAGTAATTTACTGGGATTGTGGGAAGAACAGCTCTGGGTGAGTTAAAATGATAGTGCCAGAGAGGTAAGACAGAGAAGGCAACAGGGTGGCTAGAGTGGTAAGAGGAGAGTGTGCATAAAACATGCCCCAGATAAGGGTTGGTCACCTGAGACGGTGTGATTGTGGAAAGAATTGAGTGGTATAGGCTCTTGGTGTTTACCTAGATACACTCCGTCATGGTGCACAGTTCAGCATATTTCCTGGACCCTCTTATACTCAGTCATGTGACTGAGCTCTGGCCAATGAACTTCTAGTTCTGATCACAGCATATCCCATGAAGATTTCCACTCTCTCTCTCTCTCTTTCCCAGGCCACTCTGCTAAAAATGAAGGATTCTGAGGGTCTGAAAGATGATTCTACCACAAGATAGAAGGAGCTGGGTCTTCTGAGTCGTTTGGAGGGGAGGAATATTGAATTTTGCAAAACAAGAAGTAAACTTAAACCACTGAAAGTTGCTATTTGTTTCTTACAAGAGCTAACATTAATTATCCTGATTAACATAGTATCTCTTTGGTTATGATACTGTCTTTGATATTTGTCACAGTAAGAGAATAAAAGAAAGAATAAAGAAGCCGAAAAATATTACTCAGAGAATATTCAAGGGTAGGGGGGTGGGTTGAAGAGCAGGAGAAAACAGCATTGGGCATGGAGGGCCTCCATAGATAGAAAACATTTTGTGGATGTACTGATCTAATTTTAGAACTGAGCAGGACACCTCTCAATGGACCCCAATTTGTATAAAAGTAGACTGACATATTTTTGACAACTATAATTAAAAGAATGTCTATTTCATACAACTGTAAATGAAGCACAATCTAGTAAGTTTATTAAAAAATATAAGGTA
This sequence comes from Physeter macrocephalus, assembly GCF_002837175.3. Classification (NCBI taxonomy): domain Eukaryota; kingdom Metazoa; phylum Chordata; class Mammalia; order Artiodactyla; family Physeteridae; genus Physeter; species Physeter macrocephalus. Next base: position 90,647,729 of record NC_041221.1, on the reverse strand, counting down.
GGGGGGGGCTTCCCTGGTGGTGCAGTGGTTGAGAGTCCGCCTGCCGATGCGGGGGACACTGGTTTGTGCCCCAGTCCGGGAAGATCCCACATGCCGCGGAGCGGCTGGGCCTGTGAGCCATGGCCGCTGAGCCTGCCCGTCCCGAGCCTGTGCTCCGCAACGGGAGAGGCCGCAACAGTGAGAGGGTCGCCTACGGAAAAAAAAAAAAAAAAGGTAGGAAAAAAAATCAAAGAACTATAAAGTTCTTAAATATAAAAAAAAGATTTTTAAAAACAATGCTGAGTTATGCTACATGTATTTCAAAATAGGAGAGGCTGGAAGCTCTGAGCTTGCTGAGTAGAGGGTGCTATGAGGATGGGAACTGTATGAGGAGAAGGTTTGGATTGCATGCAATTAGATATGAAGCATGCTGGGCCTGGGAGTCTAGAGAAAGTGGCAGGAGAGGACCCGTTTTTCCCTTTGCTTTTTAGTACTTAAATACAGTGACTTAAAAGTCAGTTTCTGTGCAGCAAAAGAAATATTTAGTGATCAAATTTGGAACAGTTATTTGAAATTTCCAAACATCTGAAGGGTAAAAAATTAGAGCTAACATTTTCTTTGAAATATAGCACAGTTGTTTTTTTTTTTTTTTTTTTCTGAAACATGTAAGAAATCCAAACATCTGAAATAATACCCCAAATGTTCACTCTTCGGTGAATAACCACCAAATATATGTCATTATCTTTAAAGTATGTTAACATTGTGGCACCCACTGATTGGGATAAAAGCACTCCTTTGTTCTGTCTATAAACTGCCAGTGACAGACCTTTCCTGTGGTTTGGGGCTTCCCTGTTCTTTTCCCCCTTGCTTTCCACACACAAATTCAAGATTTCCTTAGGCTGAGAGGGAAGTCTAAGAGCTTATGAGTAGAGCTCCCCAAGGCTCTAGCGCCCAGGGCTCCAGTGGCCCGAGGCTCATGGTGGTCACTGTGAGTCATTCACTGTGGTCTCCTAATATCATCTACAAAGCAGATTATAAAAGCAGGTAATTTCCTCCAGGAACAGGGTGTTCAAGGTCCTCACCTCAGACTCTAAAAATCTCACCAGCCAGGGGTAGGGGTGGGTGGCAGAGAGAGAAATAGGTAGAGAACAGAAGATTTTTAAGGCAGTGAAAATACTGTGTATGAGTTAATAATGATGGATTCCATCATTATATATTTATCCAAACCCAGAGAATTACAACATCAAGAGTGAACTCTAAGGTAAACTTTGGATATTGGATGATTATGATGTGTCAGCGTAGGTTCCTCGATCCTAACAAAGTACCATTCTGGGGAGTGATGTTGATAATAGGGGAGACTATGCAAGTATCAGGGCAGGAGGTATATGGGAAATCTCTGTCCCTTCCTCTCAATTTTATTGTAAACCTAAAACTGCTTCTAAAAATTGTCTTTAAAAAGATCTCACTAGCTACCATTGTTTCACTAGAAATTGAGCACACACACACAAAAGAGGTGTCTTAAATACCACCTGTGCTAAATTCAGGGCTAAAATAATTTCGAAAAAGCTATATACTTTCTCTGATTTCAAAGATAATACGTATTCTTTGTAGAAAACTTGAAAAATACACAAAAACCAAAGAAAAAATGGAAAATCTCTGAACACTATTAACTTGTTATATATGTATATGTGTGCATTTGTGTGTCTGTGAAGGTGTGTGTAAATATATACTTACATTGTAAATGTAATATATAAATGTATTGTTATATATTTATATACATATAATGAAATATAGTTTTATATTTATATATTTGCATATATGTAGAATTTTACTGTATATAACTTTGTTAGCTATAAACTTCGGTTTGTATTATAAAAGTTGTCTTATTCTTTCATATTTTTTAAAATAAATAAATAAATTTATTTATTTATTTTGGCTGTGTTGGGTCTTCGTTGCGCGGCGGGCTTTCTCTAGTTGCGGTGAGCGGGGGCTACTGTTCGTTGCGGTGCACGGGCTTCTCATTGCAGTGGCTTTTCTTGTTGCAGAGCAAGGGCTCTAGGCGCATGGGCTTCAGTAGTTGTGGTACATGGGCTCCATAGTTGTGGTTCATGGGCTCTAGAACGCAGGGTCAGTAGTTGTGGCGCACGGGCTTAGTTGCTCCGCGTCATGTGGGATCTTCCCGGACCAGGGATCGAACCCGTGTCCCCTGCATTGGCAGGCAGATTCTTAACCACTGTGCCACCAGGGAAGTCCTATTCATTCATATTTTTGAGACACTCTAAAAACATTCTCTCTCAAGTGACTTCACAAGAGCTTTCTTCCTACATTTATTTCACTGTCCATAAAATTTGTACCGTAGAAGGGCACGTATCGTGTGTAAATTTCTAATCTTACCCCTGTTACATTTTTCTTTCAAACAAATGATGGTCTCTCCTTTGAAATGAAGCTTTAGAGTTATTAGAGAAAACTGAACTACAGCTCATCAATGTCATCAAAAGGAAGCTTATAAAATCTTTTATTATGTGTACTTCTTGGCATGCCATGAACATACGTACTGCCAAGGTGGTCATTGTAGAAGCCATATTTTAAAAAGCCTACCTATTTGGGAATGAATTTAATAGTTTGCACCATTGTCTATGATTCTTTTACAGTCCCTGAAGGGTCAATTATTGCCTAAGGGGAATCAGGGTTCTTCCTCTTTTTCCCATAATAAAAATGATAAACGATAAACCATTTTAATGGTTTCCTATTTTATTGGAAACCTTGGCACTGTCAAAATCTATTTATAAAGAATGCTCACATAAGTCACTTGTAAGTATGTGATGACATACTGAGCTTAATTTTTACTTTGCCTTGAAGCAGGCAGAGTGTGAGCAATTCCCCACTCTGCTTCACATTACACAGTTTAGTCCTAAAACAGTAATCAAATATTGTGTATTCCAAAAGCCATACAGGGCCTTGGTTTCTACAGATTGTACCATATGACAACTGTAATCGAGTTGATGAAATGCATGAAATTTATTATATATCCGATTGCCATTTTTCCACTCTGAAGGTCTAAGTCTTCAGCAACCGTGCTTTGGAGAAGGTGTGGATGCAAAGAGAAGTACAAATCACTGAAGTTAAAAGGCTTGTCATCTTTAGAGAGTTTCTAGCTTGTGGTCTCAGTGTTATTTATTGCGATCTAAGTCCTGCAAAGAATGGCTGTTCTCCAAGGACAGCAAAAGCAGTCAAATAGCTTAAATGCTGGAAAGTGAAGGAATCTTTTAATTCCAAATGGACCACCCTGTATTCTAGAGATAATATTTGAGCAAAATACAAAATCCACTGAACTTTGCCTATACACTTCTGTTGATTGGATGAGATAGGAGTATATAATCTCAAGTATGGTACCATGAAACCAAGAAAAGTAAGCAGTTGTATGTGTTTTAATAGAAAATATAAGCTACTCTCTTGTAGAAATGAAGCAGCAGGCTAAATCCAATAGAATTTTAGAAAATTTTGGGCGTTTGCAAAGAGAGCTTTTCAGAGTAATCATTTAGTGAATAATTATGTTTCTAAGCTCACCTTTAAGTAAAATAGGCAGACATTAATCTAGAGTGGTACCATTTTCCAACACAAATCTTTTGTGTTCCAAATTTGTCAAATATTTTATAGTGCTTTTGTCTTTTACTCCTTGACTTAAATAATTGTATTGCAAAATAAATCCAATTTACCTTGTCTTTAAAGCATGTTCAAGTCCTACTTTATTTCTAATAACTGCATCTACTTGTGAGCCTTCAAAAAATAAATTTCTCCACCTGATGGGATTCATTCCTTTTATTGTTTGCTCTATTATGAAAATCCAGTATATGTTCTATACATTTTTCTTTAGTTGTAGAGTATACAATTGGTCATATTTATTTGTATAAGTTCCTTTCAAGTCCAGGAAAGTAATTTCCCTATAGGGTTTCCTAGCTATTAACAAGCAGAGTCTACTAGTCTGAATGTCATAAGGAAACTAACTGATCACTGTTTAAATAAAATAAATCATTCTTAAACTTACTATGAATAATTGTTTGGACTTGCTAATTTGTTAACCCCTAACAACTACTTCAGAGAACCTAAAGGGAGGAGGAGGAGGGAGAGGAGGAGGAAGAAAGGAAGGGAGGAGAAGGGAGGGGAAGGGAGGAGAGTATCACAAAACCTCCTGAGCTGAAGAGAGAGCAAAAAGGTTCATCCCTTCTCGCCTCTTGTCTCTATCTTATATCAAAATAATTCACCCACATACAGAAAAATCTTGCCTGTCTTTGCCAAAAACACAAATTGCATTGAGAACACTTAGAGTTAAGTGTCTTTCTGCCTCATCTATGCTGAAAACATATTTAGTTTGTTGGTGAAAATCCTAGAAGGTAGAAAATACCAACTGCTTTTCATTTCCCTAAAGGCAGTAATGGAGTGGGGGTATTTATTAAACGAGTTTCTAAAAATCCAGTGTGGATTACAAGCCATATTTCAACACTCAGTGGGGAGGATATAGGTGGGAACTGTGAAAGGAAAAAAATTACCTGGTATTTCCAGCTACAAAGTGGAAGTGATGTGAGGTGAGAACATGCTGACCGGATGTGAGGTGAGAACATGCTGACCGTTTTGGTCCTTTACTTGTTCGACCACGATCAGCACACAACAGTGGGCCTTTCTGGCTCTCAAATATCCCCAAGCACCTGAGGCACAAATGCAGGTGCCTGCATCGGGGCAGCTGAGGTTGGGAGGGGAGAGATTCTCGTTCTGGGCTGCAGATCTCCAACCTCAATCTGTTCTCTGGGGACAGAAGACCTTCCTTGCTGTGAAGAAGTTAGTGTGACTGAATACTGTAACAGTGCCTCTAATGCAGTGGCTAATCCAATCTAAGGGTCAACATCTCTGTGTTAAGGAGTAACTGCAACATTTTAGAGCTGCTATCAGCCTTAAACAAACCCTGAGATAAGATAAAAACACAAAGAGAAACATTTTCTATTGCTCCGTTCTCCCTGTCTGGCTGTCTAGCCTCTAATGCATGCTTTTGTACCTGAGCCTACAGCTCATCTCCAGCAGTTGAATCATGATCAGGTGGTGACTTAGGCTCTCAGGAGAACTGGCTGAACATCACACATCTCCATTTTTTGTCTTTTTTCTCTTTTCCTTTTGATGAGCAAGCAGGTGCACTTCATCTTAATATAAGCTAAACTTTTATCAGAATCCTTTTTTTTTTTGCTTTTTTAAAAAATTGAAGTCTAGTTGATTTCCAGTGCTGTGCCAATCTCTGCTGTACAGCAAAGTGACTCAGTTATACACGTAGAGACATTCTTTTTTCATATTCTTTTCCATTGACTATAGTTCCCTTGCTATACATTAGGACCTTGTTTATCCATCAGAATCCTTATTTATAATCAAACTTTCTCACATGGAGTGAAAAACGTGATATACTTTACTCTTCTTCTTTTACTCTTACTTTACTCTTTCAATATGATTTTATTTATTTATTTATTTTAATGTTTGGGTTTTTAAAAATAAATTTATTTATTTTTGGCTGCGTTGGGTCTTCATTGCAGTGCGTGGGCTTCTCATTGCTGTGGCTTCTCTTGTTGCGGAGCACGGGCTCTAGGTGCGCAGCCTTCAGTAGTTGTGGCGCACAGGCTTAGTTGCTCCATGGCATGTGGGATCTTCCCAGACCAGGGCTTGAACCCGTGTCCCCTGCATTGGCAGGTGGATTCTTAACCACTGCGCGACCAGGGAAGTCCAAAATACATGATTTTAGTATAAAATTTAAGAAATTGTTTCTCATATAAAATAAGTGTGCCAGTATGAGGAAAAGGGGAAACGGTAAATAGGAAGACAAAGGGTAAAGATCCAAAACCTTCTTTACTATGTGAGCAGTCTTACAAGCTAAGACAAAAAGGGAGATTTTGTAGAATTACACAAATGTTTTTTCTCTCTTTCAAAATATTTTATACAGTTCTAGTTTATAGAGTTTTAAAATACTTGGACCAAAGATAAATTCAAATAAAATCTGTTCATCTTTCTGTTCATCCTTCCAATCTGGCAATTCTGTTATATAGTCTATAGCATCTACACAGGCAAATTGTGATTTTTGAGCAATTTATCAACTATTTTTGGCTGACTTTAAAATGTTTATTTAAAAAATTAGTTGCTTTCTTCAAACATATTTTTGTCCTTTGCCAGAAAGAAAGTCTACTTTCCACAGATCAGTCTTTATCTTGGATAATGACACGAAACAATGACTTTTGACTCATAATCTTTCGGGTTGTCTTGAGAAATCACGAAGTGGTTGAATATAGGAAGGTCTTGACTCTTATCCATAATTAGTTCCTAACAGCATGGGGTAAAGGCATGCTCAGTTATGAAGATGATAGTGTGTTCTTCTGAACCTTAGACACTAACAATTAATCTGGTAGACATTGACTTCTTAGCTTCAGAGTGCAATTAGTCTTATTCCCTTGGCTCACTAAGATTAGAAATTATATGTTATCTAGGTTTGAGTGTTACAATGCAGACTGTTATTTCAAATATATTTAGTACGGGCATAATGAATCAACCATGAAATGACACATATACTTCTTTGACTTCCTTCTGTGGAACCAATTAAGTATGAGAAAGATTGTAGATTATAACCCTTTGGTTACAAAATATTCATGCATATGTAATTTCCCACACAAAGCCCTTATGACTAACAGGTCATGGAATAACAATGAGATATGAAGAGTAAACATCACCTCTTGTTGTCTATTTACTTTTGGTTTGGCCTCCTTCTTGCCTAGTAAGCCTTAAAAAAACTATCCTAGTTTGAAACTTGTTATATAGACTACTGCCAAAATGAAAATGACAAGTTTTTCATAGTCTTCAGTGGTTTTCAAGACTCCTTGGATGTCTAGGAAGCAGAATGAATTACATATATATAATTCAACAAATTATAGCTTTGGAAATGAAAGCTGTTGGTAATGGGAAGATGATATGGCATCTGATTTGTGCAATAACTGCCATTCATTTGGATTCTTAAAGGCAAAACATCTGTAACTAAAACTATAAAAGATCAAGAAAAATTATTCTCTAATTAGCTATCCAAATAGGATAATTATTTTTCAGTTGAACAAGTATTTATTGGTCATCAGTTTTGTTCCAGGCATTGTGCTAGGTGCTCAGGATACCAAAACGAGTAAGACATAGTTCCTGCTCTTTAGGAGCTTACAGGCAAATGTGGGTTTCTCTTTTGGGGTTCTGCAGATGTCATTAGTGGTTCTGTGAGAGTTTAACTAGGAGTTCCAGAAGAGACTGGAAAACATTTAAAAAATTGTTTGAACTTCCTTCTCCATGCAATGTTAACACTTGCAGTGAAGAATAGTGATCAAGCAGTCCTGTTAACAATTTAAAAAATTGTTTATTTTATTGTGGTAAGAACACTGAACATGAGGTCTACCCTTCTTACAAAACTTTAAATGTACAATACAGTGTTGTTGCCTATAGGTACAATATTGAAGAACAGATCTCTAGAGCTTATTCATCTTGCCTAACTGAAGCTTTATGTCTGTTGACTAGTAACTCCCCATTTCTCCCTGCCCTCAGCCCCAGGCAACAACCATTCCACACTTTGATTCTATGAATTTAACTATTTTAGATACCTTATAAATGGAATCATACAGTATTTGTTTTTCTGTCTCCGTCTTGTTTCACCCATCAAGAAAGTGAAAAGGCAACCAGTGGAATGGGAGAAAATATTTACAGACCACATATCTGATAAGAAATTAATCTTTAAAATATAAGGAACTTCTACAACTCAATAGCAAAAAAACTAATAACCTAATTTAAAAATGGGCTAGGATGTAAAAAGATGTTTCTCCAAAGAAGATATACAAATGGCCAACAGGTATATGCAAAAATGCGCAATGTCACTACTCATAAGGAAAATGCAAATCAAGACCACAATGAAAAATTACCTCACACCTGTCAGGATGGCTAATACCAAAAAAACAAAACACAAGTATTGGTGAGGATGTGGAATGCACTGCTAATGGGAATGCAAAATAGCACAGCTGCTGTGGAAAATAGTATGGAGGTTCCTCAAAAAAATGAAAAATGATCCAACAATCTCACTTCTGGGCATTTATGAAAAAGGGCTGAAATCAGTATCTTGAAGACACTGCACTCCCATCGTCATTGCAGCATTATCCACAATAGCCAAGACATGGAAACAACCCAAATATCCAACAGATGAACAGATAGAGAACATGCGGTGTACACATACAATGAAATACCATTCAGTCTTAAAAGAAGAAGGAAATTCTGCAATGATTTTGATGAATGTACAGACTAAGGATATATACTGTGGAGGAGGATGATGGACAGTGTCACATACTTCATGAATCAGCTTTTCAAAGTATCTTTTTATCGTGTATTGTAAACTGTAATGGAAATTATCTTGATTTTCCTTGCTTTTCTTGCTTTGAATTCCCAGAATTCTTTTATTCTTTTTTCAATCTCTCTTTCTTTTCCTCCTTTCCCTCCCTCCCTTCCTTTTCTTTCTCTGTTTCTCTCTCTCACGAGCATACACCCTTACCTTTGAAATAAATATAATCAAATAAGTGATGTTGAAATGATTTGCATTGTCTCTTCCCTTCATTCTTGTTACAAAACAAATGGTATTAATACATTCTTAAATTTTTAAAAAATATCAAATTTGTGATTTTGCTCAGACTCCTAAAGGCTAATCACAGGGAAAAACATAGTTTACCCTGCTTAAGTTGGAATCCTTTTATCTGTTAGAAAACAGTGAGTACTTATCTTTTCTCACAGGACTAACATACCATTTCATGCCCTGTGAATGCTAACAATTTCCTTGATCTGTGTCTTTCTAGGGACTTTGCTAACCTTGGCGCTCACAGCACTGCCTAAGCTGTTGGGCCCCATTGCTGAGTCCCTGGCAGGGGCAGGCTGGGAACTGAACTGAAGCATCCCATAATGCTCCCAAGGACCATGGCAACAGTGTTTGATAACTGCATCCCATTGTCACAGATGATGGGAAACCAAGTTATTCTCCATTTGCTTCTTTTCCTGAAACCATGTAAGTTACTTAAGTAAAAGATGTTTATTAACCATAACTGTTAAACTCTTTTATCTCCAGTGCAGTAATTTTTAATTAAGAGGGTTGCCAAACTTGTCAGGGTGATTTCAATAGTTACAGACCACAATAGAAGTAAAGTTTCTTCCCCCTCAGGGCTATTATTTCTTAAAAATACTGTGTATGTATTCATTGTATGTGCTAGCTAGTATGTGTTATAGTTTAATAAAGCATCTGGGGCTTTCTAAATTTTTGCAAAGGTGAGTTTGGTTTTCTATTATGATGTTGAAATTATTTTTATGAGTGAAAAGTTTAGGGAGGTAAGATGTATTGAATAACAACATCAATGTACCAACTAAATCTTACCAATATGAATATCACTCACCTTTATTTCACTAGTTAGTCAATTAGACTAAAAGAGATTCAAGATAATGGAAGAGTTCCGAGCCTCAGTCACTTGGTCCATTCTTTTTTTTTTTTTTTTTTTTTTTTTGCGATACGCGGGCCTCTCACTGTTGCTGTGCTCCGGACGCGCAGGCTCAGCGGCCATGGCTCACGGGCCCAGCCGCTCGGCGGCATGTGGGATCTTTCCGGACCGCGGCACGAACCCGTGTCCTCTGCATTGGCAGGCGGACTCTCAACCACTGCGCAACCAGGGAAGCCCGGTCCATTCTTTAAATATGTTACTTATAGGCAATGTGGTCCTTTGACTTACATCCTGCTAGCGCAGTACTGGGGAACTGGGTCCATGCCATTAACAACTAAAAACCACATGAAACACAGGATTTCCCATGTTGCTTTCTCTGTTTCTATCAAGGTCAGGCTGTCTAGAGGAGATCCACTCTGCCACCCAGCTGCTTTGAAAACTCAACATTACCTACCGATCTGATTGACACCTACCCTCAAACAGATCTACCCAGAGTACTTAAGGCTAAACTCAAGGCGGATCTTAAGTGCTGGTAAACACAAGGCTAAGTTGTTTGGGAGCTATATTCCTGAATGGCATTTTCTTTTTCCAGCCATACCCGCATTGCGTATTTAAACTTCTCTAGTCAGATTTAGGAACCATGGAAAGTATTAATTAAACCCTAAAACACCTCAAGAGATTGAAAGCCAACACAAAGATACAGTTCCAGGGTGAAATTCGTTCTGTGTTTTGCTTACTAAGATTTTCATTTGCCTAGTCTCCCGTCTTGGTTGGAATTCTGTGGGCTCTACTGGCTGCTCCATACCTCAACTGCATACCTGTCTGCACTTGCATCCAAATTAGGAAAATCCTTCTTTTTTGCCTTAACATTCTAAAAAAAAAAAAAGAGAGAAAAAAACTAAAGCAACAAGAAAAACAAATTTTAAATAATTACAAAAATGCAGAAGCAGAGACATTTCCCAAAGAAATGTTAGGTATCTACTGACAGAGGGAAGGAAATGTCAAGGAGATGGGATGAATACACAATTTCTGTCTGAGGGTGATGAAAGTGTTTTGGAAATAGAGGTAATGATTATACAACATTGTGAGTATAATTAATATCACTGAATTTAAAAACTACATTTAAAGATGGCTAAAATGACATATTTGGTGTTACACATATTTTACAACAATTAAAAAAACCCCAATATGAGAACCTACTGTATAGCACAGGGAACACTACTTAATGCTCTGTGGTGACCTAAATGGGAAGGAAATTCTAAAAAAGAGGGGATATATGTATACGTATAACTCATTCACTTTGCTGTACAGCAGACACTAATACAACATTGTAAAGCAACTATACTCCAATAAAAATTAATTGTAAAAACCCCCAATAATGAAATATAATCAAATACTACTGAATTGCACATTTTAAATGGGTGAGTTGTATTGAATGTGAATTCTATCTTAATAAAGCTATTTAAAAAATGTCATGGACGGGAATAAAACACAGACCTACTAGAGCATGGACTTGAGGACATGGGGAGGGCGAAGGGTAAGCTGTGACGAAGTGAGAGAGTGGCAGGGACATATATGCACTACCAAATGTAAATCAGATAGCTAGTGGGAAGCTGCCGCATAGCACAGGGAGATCACCCCTGTGCTTTGTGACCACCGAGAGGGGTGGGATAAGGAGGGTGGGAGGGAGGGAGACGCAAGAGGGAAGAGATATGGGAACATATGTATATGTATAACTGATTCACTTTGTTGTAAAGGAGAAACTAACACACTATTGTAAAACAGTTATACTCCAATAAAGATGTTAAAAAAAAAAAAAAAAGTCATGGAGAAAGGGAGCATAAAACCTCCTGAAAAAGAAAGATCACAAAATGTTATAGTTCTAGTCTTCGAGTTTTCATTTTTAAGACTTTGATTTGATCTGCTTCCTCCTACCTGGTACTATCCTTCCCTGGCTGATGTCCCATCTCACTCTACGTTGAGAGGAAACCGGATGGCAAAATATTGCTGCTGTTGGAATATGAAGCTTATTTGTTTTAGCACTGCGGCTTCTAGAAATCTTGCCCTTTCCTTCTAATGTTTAAAGAATCATGCTGATCAGTGGCAGGAGTTTCTTTTGATTCTTTATCAAGATGGCGTTTTGGATAACAATAGAAATTCAGTAAGCTGAAGTAAGAAAGGTGTCTGTGATTGGTCATGTTTTTGGCCAGATTTTCCCAAATTCTGACAACACGTAGAAATGAAAATAGCTATTGACAATTGTCTTTGTTAGAGAATTCATTACGGTATAGTTATAATCCATTTAGGAACTTAAAAAATGCTGATAATAATGTTACCTTAAGTGACAAATAGGAATCGAGTTATCTGCAAAAAAAATGTTATAGTAATTATGACTCATGGATTCCATACCATGAAATCTCACATTTCTGTAATCATTATCTAAGCCTCAAATTCATTAAAACCTATTAATAATTTTAAAATGCTTATTACCAATTTCAAAATTTTCATGTTAAATTTTAATTTTATAACCAATTCCATCAATTGCTTCTTATTTTGGAAGAGACTACAGTACAATGCTGTAGGTTGAGAGAGATACTAACTTATTTGTCATGTAACGTAAATTCAATCTTATTAGCACCATTACTAAACTTCTAAAAAGGATTATAACTCTGCCAATGATGCTGCCTTTGTCTTTTAGGCTGCTTGATTTTGTTGTGCAGCTTTTGCTTCCTACCTAAAAAGTCACTGATCAAAACTTAATATACGAGGAGATGGAAGTAGGGGAGGACCAACAGGAAGAAGAAGGGAGAGTCATTTTATAATTCATCAAGATCAGTAATGCCACCTCAGGTTTTATAAAAAATAAAGCCATGCTTCATAGTGATGATAGAACACTTGGGTGTTTTAATTATGGTATTAAGTGAAATGATTAACAGAACAAGATTTTCCCTTAGGCAGATTATTTTTCAATTTTTAAATTTTTTCTTGAAATGACTACTGATTTTCCCCCAAATACTTAAGAATTCAAAAATAAAAGGTCAAAAAGGCTTTCTTAGAACAAACTTGTTCTGTTCTTAATGATTCCTCTGGAACCATAGTCAATGAAATCATCTTGAACATAATAGGGTTTGTTCTAGGACAGACTTGCTGATTTCTCATTCCAAGACAAAGACTGAAAAATCCAAACCAAGAAATATTTCTCCCAAACAAACTCTGCACTGTTTGGATGATTCTCTTCTTAGCTGTACTAAAATGCTTGATGGAGTTATTTTTAACTGGGAACAGAACATTCATTCTGGAAAATGTTCAGATCCCTAATTTTGTAATGAGCAGAAATACATACTTTTGATGAAAGACTATGTAAACTACAGTACTCCGTCGACACTCAGGTGCAAAATCAACAGACAATACATTTTATGGTTTTTAGGAATGAAGGTGAAATCTTAAATCTGGATCACCCGTATCAATGCGGAAAGAAACGGGGTGCTGGACATCATCTAGATAGAGTTTGTTTCTTTGCTCAGGCACACTATTTCCTCATAAATAATGAGCCTGGGTCATGCCAAATGGATTCTATGGTTTTTATTGATTGTTATTACTTTTATTAAACAATGTTAGCCACGTAGCATCATTAAAAAACAACTAATACTCTTGGAATATGTACATTCTATTAACTGATATGTCAATCCTATTAACTGATACAAATCAATCCAGTCTTTCATTATAGCAGTTAATTTTCAGGTTGCACAAAGATAAGTAATTTATATTCCAAACACAACAATCACCTCTGGGTTAGTCATCCAGTACAATTCACAGAGTCCTATTATACGGCTGCATGTACTTAGAAAGTTTTAGCATAGAGCCAATACAAACAGGGAAGTACCCTCATTCTAATGGTTACTGAGGTGCTAGAGGTGGGTGTCGGCGATGGGGATCCTTCTGAGTTCTACGATCTGGGAGTCAGTCAAGGTGCCTCCCTCCTGGCTGCCTTGACCAGATTCATTATCACTGACACTGAGACCAGCACCTGCAATAGAAAAAGAATAAACACAAAACTCCCAACTATTAGACCAGCAAATTAATGGTCAAGTTACAGTAAGTCAACACACGTTTATTTCTATTATATTAGTAAAAAGTGAGCTATACATTTAGAATAAATATTATTAATACCTAGCAATTATAAAACTGTATTTTTAATTCCTTTTGGTAGTTTTTATAAGTACAAATTAATTTCTAAAGACACGAATTTGGCTTCTCAATCTTTTTTTCTGTTTCTACATGTTTGACAGGTATAACTTATTCCAAAGAACAGCATTTCTTAATTGGGGGCTTACTAAAATAAAAAAGATCAGGCAGGTTATTAGAATTTTTCAGCAGGGGGGTAGGATTTGCTGTTAGAAAACGTATAACCTCCAACCCTACATGTACCGAACCTAGTAGGTCCTTCAGCTGAGACTCAGTGCGGCAGGGATCCAAGAAGAAAACTGTGCATTGACAACACCTGGTATCATATCAGTGCCCAGAAGACACTGGCTCTCAATGACTCAGATCTGCTCCCAAGATAAAAATAATTATGTAACACAGTGCCAAAACAGATCCGCACAAGAATCCCACAAAGCTAGCTGTTAACTGGAGATAGCGCCTGGAATCTCTGTTTTAAGGACGCTCCACTGTTTACTACTTTTTTCACAACTCAGAATAATTCGGAAAACTTGACACTATGTTAGACTAACACCTTGTTGTTTTCTTCTGTAATGTGCAGAGGAACACATAAACACATACACACTCTCTCTCTCTCTCTCTCTCTCTCATGCGGAGATGTCCCCGTACCCAACGTCCCGTCCAGTCACGGCATGGCCTGGTGGCCTCTGAACTAGAGAGGAAACATGTTTGCTGCCCCCCTACACACACACACACACACACACACACACACACACACACACAGAGACTAGGGATGTGGTCACAGGGTGTGCTGTTGGCTGAATCACCAGAGATTACAGTTCCCAGCCCCACCCCCTCTGCTGGGCACAAGACTGCAAACAAGAAGGGAAGTGAAAAACCAGTTGCCTGGGCAGCTGAGACTTCCCTATCTGTCTGAGGTGTAGGAAAGGCAATTCTGCAGTTAGTAGCTATGGGAAGATAGTGGATTAGCTTCTTCTTAACCTATTCGGAGATGGAAGCAGGAGCCCACTGATGACCTCTTTCTAGCCAAACCCTCCGTCTTTTGGGTCTCTGTCCTTCCCACCCTCTCTCTGTTAAAGGCTGCTGTTGAAACCCCACTTCCTGGCTTTGTTTCTCTGACACCACACTGGCCCATCTCATCCACTCATCCACTGACCTGTTGACTCTTTCTTTCTTTCCTTTTTAAAATAAATTTATTTATTTATTTTTGGTTGCGTTGGGTCTTCGTTGCTGCGCACAGGCTTCCTCTAGTTGCGGCGAGCGGGGGCTACTCTTCCTTGTGGTGCGCGGGCTTCTCATTGCGGTGGCTTTTCTTGTTGCGGAGCACGGGCTCTAGGCGTGTGGGCTTCAGTAGTTGTGGCACGTGGGCTCAGTAGTTGTGGCTTGCGGGTTCTAGAGCGCAGGCTCAGTAGTTGTGGCGCACTGGTTTAGCTGCTCCGCAGCATGTGGGATCTTCGCGGACCAGGGCTCGAACCCGTGTCCCCTACATTGGCAGGTGGATTCTTAACCACTGCGCCACCAGGGAAGTCCCCTGTTGACCCTTTCCAAAGCTATTCTGCTTTCTTTTGCATCTCCTCCTGCTGTCTGACCTCTGGAGGGCTTGTCTTCAGCCCAGCTTCAAGGCACGATCCACCTGATTCTTGCCTGCTCTCTAGCCTAATGTCTCACTAGAGCTGCTGGTCACTCCCTTTCCCCACCGTGTTATTATTCAAGCATTTCTGCCTAGGATGCTCTTTCCCTGCCCCCTCAATGCTTTAGCTTGGCTGCTTCCACTCTTCCTATAAATATCAACTCAGGTAGTATCCCCTCTGCTACCCATGGAAACATGATGATTCTCTTTTAAAATTTCAGATTCTCCCATTAGATTATGTCTCTTAGCTAATAGGACAGTGCCCAGCACACTGTGAGTGTTCAGTAAATGTTTGCTCAATGTATTAAAAAATTATGCTCTGCATCCTAGTTCTTGAAAATTCCTCTTCCATTTTTATTGCCTGTTCTGTTCCTCTGATCCATTCTGCATTCCACTGCCCTCTCAAGAACAAACATTAGTTCCTATTGTCAACTGCATCAGCCTGGAACCCTCTGCCTTGCCTTTCAAGATACTCCTAACTCCGCTGGACCTCACCAGATAGACATATTCCAACTTTTGCCCATTGGAGAGCTTTCTCAAAGTGATTTCTCTTGACTGGTCCTGCAGTGCCATGTAAATCCAGCCTGAGCGTCTTCCTACCTATCTGTCAAGGCCCATTTCCACACCCTTTCACAAATACTTCTTTCACTATTCCTTCAAGCAGGGAGCTGGAGGATGCAATGTTTGAAAAGAAAAGTCCTAGTTTATACCTGAAAAAATGATTAATCACATCCCTTTTACTCTCTTGAATTGTCCTGGTATGGATGATAAATTGTAGGATACCTCTGTATATAATGTACATGGAAGTCATGAAGCAAAACGTGACAAACACCCGTGAACTCTTTCCTCAAGTTAAGAACTAGCATATTAGCAATGACAATGTATATTCAAAAATTTAGTTAGTTGTCATGATTTAAAAATGAATACATTTAACATAAAACATCAGATTTGGGGTTTCTCTTTAAATAGCAGAAGACAAGGCAACACTGGGCCTGTATTTCTGGATTATAAAAAACAACAACAACCAAAACATGGACCAGGTACTACCTTCTGGTATGCCGCTGTTTTTATCAGCCCTCTTGAATCAGTTATGGTGTTTGACTGACCCTACCTGTGAGTAACATTTGAGTTTGCCACACTGCCTTTGAAGGACAAAGGGCCCATGTTTCTCTGCCAGGGAAGCAGAGGAACTGTCCGACTTAGAAGAACCTCCAAGTGGATCAGTGACACATTGCCATTTTATGAAGAGAAGGTGACTGAGGCCCTGAGGCCTAGAGCAGCTTGATCTCGGTGAGTTAACAGAGTTGCCCAATATGGGGTCAACTACAGAGAAACAGAGAGGACCCCAGCATTAGCACCAGGGAAGAGTGGGGCTTAATGAACAAACGAGCACCAACTCCCTCTGATTTCAAGGTTGGCCTGCTCTAAATGCCACTAGGAATGCATAAGCATCTGCCCAGCATGGGGACAAAGCACACTAGAAGTTCTGAACTAAGAGCCTGCTGAGCAGACTGTGAGGGACGAAGCACACTGGGCTGGAAGGTTCAACGTGGGGTGCAGCTTTACAAGCGACTGGGTGTCACCAGCTTGTTCAGTAGCCCAGAGCCCTGGAAGATGTCAGCAAGCTCTAGATACAGCCTCCCCCGAGTCACCACATCTGTATGATCCATTTATCCTCCTTTTCAATTTCCTCCCAGTTGACATAAATGCACAACACCCAAATCCTAATCCCTTGCCGAGACTCAGAAAGGACACATTCTACACACAAGTGTAACACGGCAGAACTGGGAACACAGCCCAGGTTTCTTGTCTCTTTGTAATTCATTCAATGGTCTAGGAAGGTATTTGGCAGTAAGTATCCTGATTTTCTGAAAGGTATTTTCATGCTTTAATTTTAAGCCCAAAATTCACGAAAAATCCAGCAACTGTGATAACAGTTAACTCTCCCCCTTGGTAGACTGAACGGGCAATGTCAAAGGAACTACAAGTAATAATTCACATTCATCTAGAGTCTCTCCTTTCCTCAACATTTCAACATGCTTTAGTTAGGAAAGCATGATGATTAGTCCTGTTTTACAGACATAGGAACTGAATGCGGTTCAGAGGTGTTCACTGAGTTGCCCACGTCACACAACAGGGAAGTCACAGAATGAAGATATCCAACTGGACTTCTTTTCTTTTTTAATTTTTTTTTTTAAATTTTCTTTATTTGTTTGGCTGCGTCGGGTCCTAGTTGAGGCATGCGGGGTCTTCGCTGAGGCGTGCGGGATCTTTTGTTGTGGTGCGGGCTCTTCCTTATGGTGCACGGGCTCCTCTGTAGTTGTGGCATGAGGGTTTTCTCTCTGTAGTTGTGGTGTGCGGGTTTTCTCTCTGTAGTTGTGGCGTGCGGGTTTTCTCTCTGTAGTTGTGGCGTGGGCTCCAGGGCGTGTGGGCTCTGTAGTTTGTGGCATGTGGGCTCTAGTTGAGGAGCAAGCTCAGTAGTTGTGGCACGTGGGCTTAATTGCCCCGCGGCATGTGGGATCTTAGTTCACTTGCCTTCGGCACACAGGATCTTCGTTGAGGCCTGCAGGATCTTTCGTTGCGGTGCGTGGGCTTTTCTCTAGTTGTGGCGCACGGGCTCCAGGGCGAGTGGGCTCTGTAGTTTGCGGCACATGGGCTCTAGTTGAGGCGCGCGAGCTCAGTAGTTGTGGCGCACGGGCTTAATTGCCCCGCGGCATGTGGGATCTTAGTTCCCTGACCAGGGATCGAACCTGTGTCCCCTGTACTGGAAAGCAGATTCTTTACCACTGGACCACCAGGGAAGTCCCCCAACTGGACTTCTGACCCCAGACGTAGGGTGTTGTCTTTTACATCCTACAGCCTCTTATGGGGGCAGCTCTATTCGTGTGACTTCTTTGTCTCACAGGTTTCACGTGTTCATATTTGTCTATAGAATAAATTTCAAACTCCTTGGCACACATTCAAGCACGAACCTCCCTCACTCAACAGTTATGGTGCAGTGAACACCCAGGTGTTACAGAACACATTATGAATATTTAAAACTGTTTTTAAACATAACAACAAATCGAACCCAACAAATAATTTATACCACATACTGAATTTAAATTCTGCCAGACACTGTGGTAGATTCTTCACATAGACAATCTCCAAACTTCATGAAAACTTACAATAAGAACATTTATTTGATGGGCTTCCCTGGTGGCACAGTGGTTAGGAATCCACCTGCCAATGCAGGGACACAGGTTCGAGCCCTGGTCCAGGAAGATCCCACATGCTGCAGAGCAACTAAGCCCATGCACCACAACTACTGAGCCCGCGTGCCACAACTACTGAAGCCCGTGCGCCTAGAGCCCGTGCTCCGCAACAAGAGAAGCCACTGCAATGAGAAGCCCACACACCGCAAGGAATAGCAGCCCCCGCTCGCTGCAACTAGAGAAAGCCCGCGTGCAGCAACGAAGGCGCAATGCAGCCAAAAATAAATAAATTAAATAAATAAATTTTTAAAAAAAGAACATTTATTTGATAAATGAGGAAACTGAAAGGTTGAGTTCCTTACTGAAAGCTACACAGATAGTAGACTGCAGAGCTAGGATTCCAACACAGAGCTCTCTGAACCCTCTCTGAGCCCATTCTTATTTTCTATGGCCTTTTAAAATGCGGCAGTGATACAAAGGTCACACTCCTTCAATCTTCTTCTGAGGAAAAAAAAAATCAAAATCTTTCCAAATTTGGGCTTCCCCGGTGGCACAGTGGTTAGGAATCCGCCTGCCAGTGCAGGGGACACAGGTTCGAACGCTGGTCCAGGAGGATCCCACATGCTGCAGAGCAACTAAGCCCGTGCGCCACAGCTACTGAGCCTACGCTCTAGAGCCCACGAGCTACAACTACTGAGCCCATGTGCCACAACAAGAGAAGCCACTGCAGTGAGAAGCCTGCGTACCGCAACGAAGAGTAGTCCCCGCTCGCCACAACTACAGAAAGCCCGTGCACAGCAACGAAGACCCAACGCAGCCAAAAATAAAAAACAAAACAAAACAAAACAAAACGTTTCCAGTAGGGAAATGTTTACCACGACATTAGTGTCATTGGTCTGAGGTAAAATCAGGAAGTTAAGGGACTAAGGATGATGGAGAATCAGATTAGTCCCTCTGGAAGAAGCCCCTGTGGAAAAACACCCTGTTTCTAAGCCCAACAGGCTCCCAGCTTGACATTTTCCAGAATCTTGTCAGCTTTGGATCAACATAAAAATGCCAGTACTCAAAACACTTCTTCTTAGGGATGTAAATAGAGTACATGCCCCCCATCCTGGACTCACACTCTGTGTAGGCTGAATCTGTTCTAGTTAGCTCACTACCTTCTCCTCTTCCCTAAATGGAGGCTGTCCCAGGGTGACTGTTCTTATTCTCCCAAAGTCCTGGTTGGGGACACTGATGATACATTGGAAAGTTCTATTAAAATAACTAATAGTAACCATGGCATCACTGGTCTAGAACTGAGTGTCTCATTTGCCTGTGGAGAGGCTGATGCATTTC
The DNA here is from genome assembly GCF_002837175.3 of Physeter macrocephalus. Classification (NCBI taxonomy): domain Eukaryota; kingdom Metazoa; phylum Chordata; class Mammalia; order Artiodactyla; family Physeteridae; genus Physeter; species Physeter macrocephalus. Next base: position 90,627,888 of record NC_041221.1, on the reverse strand, counting down.
AAGAACAACTAATTGAAAGATATGATGTCCTCTTTTTAGAGTGAAATGTGAATTTCTCATAGAAAGACAATTTATTTTAAAAATGAAAAAGGTCAACAGTGTTTTCCTTTGTGTCCTTTTTTTTTTGCTTTAAGGAATTCAATATGGCTAAAATTCAAATGGAAAAACAAGTCCATGACTGGCTTTGGGGCAAGGGCTTCTATTTTATACCAATTAAATGAATTTCAAACATAAAATATATTACATTAGGATAAAATTCTGTGTCGAGAGTAGAATGGTAATACAAGTTCAAAGAGAAGAGAGAATAGTGTAAAATCCCCAAATGTAAAAGAAAAGCTTTCTTGTATATATTTAAAATAAAATGAATAGCAATGGGTATCAAATTGCTCTGGTAGTTAGGCCCTTAAACCCTAAAATTTATAATACAATAGAAATGACATTGTTTGATTCTATTTAAACTTATGAAAACCTTTGGATGTTTATTTAGATATATGCAAAGGGTAACGTAACTTTTCAAAGTTGTTTAGGGGTTCAAATGAAAAAGACTTGGAAGTCCCACTGTTCCCAGTAGTTGACTTGGAGTGGCCTGCAGTTACGGTGGACCTGAGATAGGTCAAGGTTTGCAAACTCAAACATTACAGGTGCCAGGAAGGCTCAAATAAATCAGTGACACAGGTCTGGTGGGCACTGGACAAACTGAAGAGCTCATATCCTGTCTAAAGGGGCAGCCATTACTCAGCTCCAATCAAGCAGTGTTGTGTTAGATTTTTGTGTTTTTTTGCGGTACGCGGGCCTCTCACTGCTGTGGCCTCTCCCGTTGCGCGGAGCACGGGCTCCGGACGCGCAGGCTCAGCGGCCATGGCTCACGGGCCCAGCCGCTCCGCGGCATGTGGGATCCTCCCGGACCGGGGCGCGAACCCGGTTCCCCTGCATCAGCAGGCGGACGCGCAACCGCTGCGCCACCAGGGAAGCCCGAAATTCTGGATTTTTATGGGATATCTCTAAATTTTAAAATTTTGCCACAAATAAAACTCCCTGTTGGTCCACATCTGGCCTATGTATCAATTGTGAATTCCACTGTGGATGCAGTGGCAGGTGGACTGCTCCTTTGATTTGACCATATTGTATGATGGAAAGCATCTAGGGGGTGGTACTTGATTATTATCATACCTTTTCTAAAAATAGAGGGGGCCAGTGTTAGAGACTGCTATTGTGGTCTTTTAAAGTATTTACTTCCTAAAGAGTTTAGTGAACTCTAAGGAATGGTAAACTCAGTCTATAAGTAAGTCATTCCATACATTCCAGAATGGAATGCATTTAGTACTTGTTATATATATATAGGACCCAGATCTAATTTAATTATGTTGCAAGAATTCATTTTATGCTTCCAGTGCTGTAACATCAACTGACTGCATTGCAGTGCTGGGGACATAATCTACCCCGGGAACTATTTGTAATCTGAAAGCCCCCTTTTGGTCCTAGCTCGAATGAGCATTTTATACAGTTGTTCCTTCCTCCTTCATGAAACTCTTCTCTCTAGTTTTCGTGCTGACCATGCTACAGTGTCCTCTGTGGGACCCTCTTCTATTTACGCTTAAACGTAGGTATTATCTTAGATGTTCTTCTTGTTCCTTTTCCTTTCTCGTGTTTTCCCTTCTTCCCTCTCCCTCCCTCACTTCTTTTCTTCTCATCTCTTAGCTTCCACTCTTCCAGACTAAACTTATTCATCCCCATAGCTTCAAATGTAATCTCTGCATGATGCCTTTCAGACCATTCCTTCCAACCCCGATCCCTCGCCAAAGATCCCAACTTGACTATTTAAGAGCCACCAGGCATAATGATCAAATTTTCCAAGTCTGAACTTATCAGTTTCCCCTTGAAAACAAATAAACAAGCAAATGCCCTATGTATGATCCCTCAGTCACCTAGGTGAGAAGCATGAGCCTTTGCTGACTGTCCTCTCAGTGTTTCCTCAGCATTCTTCTTGTCCTTTTTCTTTCCACTCCCCAGATCTGAGGCCTAAACCTTATTCCCTGGGACCATGGTAAACACCTCTCAGCCTTTCTGATTTTGCTTCTAAATTTATTCTTCAGGGCTTCCCTGGTGGTGCAGTGGTTGAGAGTCCGCCTGCCGATGCAGGGGATGCGGCTTCGTGCCCCGGTTCGGGAGGATCCCACGTGCCGCGGAGCGGCTGGGCCCGTGAGCCATGGCCGCTGGGCCTGCGCGTCCGGAGCCTGTGCTCCGCAAAGGGAGAGGCCACAACAGTGAGAGGCCCGCATACAGCAAAAAAAAAAAAAAAAAAAATTTATTCTTCAGACTTCCCTAAGAGTTATTTTGCCTCAAAACCAGTGGGAACATGTGGTGCCTCTCCTCAAAAACCTCGATGGCTAACTGAGTTCTATAAAAATCCCATCCCTTAGCATGGCACCTGAAGAGCATTTTAATATTATGCAGGGTATCAGGAAGTCTTCTGCTCCCCCAAATGAATCTATCACTAAATGTATTCTGGAATCCCCAAGTCAAATTAAGTCAAGTGGGTTTCTTTACTCTAGGACTCTTTAGAGCTGCTAAAATGCTCAAGTGAATTGTGAATCTCTGCAGTTTCCCAAATATACTTGGTCAGGGGATCCTTTCACCAAGGATGTCTGGGAATATCCCAAGGAGAGTGCTTGCTGAAACCCAGTTGAGAAACTACAGTAACTTATTAACAATGTAGGTAAACTACCTTCTGGGCTTTTCTCCTGCTGCCTGGCTTTACTCACCCTCCATCTCAGCCACACTGCATGCTTCTCCCCAAGCAGATCATGCACCTGCAGCCCTGGGCTTTGGCTAATTCTACTCCCTCAGTCTGCAATGCTTTTCTTCCAATCTTTACTTACTTAAGCTCTATATATCTTCAAGAATCAACTGAGCAGGTTTTAAAAAAAATTTCCTTGAATTCTCAATAATTAATAACTCTTTCCACTACTTATTTTACTCTTCTTTATGTCATGTTTATCTAATGTCTATTCCTCCAAGCAAACTCTAAGTTTCATTTTTGTTTCACTCATTCATGAAATGAATTCATTCATTCATTCTCCAACATCATCTACAAAAGGTTTACCAACTGCCAAGCACTGATCTGACATAGGAATGATATATATATAGTAGCATGCACTTTTGAATAACTATTTCAATAAGTTCATCTGAGCATGGACATATCTTCTTGCATGTTTGTACATCTAGAAATGAAAAAGTTCACTGAACTTTTTCTAACAGTGACAGTTCAACATTTTTCTGAGGGAAAAAAGAAAAGAAAAAAGTTGCATATTTGATTTGAAAACAACTCTCCATCGGGGTCACAGGTTGAGTGGAGTTGAACATATAGGAAGAGCCAATGAAATACTATCTCTATGATGGCACTTTGAAAACTGTAGAACTATATGAGGCCCATTATGTTGCCTTTGAAAGTTTCTGCTCCAAAGATACTCCATAAGAAATTCTCTTTAGTAGGTCAGAGGCAAAACTCTCTCAGGGAGATCACTACCAGATTCTTATGACTCAGCAGTATCTTGGTGTTCTAGCAAGATTCCAGTGCAGAGAGATTTACATCTAGTTAGAGTATGCCTTTTTCTTAAAAGCAAATTGTCAATTATTTTTAGGTTGTCTCATATTTGGTGCCAAGAACAAAATATCCTAGAATTCGGCTGGGATTAGGAATGGGTCATGAGAATTGGGATGTGGTACGGGTAACTGATTACTGTACTTTTGCAACTTCATGGGAAGAAGATATAAATTGTAGCATAGCAAGAGTGCCTACTTCCAATGGGGTCTGTGGGTTCACATACCAGTTTTTAATGCAAATATCAAGTCATCAAACTCCTGTGACTCCTCATCGGCTATTAGTGACCCCTGGCCATATCCTCCAGAGGAAGGGAACGTGGCGCCATTCTGTGGGCTTGGCTTTAAGTCAGGGCTGGCCTGGCTGGCTTGTCGGAAGGATGCTCTCTCCCAGTCAGGCGGCACCTTTTTGGGTTGGGGTTGGGAGAAAAGGAAACCATAATATGAGTACATACATACTTACCCTGAAATCTATATAAGCTATTTATCTCTGCATCTCATTACAAAGACTAAGTGAAAGGGCTGTTGAACTGTTTAGAATTGACCTTTAATTTTACATTTGTTCCTTAGAAAAGTATGTCTCTCCATGAGACAGTCTAATCGGGTGATGCTAAACAATTTCTCTACGAGGATTACTTGCAGATTTCTAAGCTGTCATGCGTGGAAGAAGAGAATTATTTTTTAACCCAATCAATACGTTAAACTTTTTCATAGAATATGTGCAAAGAAAGCTGTTAAAAATATAAGAACTGGAGAACCCTCCTAAATCTTTAAGATACAACATATAATTTTAAGTATAGTAGCTATCAATGAGGATATACTGAATTGAAAAGAAAAGCTCTTAGATAGAATGCTAAAGTCCTCCTTTTTAAAAATTAAATGATTAAAAAGATAGTTCTATCTTGAAATGAGTAAATGTATTTGCTTCCCTTGTGGTTACTGGTAAATACCCCTTAATCCTTCCTTTCCTAATGCTTTCCCTTCTCTGCGTGGCTTTCTGGAATGTCTCTGCCGGTCCCTCACTGACAGCTGGATCAAGGCCAATTCTAAGCCGCTGAGGAATGCAGAGCACACTTTAGGGTATGCCACTGCACTCCACCCCCAGTGAACATTCAAGTAGTGGCTCAGGCCAGGAACTGAACTGTCACAGCTGCTGCCTCCCAATACAAGGTTGTCTGAGACACTGCGGGGATCCCTCGCACTGAGAAAAGTGATTTGAGTGCTGGAGAAATAAATTTGAGAGAACATGAAACCTTAAAAGATTTCACGGAGAAGCGGAACATCTGGACTAGCACTGTTCAACACAGTGATGGTTCAATCCAGTTCAGTATAGCACTGTGATGCCACAAATGTTCTAGATATTCGTTCTCCGTTATAGTAGCTACAAGATCCATGTGGCTATGGAGCACTAGAATGTGGCCAGGGTGACTGATGAAGTGAATTTTTATCATTATTTAATTGTGGCTAGTTTAAATTTAAACAGACACACATGGCTAATGGCTAATGTATAGTCCCGATCTAGACAAATGCTAAATTGGGTAGCCAAGTAAAGAGACAAAAACCATTTTCTTAAAGATTTACTCCCACACTGCTGATCTTAAAAATATCCGTTTCTATTGTTATCACCTGGGATGGGAAAATAATTCAGTTTTAAGAGCTTATGGGATATAGAAATGGTACTAGATTGCTGAACACTTTAGGGTACTAAACATATATCAAGATTTTTAAATATGGTACTTTATTTGTGATCACTTACCTTAATTTTCACCTGACATGAATAAAATTACTTTCTAAATTAACATGGAAGACAAAAAAATATCACTGAGCAGGTAGATTATCTATTTACCTCCTTAACTATCTATAAACTGTTTTCTTTTCAGACATATGCACTTTGATTTCCTGCCATTTTTCAGGATGTAAACACAAATACTGTTCCCCTTGGCTCTTTAAGACAGAGACACTAACATGGGCTGTGTAAGGAAGGGTAGGCAAGCACATCTCAGGCATTGCAGAAACTGTCAGGGACCTGTTTACCATCTCTTCCTGGACAAATGTCTTCAGGTATATTTCAAAATACAAGCAGTGGTACCAAGGCTATGGGTGGCACTACTGAGAGGTTGGTGGCAATGTGATTTAGACACAAGAACCCAAAATGACGTGGAGGGAGAACACTGGGAGGTTTATTTGTTTGTTGGGATTGAAGTAGTAGATTGGCATGAGTAAAGGAAGAGAGCTGTGAGAATATTTTCAGGAAGAAACAGTATTTGAAAAACCATTTCTGAAGCAGAGTCAGTCACTGCCGTAACCAGTTAGGAAGCTTTTGAAGAAAGAGCTCTGACTTTCCAGTACGAACTGCTGGTTAATAGAGCTCACAAAGCAAGGAGGAAAAAGAATTAGATAACAGACATGATACCATGGTAAGCACAGCAAATACCAGAGATCAGAGAATGTCAGTAGGAAAAGGATTTAAAAGTTACATGGCACCATTGAACTTGTACTCCATAAAATGGAAAGGTTGTATATCAAAGAGTGAGAGAGAGAGAGACAGAGAAGGAGAAAGGGCAAGGGCAGGCACCTCCTCCATAGCACTAATCAGATTCTGGGTAGACTTGCTGATCTCCCCTCCAGCAGGAGGCATTCCACTCCCGGGTGTGAAGAAGGCTGTGCTGGGTCCTGGGTGCCCATTCATTTCCACTGTGTAACTGGCCTTCATAGGACAACACGTCTGGTTGTGCAGAATGAAATAAACCACAAAAACGTACAGTCCCTGCAAAAGAAGAGAACACTAGCTTGTTAAAGGAAGTCCTGCTACCTTAGCTAAAGAATAAACATGATTTGTAAGCATAGCTCATTTTCTACAAGTGTTCTCCAAATGCTACCCAAAGCTGGGAATGACAGGACATGTTTGAAGTCTACCAACAGGCCACTGTAAATTTCTGAATGTCACAAAAGTTCTTCAGTGTCATTTGAGAAAACTGCTCTCTCACTTAGAAGTCATTTTTTTTTTTCTTGGTTAGAACATCAGTAACTCTGAATCTAGCTCTACGAATACATGAAAACAGAATTGCAGAAGTATATCTGATTAGCTGTGTACATTTTGTTTTAGAGGGCAAACCTCTTGCCTTCTGAAAAATTACTGTCTTTCCCACCTATCTCACTTAATCTCATTTTTTTCTTTTCTTAGCAAAATGGTGAGTAATGCTCCAGCCACCTTGGAGACTCAGGGAAGGGCAGCACTAATTAAGCCTTCTAATTCTGTTTAAATATCTCACCTACTTATCTCACTTGGAAATAAAATCGCTGGGTAGGGACTCAGTATGGATTGCTTAATATTTAGCATGCCTTGCTTCTCAGTAAACGTTACATGAGAACGACAAAGCTATCTTGTGCGTTCTTAAACATCTGCAGGCCCTTTAAATTCTTTTGCAACCTAGTCAAACTCTTGACAATTGCTCTGCTTCCGTCACAGAGAGCAAATCACATTTTACAATTGTGCGCCAGACGCTGCCTACACTGGCTTTCCTTCATGATTTCTACAAGGGATCTACTGTATACTTCTAATGGTGCTTCTACAAAGCTTGGTAATTTTGACCTTTACACTCAGCCAATAAAATATGTTAAATTGTGCCTTTTGTGTCTGTTAATCCTGGTGTTTAAGTTTTGGAAGCAAATAAGAATGTCCTTAATTACTAAAATTCTTAAATTAATCCACAAAAATGAAAGCAAGACACTCAGCTTGTTAAAGAAAAAAAGGAGTTAATGTCAAGATCTTCATAAAACACAAATAAGTATGGTCATTTTTTTTTAAGTTTGCATTCTCCCATAGCTCCTAATATTTCTGGCAGTGTAGAAGCAGTAAAGCAAATAATATTGTGGGCTTAAAACTTGTATCTGCTGGTATAAATAGTAAAAAGTCTATTAGAAAATCCTCAAGGCACAAGAATTACAACTAACTTTTAATGTAAAATGAAATTAGAGGACAGTCTGCAAGGTAGGAATGCTAGCATTTGATCTCTGTTGCCATTTTTGGAATATTGTTATAAATTAGGCCTTTCTCCTCTTTCTACTGGAATGACCCCTTCCTGAGTTGGCATCCAGTCTATGTAATTAACAAATATGTTTTAAAATCAGTGGTTTACCTGCTAAAAATATTTTAAAATGTAATTACTCTAACCATGATATAAAATTAGTAACAGAAACATTCATTTCCTTTTGAATTGGGCTCGTTTTGGTTTTTTGGAAACAACATTAATATTCTAAATTACGTAGGATAAGTGAATTAGTTTCACATGCAAATGATGTCATGTACATTAGCAGAAACAAATCTTCCTGAAAACATACACATCCAAAAGTTTTCTTGTACAAGTAATTTTTCACATGGGTATGACCTAATTATATTGGCCACAGACAAAACAGGAAAAAAATTAAACTGTCAGCCTTAAAAACTGTGAGAATGTCACCGATTTATTTCAGGATTTCTCTTAGCTTTACTAAGTGATAGGGTAAAAGCTGGATCAGGAAAAAAAAAAAAAAAGTCCTAAAAATCCATCTCCAAGGATCCATTTGTTAAAACAGCACTTCTCTCTTGTTTGTTTTTATATCTAGTCTTTTGTGTTTCAGAGAAGGAACTGTCTGCTGAAAATAACTTGCATGTGAAAACTGCACGCTTTTTTTTTTTCCTTAAAAGCATATTTACATATACAGTAAATATTCTGAATCTTTTAGATGTGTGCCAGGAAACATAAACACTGTTAAAATGGAAAGAAAAGAATGTTTAAATGCAGATTGTATGACATTTGCCTGTGTCCAGCCCAGGCTGGGTGAATATAGAAAAAGGACCTTCATTATCCAAAGTACTCAGCTGTGGAGGTTTCTGACCTCAGAGTAAAAACAAGTCCCTATTCCAAATGCTGTATGTTAAATCTCAGGCTCTCCTTTGTACGATGTTCTGTAAAAGAATTTTAAGAGAGAATCTAGAATCTCAATTATTCAATCCAATCTGCAGACCACCCCTATGTGCACTGCCAGATAATGAGATGCAAGGATAGAACATTGGCTGCTACTCCCAAGTTGCTCATAAAGACAATACCCTACAAAATAATAGGTTAACTGTTCCAGAAGCAGGACGTATATAATTCATCTGTCCTTCCTTTTCCTTATTTAGTGAAAGCTTACAGAGAAGGAAATTCTTTCTGTGCATTGCTGTTTTGATTATTTTGTTGGGTCTCCTGCTATAATGATGAAAAATGTTTTCAAAAGTCTTTAGTTAGATTGTATCTGGATTGGCCAACATTGGGTTTCTTTTGATTCAGGAATTTAAACTTATTAGCAAACGTTCAGTGAGACACAAACGAGACCAAAGTGATCTAAAGGAGTTAATAAATACTCAACATCTGAAGGAGCAAATAAGTACAGAAGATTTTGGCTGCTTACCTCAAAAATTTATGTTGGTTCCATATGAGGTGGGAAAGAATCAACATTGCCATTTGCCAAATTTACCCGAGAAGTGATGGCAGAGGAGAAGCAGGTAAAATGGGAAGCTGATTAAGCTGCCTATCTCTGAAGGAAGTGAAGTCTCAGGGCTTCATACGGATTTGGAGACCTCATCTGAGTATCCTCTCTGAGGACTAAGAGACAGCCCTCAACTAAGAATAGTTAAGCTTCGCAGGACTTGTAAAAAGATCTCAGAGGAGGGTAAAACCAGGTATCAAACTGTAACTAAAGGCACAGTCTTAGGCAGCAGTCCTTTTTGTCTCTGCCTCTCCCATCCCATAATTTCTTCAGGTTACAGAAAAGTGGTTAAACTATCAAATGCATTAAATGAACCCATTTAACAGCTGCCCAGGCTCATTCCTTTAATTTTATCTGTCTCTAAATAAAGTGAAATATTAGTTCATTATTTTGTCTGCATTCTGAATGTTGGCTTGCACGCACAGCCAGTTGGAGCTAGTGTGACAGAACAGTGAGCACGGACACACCCACACAGCAAGAGCTCTCAGCAATCCTGACCTGAATGTGTTCAGCAACCTGACATATTGACTCCACATGGCCTCTATTTCTAATATTTATTTTAGATTCTGGCAAAGAGCTATTATATGTGATAAAAATATGCTGGTGATAGTGTCTCGCTAGCCATTAAAACACAAAGAATTGAATCAGTCTAGATATTAAAATATAAATGTGATAGTGGTATTAGCACTTACATATTCGAGGAATAAGAAGCTAGAGACCTACAAGCAATGAGGGATTGGTCTTACAGACACCGTATATCTCACGGATGCCATGAGAGTTGATGAATAACTGTGCTGTCAGTAGCTGGAACTGATTATGGATAAGGCATATCATGACTCAGAGAATTTGAAAATAAAGGAAGAGATTTTGCTAATATAAAACTCCAATGAATTAAAATTTAAAAAACCCAGAGAGATTAAAGGAATTAAAGAAGCTACTCTGTAAGAAAAATACTCAAGAATTGGTAATTGCTATCCTTGAAATAGGGAATCCAATGAATGTAACTGAAGATGAATAAAAATATATAATACTAACACAAGAAAAGTTTCCTGGAGAAAAAAAAAAACAAAACAAAAACTTAATCTGCAGATTGAAAGTATAATACCATGTACTCTGGAAATTTTGATACAGATTCTTTAATATGACCTCATAGCTTTATTAGGTTTTAAACTTTAAGAAATTCCAGTGGGAAAAAACCCAATCTCTTAATAAGTGGTAAATTTTATGCTGTCTTCAGACTTCTTTACATCAACTTTCAGTGTTAAAAGACAATGGAGGGACTTCCCTGGTGGTCCAGTGGTTGGGACTTCACCTTCCAATGCAGGGGGTGCTGGTTCGGTCCCTGGTCGGGGAGCTAAGATCCCACGTGCTTTGGGGCCAAAAAACCAAAACATAAAAAACAGGAGCTATATTGTAACAAACTCAATAAAGTCTTTTAAAAAATTGGTCCGCATCAAAAAAAAAATCTTAAAAAAAAAAAGACAATGGAGCAATATCTACTTAGTTCTGTGGGAGAAAGTGGTCCAAGAATATTATACCCAGCCAATATAGCATTTGAAATTATCAAACATAAAAATAATGCTGGGAATGCAACATTAATAAATTTTCTTGGGGAAAAAAACTTACAACCCAAACTATATGATAATAAAATATAACTAACAATGAGATGAATTGTTCATACCAAGGAAAAAACAGAATTCAGTAATGACGATGGTAAAAGGATCATGTAAATGGACCTGCATCTGTGCATTTAGATACAGGACCAATCTTAAAAAAATTATCAGAATTACAGTTATAGATTCAAATGTAAATGTTAAGTCTAGACAATGTAAAAAGTATAATATTAACCAAAAAAATACTTAAGGTTGGGAAGAGTGAAAATGGGAAGAGCTGAGTATTGATGATTTTATCATCTTTTATAGTATGTAGTCAATTGACACTATAAAATTGAAATACCTAGCTCATAAAAAACAGTGATTCCAATCCTTTACTGTATTCATAATTTCTTTTCTTAAGAGAGACCTTTATCTTTCTTGCGATGATTAGTATATCTTTTGCAGTGTAGAAGCATTTTTTGATATCCAACAATTATTTCTCTTCCATTTTAGTTTTTCTTGTGACAAATTCAAATAAAAAGAAATTAAATTTTTTATTAGGTGGGCCAAAAGGTTCATTTGGTTTTTTCCATAAGATGGCTCTAGTAGCACTTAGTTGTCTTTAACTTCATTCGAGACAATTTTGTTAGACTGTATGTGACAGCTGTCATAACAGCATGCATTTAAAAAAAGACATTATATTGGTGAATTTTTGTGTAGCCATTTTAACATTGAAGATGGAATTTTTAAAAAGCAAAATTTTTGGCATATTATGCTTTATTATTTCAAGAAAGGTAAAAACGCAACTGAAATGCAAAAAAAATATTTCTGCAGTGTATGGAGAAGTTGCTGTGACTGATCAAATATGTCAAAAGTGGTTTGCGAAGTTTTGTGCTGAAGATTTCTCGCTGGACGATGCTCCACAGTCAGGTAAACCAGTTGAAGTTGATAGCAATCAAATCGAGACATTAATTGAGAACAATCAACATCACAGGCCCAGCCGCTCCGCGGCATGTGGGATCTTCCCGGACCGAGGCACGAACCCGTGTCCCCTGCATCGGCAGGCGGACTCTCAACCACTGCGCCACCAGGGAAGCCCTTGTGTAGCCATTTTAATATTGAAGATGGAAGAAAAAAACACAACATTTTTGGCATATTATGCTTTATTATTTCAAGAAAGGTAAAAACGCAACTGAAACATGCAAAAGGATTTGTGCAGTGTATGGAGAAGGTGCTGAAAGTGTCAAAAGTGGTTTGCAAAGTTCGTGCTGGAGATTTCTTGCTGGACGATGCTCCATGATCGGGTAGACCAGTTGAAGTTGATAGCGATCAAATCGAAACAATAATTGAGAACAATCAATGTTATATCACACGGGAGATAGCCGACATACTCAAAATATCCAAATCAAGCGCTGAAAACCATTTGCACCAGCTTGGTTATGTGAGTCTCTTTGATGTTTGGATTCCACACAAGTTAAATGAAAAACACCTTCTTGACCATATTTCCACGTGATTCTGTACTGAAACGTAATGAAAACATTCCGTTTTTAAAACAAATTGTGACGGGCGATGAAAAGTGGATACTGTACAGCAATGTGGAATGGAAGATATTGTGGGGCAAGCGAAGTGAACCACCACCAACCGCACCAAAGGCTGTTCTTCATCCAAAGAAGGTGATGTTGTATATATGGTGGGATTGGAAGGGAGTCCTCTATTATGAGCTCCTTCCAGAAAACCAAATGATTAATTCCAAAAAGTACCACTCCCAATTAGACCAACTGAAAGCGGCACCTGATGAAAAGCGTCCAGAATTAGTTAACAGAAAACGCATAATCTTCCAACAGGATAACGCAAGACCGTATTTCTTTGATGACCAGGCAAAAACTGTTACAGCTTGGCTGGGAAGTTCTGATTCATCTGTGTATTCACCAGACATTGCACCTTCCGATTTCCATTTATTTCGGTCTTTACAAAATTCTCTTAATGGAAAAAATTTCCATTCCCTGGAAGAGTGTAAAAGGCACCTGGAACAGTTCTTTGCTCAAAAAGGTAAAAAGTTTTGGGAGGGGACCTCCCTGGTGGCGCAGTGGTTAAGAATCCGCCTGCCAATGCAGGGGACACTGGTTCAAGCCCTGGTCCGGGAAGTTCCCACATGCCGCGGAGCAACTAAGCCCATGCACCACAACTACTGAGCCCGCATGCTGCAACTACTGAAGCCCGTGTGCCTAGAGCCC
>NC_041221.1:90612429-90614708 GCF_002837175.3 Physeter macrocephalus | reverse complement strand
TCACAGGCCCAGCCGCTCCGCGGCATGTGGGATCTTCCCGGACCGAGGCACGAACCCGTGTCCCCTGCATCGGCAGGCGGACTCTCAACCACTGCGCCACCAGGGAAGCCCTTGTGTAGCCATTTTAATATTGAAGATGGAAGAAAAAAACACAACATTTTTGGCATATTATGCTTTATTATTTCAAGAAAGGTAAAAACGCAACTGAAACATGCAAAAGGATTTGTGCAGTGTATGGAGAAGGTGCTGAAAGTGTCAAAAGTGGTTTGCAAAGTTCGTGCTGGAGATTTCTTGCTGGACGATGCTCCATGATCGGGTAGACCAGTTGAAGTTGATAGCGATCAAATCGAAACAATAATTGAGAACAATCAATGTTATATCACACGGGAGATAGCCGACATACTCAAAATATCCAAATCAAGCGCTGAAAACCATTTGCACCAGCTTGGTTATGTGAGTCTCTTTGATGTTTGGATTCCACACAAGTTAAATGAAAAACACCTTCTTGACCATATTTCCACGTGATTCTGTACTGAAACGTAATGAAAACATTCCGTTTTTAAAACAAATTGTGACGGGCGATGAAAAGTGGATACTGTACAGCAATGTGGAATGGAAGATATTGTGGGGCAAGCGAAGTGAACCACCACCAACCACACCAAAGGCTGTTCTTCATCCAAAGAAGGTGATGTTGTATATATGGTGGGATTGGAAGGGAGTCCTCTATTATGAGCTCCTTCCAGAAAACCAAATGATTAATTCCAAAAAGTACCACTCCCAATTAGACCAACTGAAAGCGGCACCTGATGAAAAGCGTCCAGAATTAGTTAACAGAAAACGCATAATCTTCCAACAGGATAACGCAAGACCGTATTTCTTTGATGACCAGGCAAAAACTGTTACAGCTTGGCTGGGAAGTTCTGATTCATCTGTGTATTCACCAGACATTGCACCTTCCGATTTCCATTTATTTCGGTCTTTACAAAATTCTCTTAATGGAAAAAATTTCCATTCCCTGGAAGAGTGTAAAAGGCACCTGGAACAGTTCTTTGCTCAAAAAGGTAAAAAGTTTTGGGAGGGGACTTCCCTGGTGGCGCAGTGGTTAAGAATCCGCCTGCCAATGCAGGGGACACTGGTTCAAGCCCTGGTCCGGGAAGTTCCCACATGCCGCGGAGCAACTAAGCCCATGCACCACAACTACTGAGCCCGCATGCTGCAACTACTGAAGCCCGTGTGCCTAGAGCCCGTGCTCCACAACAAGAGAAGCCACCTCAATGAGAAGCCCGTGCACCACAACGAAGAGTAGCCCCCGCTCGCCACAACCAGAGAAAAGTCCGCGCGTGGCAACAAAGACCCAATGCAGCCAAAAATAAAATAAATAAAATAAAAAATAAATAAATTAAAAAAAAAAGTTTTGGGAGGATGGAATTATGAAGTTGCCTGAAAAATGGCAGACAGTAGTGGAACTTTGCACCAGCTTGGTTATGTGAGTCTCTTTGATGTTTGGATTCCACACAAGTTAAATGAAAAACACCTTCTTGACCATATTTCCACGTGATTCTGTACTGAAACGTAATGAAAACATTCCGTTTTTAAAACAAATTGTGACGGGCGATGAAAAGTGGATACTGTACAGCAATGTGGAATGGAAGATATTGTGGGGCAAGCGAAGTGAACCACCACCAACCACACCAAAGGCTGTTCTTCATCCAAAGAAGGTGATGTTGTATATATGGTGGGATTGGAAGGGAGTCCTCTATTATGAGCTCCTTCCAGAAAACCAAATGATTAATTCCAAAAAGTACCACTCCCAATTAGACCAACTGAAAGCGGCACCTGATGAAAAGCGTCCAGAATTAGTTAACAGAAAACGCATAATCTTCCAACAGGATAACGCAAGACCGTATTTCTTTGATGACCAGGCAAAAACTGTTACAGCTTGGCTGGGAAGTTCTGATTCATCTGTGTATTCACCAGACATTGCACCTTCCGATTTCCATTTATTTCGGTCTTTACAAAATTCTCTTAATGGAAAAAATTTCCATTCCCTGGAAGAGTGTAAAAGGCACCTGGAACAGTTCTTTGCTCAAAAAGGTAAAAAGTTTTGGGAGGGGACTTCCCTGGTGGCGCAGTGGTTAAGAATCCGCCTGCCAATGCAGGGGACACTGGTTCAAGCCCTGGTCCGGGAAGTTCCCACATGCCGCGGAGCAACTAAGCCCATGCACCACAACTACTGAGCCCGCATGCTGCAACTACTGAAGCCCGTGTGCCTAGAGCCC
>NC_041221.1:90473172-90612079 GCF_002837175.3 Physeter macrocephalus | reverse complement strand
TTTATTTTTACTTAAAAAACCAAAGGCACTTTTTGGCCCACCCAATATATTATAGCAACTATAATATAGTCACATTATTTAAATTTTATTTATAATTAGGCATCCAATCATATTTAGTATGTCTAGAAAGATGCCTGAAATGATGTTCACTTAATGTTGTTATTTTTACTTTAAAATAGTCAATAGTCTTTGAGACAAAATGACATACATATGTATAAAGTAGGAATGTTTTGTTACATGATCCTTTATATTTAATAACCTACTCTTTCTGGTGTTCTCCACTAATTTCAATATAATTGGATTTCTCTTATATCGTTTCCCTTTCCCTTCAACCTGCGTAAGTTCTCTTTAGGATTTCTTAAAGCTCAATTTTTTTGAAAATAATTCTTTCAGCTTTTGCCTGAAAATGTCTTTACTGCACCTTCCTGTTAGAGGGATATTTTCACTGGATATAGATTTCTAGGTTAACAGGTTTTGTTTTCTCGTTTGTTACAGGACTTTAAAGATGTCATTCCATTGTCTTCTGGTTTCCAGAGTTTCTGATGAGAATGGTATTAATATTTACCATTATTTTCTTGAATACAATCTTCCCTTCACATCCCCAAGCTGCCCTCATGATTTCCTACTCAGATTTTCAAGAGTTTGACTATGATATGCCTAGGCATATTTTTCTTTGCTTGGGATTCTCTAAGCTGTTTGGATCTGTGGTTTGTACTAACAAATTTGGAAAACTCATGGCCATCATTATAGTCACCTAATAGTTATGAGGATTACTTATGGATGAAGTTTGAAGTGACTTTAAAAGTTTTTAATCTTTATATTCTTAATATTTGTTTCAATTCTTTATAATAAATATTTATCATTTTTCCAAAAATAATAATGATTAAAAAAAAGTCTAAGCAAATTTGTCAGTATATTAGTAATAAAGGGAACATGGACACAGGGACCGTTTATTAATGCTGTTTTTCTTTTCTATGTTTTTAAAACTTTGAAGCACAAAGATATTAAAATAATAGGAATATTGTTTTTGGAGACCCAGGGAAAATGTGCAATTTCAAAATCTCCAGGTATATGTTAATTCTGTTATGAAAAATAGTTAAGAAATAGGCAGTGTAATACTACAAATGGCCTAATCAAAACCACCTATCTTTTGGATAGCCTAAGAAAGCATAAAACATTGCAGGGTAAAGGACTTAGAGGAATGAAATCTTCATTAAAATTAGGCTTTCTTTTTTTTAACTCAAAAATTACAAATTTGGGATTACAAAAAGAATATCTTTCATTAAATTGTAACCTCCTAGAAAGCAAAAGATTATGTCCAGTTAGCTCATAGTTGTATTTTTTAGTTTATAGCATGGTCCCTGGCACATAGGAGGAGCTTAAGAAATATTTGTTAAATGAGAAATTCTGGTGTTTAAATTTCATCAGTGGGAGAGAGTACGATGGAGTGGGGACAGGCAAGTGTTCGTTTTAGTCCTCTAATTTTCTCACTATAGTTAGGTAATTTGGTAGTTGCTCAATAAAATTTTGTTTTGGCTCAGTCTTTGTGTTTTATACATTACATGTGCCAAGACTCTCTTATGGGAGAGTGAAGCATCCACTCTTGGCTGGGTCTCTGCTCTTCCGGGTCTGTGCCCCTCTGGTGGTAGGCTTATTTGGTGCTGAATCCCCAGGTGACTTCCTGGCTGTCTCTGCCTTCTCTGCTGGGACTGGGTTTGCATGTTGCTGCTGCTTTTTCTTGTGACTACTTCTCCTTACAGGGCTTCACAGCTTCTGCTTTTGTTCTCCCCTTGGTAGACACCCCTGTGAAGTCTCTGTGATTTCTTGTTTTTGTCTTCACATAGCTCTTGGGCTGCTGACCTACTGCTGTTTTGCATCACCAGTGACTAAGCAGCAAAGACAATGAATGTCATGCCAATGACAGAATTGAAAAGACAAATGCAGTATATGCATTTGTACAATTTTTTCAGGTGTGAGAAAAGTAGGAATTTCATTTTTCATTGCTTCATATTTTTTGAACTGCTCTTATTTTTCACAGTTTAAGTTGCTTTTGTTAATGTTCTTATTTACAGTAAGAATCTTCAATCTAACATGTGCATTAAATATACAGAGAAAGGAAACAACTGAGTCATCTTGATGGCCATTGGTTATCAGTGCAATTGTAACATTTAGAACTCTTTGGGAACAATGATCACCCAACTGCTCTTAAAAATATTTGGATGGGATCGGTAATTACCTAGTGTTCATGGGTTATGGGTCATGGGTTATGTCAAGTTCTTCTAAAATTTCTTATTAACTTAAGGGACACGATTTATTCAGAACAAGGAGAGTCAACAGAAGTTCAGTTAACTTAGTCTGCTGGCTTCAGACATGTCTGTGACTGAAATATCTGGGTAGCAGGGCTTCACTTTCAAGGTTGGGGTTTCGAAAGATGCCTATTCTAAATATTGTAAGTCCTAGGAGCAACAATTCTATGTGTTTTTTTAATCATAAATATCCAGAGCATAGACAAGATATTTTTTCTTTTATACAACTAAAGTTTCTATCTGCAATTTAAGAACATATTTCTCTGTGTGTCACTTATGGACAGGAGAAACATTTGGTCAGTCTTTTTTGAGATTAATACTCATGAATCAAAAGACAATTATTAGACTATGCCTGAGCAATTTCATCTCCAGATGGTATGGTCCTTTTTCCTTCAGCTTTTCTTCTTGAAACTTGTTCTACAGGACTTCATCAAAGAGACTCTCAATGTTCTTTATGCTTCTGTTAAGTTTCAAAGCATGCAGTGCTAATCAGTCATGATACTACTTATCAGGAGCCAGACTATTTTTGACAAGATAGAAGGAACTGAAAATTAAGTTTTTTTTTTTTTTTTTTTTTTTTTTTTAAGTTACAACAACACAAACCCCTGATCCCACCAACACCCTGCTTTGAGAGTTCCTAGATAAGAAAATTTTCAGAAGTAAAAATTGAGTTGGTGGTAGAATTGAGGGGCAGAGAAGGCTGGAAGTTGGAAGTGGTCATGACAGTACTGGGATGGAACTAAATAATGGAGAAGAGGTTTGGAATCTGAGGATAATTTTTTTAAAGGTTTTAATAAAAAGTGGAGGAGATTCAAGTTGGATTAAGCTTTGAATGTGAAAAATGTTTTTAACTGAAATTACAAAAATGCCAAATTGTACCATGACTATTTATTTAAATATTGTTATATTTATAAGTACTTAAAAAAATAATTTGAACCATTTTTGGTTTACTCTGAGAAATCTCTGCCACAGGCACTGGAAATACCTAGAGTCTGTAGAATAATATTAATAATAATAATAACAATGACAATAATAAAATAAAGTGAGTTGTTTCTTTGTCCTCTGGGGTGGTTTTCCTATGCAGAAGAGATTATTCAAAAGTTTACTGTTAGTTTTGTCTAACAGTAAAAAGTTTGCAGCGTGTCCAACAAACTATGGTGATGGGTCAAATCGGCCCACTGCCAATTTGTACACTTATAGCAAATCACCAAGATGTACACTTTAAATATCTTACAATTTCATTTGTCAATTATACCTCAGTAAAGCTGAAAAAAAACCCCATAATAATAAAAAGGACAAACTACTGATACACATAACAACATGAATGAATCTCAAAATCAGTATGCTGGGTAAAAAAAGACGGACATAAAGGAGTACCCACTGTATGATTCTATTTATACAAAGTTCTAGAAACTACAAAGTAATACACAGTGACAGAAAGCAGATCAGTAGTTGCCTGGCTATGGAAGCAAAGGGAGGGATGTTCTGCAAGGGGGCCTGGGGAATCTTTTGGGGGTGATGGAAATGTCTTGTATCTTGACTGTGGTTTCATGAGTGTGTAACCACCTGTTTTTTTTTTAAAAGCTGAAGAACAAACTAGAGTTTTGAATTTGTTGTTTTAATAAAGTGAACACTAACCTTTTAAACCAAGGGTCAGCAAACTTTTTTCTTGAAGGGAGTCACATAGTAAATATTTTAGACTTAGCAGGGCATATGGTCTCTGTCAAAACTACACTGAAATTTGAATTTCATACAATTTTCACATGTCACAAAATATCATTCTCCTTTCTATTTTTTCCAGCATTTATAAATGAAAAAACCATTCTTAACCCTATAAGAACTTTTTAACATGGTTTTGGTCAGCATCCTTTAAATTGCCTTTTCTAAAGGCCTTAAAAATTTAGCATTCAGATATCTGTTAACAACTCTATGGATTAATCTTAATTGTTTGTGCAGTGACAGGAGACCAAAGAATAATGTTGATGATGACGAAAAAGGAAAATTAAATGACCCAATGCCAATAAAAATAAGAGAGGAGAAGGGATCATTTTGCTGTGGAAACTAAATTACATACCATCTATGCTAAAGTGAAAATAAGATTATTGTAAGTACTAGACAGGAGATCAGGAGAAAAGGCAAGGTTAGAGACATAAGTGTGCAAATAGCTGTGCAGTGGTAAAAGCTGAAGCCATATGGTATATGATTTCTTTAAGGAAGACACTAGGTAGAGGAAAATGCCGAGTGCTCAGGATTCAGCATAGCTGGAGAACATGAACAGGAAGAGGAACAAGTGAAGTAAACAAGGAACGACCAACTGGTCAGGCAGGTCAGATGAGAGAACAGCCACAGCTCACTATATCAGGGATCCCAAGAGAAGACTCTGTTCCAGGAGAGCAAGGTGGTCCACACCAGCACAAACAGACATTAAGAAGAAGTGAAAGGAGGCATTTCTTCACTGCGGAGGTAACTGATATCTTTGGGAAAAACACAACCAGATCATTCCCTAACCTAAGGGTAGCTTTTCCTTGATAGCACTATATATTATATATTGCAGTCTATTGTCACCCCCATCCAGAAAGCAATGAGAAGAGACTGAAATACATAATACACAGAGTTGTCAAGAAAAAGGTACCCTTAGGCTACGGGATGATCTGACCCACGACATGAGATCAGCCAGTATGATAACTACATGCTGACACTGGGTGGGGGGTTTTCCTCCTTCCACCTCAACTACTTCATTCATTATTATTCTCAGAGCAAAAGACTATATAGCACAGTTTAATTCCTTTAAACTACAAACTTCAGGCATTCCATCTGAAGATACTCAATGTACACTGAATATTTCACATTTTCTATGATGGGTGTGCCTGCCTGCCAATATTAAGTCAACTCTGATACCAAGGTCCCTTTGGGAGATGCCCAATTTTTGTACTTTTGACTTATTCCTGTCCCACAGGTTGCTGAAGGCGGACAGTCAGCCAGTGACATATAACTACTGGGCTTCTTACATCTTTTATATTGCTTTTGAAAGGAAAAAAATCTAGTAAGATTTTAAGAAATTATTCATTTCATTATAACATGGTTAATGAAATATCAAAGGTGATCTAAGTGGCCTTGTTTTAGAAACATTCTTGGATGAGTCAATTCCAAAATAAGGATACAGTCCATATAGACTTTTATAGAAATGTGGAACTCAGTATCCTATGATTTGCTGTACTGAAACTCACAGGTTATAAATCATGCACTGAGGAGACAGAAAGAGATTTCTTATTATAACTGGCAAAACTGGCAAATTCTGAGACATCTCACCAGCAGATAAAAACTCTGAGCTACCACACTTCTGGGAATCTTTGCATTTACAGATTTGAGATAATATAGCATGTAAACAGAAATCAATAATAATTCTAGATATTAAGAACCAGATTACATATTATCAAAATATTATTTGTTATTATTTTCAAATACTCTTTTCTGATGATTAATGAGCTACTTAATAGGGAGAAATCATTTAGTATCTTTTTATTGCAATTTTCTAGTCAGTGAAACAAGAACACTAAGATATCTCTAGGAATGCTCTATGGAATAATTAATTTACTAACAAAACTCTAAAAATGTATGGATATTTTAATTTTAAAGAGCAAAAATTTAAAGCAGCCCAAGTTCAATTGTTAACATTAATTGCAGAAGGGGGAAGAAGAAAGAAAATACAGAGAAGGCAACCCCCCTGCACCCCAAATTTATAACAGATATTAACACTCAGAAATAACCACTCTATCTTGTCTATGAACTTTCTTAAAACTACAATTTCTAGAGAGGGTTTATTTTCCCCAACCTGTTAATTATGTAAGGACACGTTTTTATATGTAAGCATTTTTTTGGGAAAAAGAGCTGAAATTTGGATTTACAATTGGGCGATAGCTGAAGAAACCTCACATCTTGGTTTGCCTGGGATAGTCCCGGTTTGCTTGGGATTCCTGGTTTAGCCTGCTGTCTCAGCATTTTTATTAACATCACCCCCTTTCACTCAAGTGTCAATGACAGTGAATTATATGGCAATTTAGGAGGGCTAGATAGGGCTCAAGAAGAATCCTGCATTGTGGAAGAAATCCTATTTGAAACAGCAGAGCTATTGAGTATATCCTAATAAAAATCCAGATTCTAGCCAGCCCTCTTTATGTAAGGATGGTCTGCAATTTAAATTCTCTCCTAACAATCTTCAATTCATTCATTAATACATAATAGCTGAGTGTCCACCAAGAAGTGCACTTAGGTTCCACACAGGCAGTGGACAGACAGGCTCAGTGCTTTCTCGAGTATTTCATGCCCAGTCTCATGGTTCAGTGTTTGGAGCTCCACCAGGAGTTCCTCTACTTCCTAAACCTCAGATCGCTGCCTGAGGGGGAATTAAGTGAAGTGGAAGATGGGTCCAGTGACTGGCCTTACCTAAATTTGGGGATACTCTTCCAAATATTGTATCTTTCTTCAGCAAAATAATGTTGTATACTATTCTTTGAAAAGCTTTTGAGGGTCTAGTATAGGAAAATTATGTGATTCATAAAATAATATAAAAGATGTGGTATCTGTTTCAAAGAGTTCACACTAGAGTTAAAAATATGAGGCATATAAATTAATTAAGTCCTGTGGCCTAAAATGTCTCCTATGATACAGGTCCACACTCCCAAACGTCTTTCACAACAGAATTTTTCAACTTTGTGATAGTCAGTAAGTTTCATATGTGGGCATGTATTATCTCTTGTGATGAAAGTCAAAGGAAAAAAAGATTTAGTTTCATGAATTGATTCCATAGCCAATATTTCAGAACACAATTTATATATATGTTATACTAGTAGTAAAAGATAAATTTTTTAGTTAGTGCCTCTTTTAATGACCATGACCTTAAGTCAATCAATTAACTTTTCTTTTTTTTAAAAAAAAAGAACATTTCAAACAGCATTTCTCTTCCTTAGACCAAAACAAGTATACCGATCAGCAAAGTGGGTATTATATTGTTTTATACTTGGAGTCCAAGAACACTATGTATTATCTTCTACTTTTTTAGGAAGTGGTGTGTTTAATTCTTAAGATTGATAATTTAACAAAAACTCGAAATAAGGGTTTTATTCTAGCCCTAAACTTAATTTTCTTGACTGGTTATAATCATTCTCTTGTGGAGAATGGGATTTAAAGTCATATATCTTAGAATTTAATGTGTAATATGTAGTATTAGTAAATAAGTATAATTATATACTTATTAGTATAATTAGTATATGTTGCTTTGCTATTTGCTAAATACTGTTCTATTGAGTTATATTTTATATGAACCTCAGTTTCTTCATCTATAAAATGGGAATCGGTAACTTTTACTTCAATGGATTATTATAAGGCTCAGATAAAAGAAATGCAAGGTATATTTGTAAACTGTAAATCTGCTTTATAAATATAAGGGGATATTATTTTTATGCTAAAAGGATTTGCACAAAGTTAGTCTCATCCTTAACCTGGTTGGTTTCTTTCTTTGTACAGCACATTCCTATCAGTTGAGGTGGCCCGCCACAAGGTTGTGTTCCGAGAAATATTGTAACACTATAAAGCCAAGCAGGCTCTTGGTGGTTGAATGTTTTACATGGCTAAGAACCACTTCTTTCCCAGAACTGGTAGAGAATACAAACCACGGTGCTGTTCTGCCTTAGTGTGATTACAAATACAAGTCTTGACCATCTTTCTTAAGGCATGGGCATCAGTTTCTTCACTGATATGGTTTATTCTTTACTGAGTCATTTCACAAAAATGTGAAGGTAGTGGGGAGGTGTTAATGCTTCAGTGGTTCCCAGTACCTTCAGAGTATACAATTTGTAACTTGGCTAATAAAGCCTTCCGCGGTTTGGTCCTGTCTGTCACCATTCCCTGCCTCAGACTCCACACTCCGGGCAAAATGAACCACCAGGAACTTTAAATTCCTCCAAATGTGCTGCACTTTTTCTCAGCTTTGCCCTGTGGACTTGCTGTTCTCTCTGCTCCCTTCTCCTCCCCTAGCCTGGCTAAGGTTTTAAGTAAGTATCAGCTTCCTCCAGGACACTGAGATGCTTCTTTGGCCACCCCACCACTCCATTCTGGGTTAGGTAACCCAACACTCTGTCCCACACCCTGGGCATCACTGCCGTAAGCACAGCACAGCACCCTGTGAAGACCAAGTTCTTCATAAATCTTTGTTGAGTGGGTGAGTGAATATATGAAGTCCCTCCCAAATCTGTATTATCTGGGTCCTTGAAAAATAAGGGAAAGAAAAACCGAGATACCACTACGAACAGCACTGATGCCTTAAGGGCTTACTCTTAACTAAGAAATGGGTATAGTTGTACCATCTATGCCATTTCTTTACTACACCTTCCCAGAAATTCTAGAAGACAAATTGGGGTGCTCTCTTTGGCAGCTGCTCCCATGACTCAGATCCCAAGTAAGTAGGGGTATGAGGGTAAGTAATCACAAATTTTTATAGGCTGTTAGTTGGAACACAAACCACCTACAGTGGGAGGGGATGAAAGGCATGTTATGGGAAAGGCAATAAAAGCTGAACCATGTGTGTGTGCGTGTGTGTGTGTGTGTGTGTGTGTGTGTGTGTGTGTTTGAAGCTCTTGGGAGTATATGTGAAAGCATGATACATTTTACTATTTTATTGGTTTAAAAATACTTTTAATTTAAGTATATGAAGCAATAGCTATGTCTAAAATGAAACTTTGCTAAAATTAAGGAACTAAACTCCAAACATCAAATTTTGTACTTTATGTGCTTCTGCAAATCTTTCAATGCAGAAAGTGGTTTGTACCTTGACTTTAAATTTTACCACCCTTATAAGAGAATGCATATTTTACAAACTTATTCTAACCTAGGTTGTAATTTTTAGAACAAATGAAAATGTGGGGAATTCCCTTGCAATCCAGTGGTTAGGACTCAGAGATTTCACTGCTGTGAAACCAGGGTTCAATCCCTGGTTGGGGAACTAAGATCCTGCAAGCCGTGCGGTGTGGCCAAAAGAAAAAAAATCTTATAAACAAATGAAAATGTGGGACTTACAAGACAAAGAAATGAAATCCCATATTCTCTGAAAAAATAATCTAAAAATTATAAGAAAGCATTCTAAGTTTGTATAAGGACATGTTTGTACAGTCAATAAAAACAATCTAAAAATATTTATTTACATGCTATTGGTGAAAAATAGTGAATCTATGTATTCTACCACATGGCAAAAGGATGACTGAGGTCCTTTATATTATTTGTCAATAATAACAAAATCTGGACACAGAGAAGCATCAGGCCATTCCTTGACAATTAATTGCATGGGATAAAACAGATTGCTTTAGGCTTGCCTATTTTTCTTTCCCTCGGGAATTTTGAGCATGTATCTCTGCAGGTTACATATTGTTTTCTTGTTCCTACATATTTTATGCATAGATTTGAAGTTAATAGGCTTGAGATATTGGTAGTTGGGTCTTTTCCATTTTATTCAATCTTTAATATAGAAAGCTGAAGTCAGTGGCATCCTGAGCATTTACCGTTTGTTTTTTAAAAAAATGGTAGCTACATTTTAAAGAAAGGAGCAAGCACCCTCTTGGTGCTATAAACGAGAGTTACTGCCTGTGATATTGTGATTTATAATAAGAAATATATGTTTGGTCTTCACCCTCATTTCTGGCACAGAGTTCTTAAAACCCTTGGACATTCTTGTATCGAGGAGTGATAAAGGTGTCTTTGGTTAGGTTAATGAAGTGACTTTTGGAAAGCACCTAAGATGGGGGCTGGATGCCAATGGTGCCATTTCAGTCCCAACCCCTGACCTCCAAGGAGGGGAGAGGAGCTGGTGGTTGAATCAGTTGCTAACGCCCAGTGATTTAAACAATCATGTCTATGTAATGAAGTCTCCATAAAAACCCCAAAGGACCTGGTTGGGAGACTTTCTGGGTTGGCAAACACACTGAGATTCAGGGAGAATGGTGCACCTGGAGAAGGCACAGAAGCTCCTCACCCTTTCCCCATACCTTGCCCTTGTATCCCTTCCATCTGGCTGTTGCCGAGTTACATCCTTTTATAATAAACCAATAATCTAGTAAGTAAATGTTTCTTTAAGTTTTGCTCTAGCAAATTAATTGAACCTGAGGAGGGGGCCATGGGAATCTGGTTTATAGATAGTCAGAAGTACAGGTAAAAACCTGGGCTTGCAACTACATCTGAAGTTGGGGGTAGGTGCCGAGATGGGCAGTCTTATAAGATTGAACCCCTTGGGGCTTCCCTG
This sequence comes from Physeter macrocephalus, assembly GCF_002837175.3. NCBI lineage: Eukaryota > Metazoa > Chordata > Mammalia > Artiodactyla > Physeteridae > Physeter > Physeter macrocephalus. Next base: position 90,601,486 of record NC_041221.1, on the reverse strand, counting down.
GTGGCGCAGTGGTTGAGGGTCCGCCTGCCGATGCAGGGGATACGGGTTCGTGCCCCGGTCTGGGAAGATCCCACATGCCGCAGAGCGGCTGGGCCCGTGAGCCATGGCCGCTGAGCCTGCGCGTCCGGAGCCTGTGCTCCGCAAAGGGAGAGGCCACAACAGTGAGAGGCCCACGTAGCGCAAAAAAAAAAAAAAAAAAAAAGATTGAACGCTTAACCTGTGGAATCTCATGCTATCTCCAGGTAGATAGTGTCAGAATTGAGTTGAATGGTAGGACATCCAACTGGTGTCCTGAGAATTGCTAGTTGGTGGTGTGGGGAAAACACTCTCCCAAACACATTGGAATCTGGCCTCAGAACACCTAATACTGCCTAATTGATAGCAAGTATGTATCTTTAATTAGCTTTGTGGTGGAGGTGACCTCTGTACAAGAACCTGATAAAAGAAGTGCTGTATTAAAAACATACTTGTTTACTGTAGTAGCAAATCAGACAAGGTTAGTGGGGATTCTCAGAAGTATAAGATACAAGAATCAGCACAAAAAAGAGGAAAGGTAATTTCTATCTTATTGCATTCTGTGTGTGCCACGCACTGTATCAGGGGCTTTGCAAACATTGTCATTCAAACCTTTTAACAATGCTATGAAGCCTTCCTTCAGAGGGATTCAGTAACTTCCTCAAGTACACAGTTCTCCTTAGCAGGCTCAGAAACCGAGGTGTGAAGTGGCTGGAAGCACAGGAGTTTGTGCTCCCCTTATATTGGAGCAGTGAAGTAATTTGAGGTGATGGCAAAGTCCCGGTGGCACCAGGTTGCATGAGTGGGGCTGGAGAGCACCAAGAGCTGTGTAGGGTGGATCATCTACGCATACTGAGGTCCCCAGGAGGGCCTGGGACACCTGGGATGCCACTTTCTCTCGCCTCCTCCCCACTCCCAATCCAATTCATCATCAAGTCCAGTCAATTTTACCTCCAAAACATTCCTTGAACCTTGGACTTCTTTCCAAATCCACTGCTCATATGCTGGTCAAAGTAACCACAATCTCACTCCTTCCTCATGGCAAGAATCTCTGTATCAACCTGCCCCTACTCGCTTCCCCTCCTCTCCTACAATAATTAATTCTCCATAATAGATAATGTCACTTGACTCCTTATAACCCTTTAAGGCTTACCACTATTTTTAAGATAAAGGGCCCAATGCTACCATGTTTTATAAGCCTCTGCATGACCTGGATTCTATCCACTTTTCCAAGCGCATCGTCACCACCCAGCCTGCATTCGTCACGTCCAGCTACACTAGTCTGATTTCAAGTGCCCCACCTCAGGGCCTTTGCATAGTCCTTTTTCCAATCATTCCATGAATGCGTATTACACAGGTAGAATGGCCGGGCACAGCTCTAAGTGCTGCTTCCTCACACCGCTGCTCCCTCTGGAAAACTCTTCTAAAACATATAATCCCTCCTGGGCCTGGCACCACTTTACTCAAACCTCTGACCTCACTTCCTTAGGAATCCCCCAGATAAGATGACTTTCTTCTGTTTTCGCTTTCTTTCTGTTTACACTTTCTTTAATAGCACCCTGCACTGTTCTCTTGTAGAACTTATCATGATTTTTAACAACGTCTGTGTGATTATCTTATCAAAATATGCCTCCTACAGGAGAAGCAGCCTCTGTGGTTTTATGCATTCTTTTAAAAACCATTTCTGTTTGCCCTCAGAACCAGATGTAGTGGCCAACTTAATAAGTACCTTTGAATGAATAAATGATGAGGGAAGCTGCCTGTTGAAATCTTTTCAGTTACAACCTAAAACATGATTTGGAAATGTGTTCCTGATGAAGGTAATAAAACTCAAATTTATCAGAAACTCCAGAGGACCTTATAGTTAAAGACACGTTAATCGGAAGTGTAGACAGTTAAAATAAGTTTAACAGTTTGTTCTATAAAGACAAAACTTTTAGGAAATCAATGACAGGTGATCACTTAGGTAGCCAGTGAGAGGCGAGAATCTGTCAGAGATTCTCCATCACTGACCAGTGACCCAGACCCTTTATTTCTTGATGTCCTCTTCCATTTTTAAATTTAGAAATTTACCAGTCCCCCCAACCCAAAGTGGAGACAAGGTGCTTTAGCAGACGACTTTAGCTTAATGGAAATATTATTTTTGAGTTTTTTTCCTGTTTAATTTTATAGTCACTAGAGAATTTCAACTATCTCTTGGTTCAATTTCCGACTACTCATTTCACTCTAAAATCAGGGAGACAGCAGGGGCTGTGAAAAGTACACAGATCTCTAACCAGGAGACCTGGATTCTAGTCTCAGCTCTGTCACTAAATAGTGCTGAAAACCTAGGGTCCCATTTTCTTATGTGCAAAACCAAGGTGTGCTGTAGACCGGGTTTTTAATGAATATTTCTAGAATTAAAAGTTTGATTTTTTTTTCTATCATTGCAGAATATAACATAGTTGCAGATATTGTCTTCTCTTAGGGCTTATCACAAAGAAGGTTTAAATCTATGAATTTACTTTCTGTAGACAACTGGTCTATTTCCCAGCCATACACAAATCTCATTGTAAATTAATACATCATGAATACTTGAGTAGTGAATCAGCTTTCTGGAGCCTTGTTAAGTGTGAGTTTTTGAGCCTGCCAAGTTAAGGCTCAAACTCTGATCTATGGTCTCCTGAAAGATAAAGGCAGCTTCTACAGTATATTGATACTTGAGAAAAAAGAAGTAATTCCTCATCCTACATATCATAAAAATACTAGTGAATCCAATCACAGCAAGTGATGATAGAATTCATAGGAAGGGAAGAAGTCTACCTTCTTTCCAAAGTGCTTTCTCATTTAGCCTGTCTCATGGCCTGCATGACTGAGAGTGGTAATAGGGGAAGATTAAGAACTAGATCTTTAATAGTGATTTTTGCTCTTCTTGTTACGTAGATCCGCATTTTATGTGTCAGAGAAGAAAGAGCATCTCTGGTAAATGTCAACCATATTTGTTTATAAAGAAAGGAAATGAATTTCAGAGTTAGTTCTAACCCATAAATAAAATAGCAAAACATTCTACATATATCTGTCTAAATAATTTTGATCTTAAAACACCGACAGTAGTCTGCATCAATTTCTTAGTCCAGAGAAAATTAAATACTTTAAACTCAGGCTTTTCCTATTTCAGGCTGATTACTGTTTTTCTTCATCTATACTATAACTTTTGGTTTTCATTACAGAAGTCTTGCTTTATTTTTTTAACATTAAAGAATCCTTGCCTCATTGTTTTTATCATAATCCTCTAGGAACTTAAACAGAAGTTTTATTTCCCAGTAAATCCTCTCAGATTTGCCTAGGACTGACCAATGTTGATGATTTGAGTACTAAGTACTGGAAATACAGGATAGACCATTCTGGAATCAGTGTGGTCCTTATCAGTTCACTGCAAGAACAGCAGAATGGGCCTTCCTGTCTTTACTAGTTTTTCCCCAGTGTGTGTGTCTGTGTGTGTGTCTGTGTGTGTGTGCGGCGGGGGGGCGGGGATGGGGGGTTGGGGGGTGGGAGAGAGCCATTTAAATTTAGGACACACCAGTATAAGTCAACATGTTGGAAAGGTACAGTAAACCTTTCATTATTCTTAGCATTCATTCATTCATGGATCCATTCATTCATTTAATATTTACTGGGCATAGGCATTGTTAGAGTTTGGAACCAAGAGATAAAACACATAACACTTGTCTTCAAGTGGCCAGCAGGTGAGTGACAGAAAAACAAAAGTAATGATATTATAGCATATGAATCAGGAAAAATAATCATATTGTAGGAACTCAGAGGAAATACAACAAAAAGTGGTTGGGGGCAAGCAGAGAAGACCCCTTGTAAGACTTGACTCCTAAGTGAGTTTTTTAAAAAAACAATTAGGAAACCAGGCAGCAGGCAGGAGGAAGGAGGAAAGGGCAGTAGAAGAAGGTACCCAAGAGGACCAGACAACATGTTCATGCTCAAGCAAGCAGTGGAGAAGAGCAGTGAAGCTTCAGATATCAGACTGAACCAAATCTTCATGTAGCATATTACTTTCAGTGTACAGCTAAAGGGAATCACAGGTGGTTACTAAATGGGCATTATTGTTCCAGTGAGTACACTGCAAACCCCAAACAAATCCTGTTGATTGTTCAAAATTACAGTACCAAGAAGTGTGATTAGATTTTAAACTATATTGTGGAGTGTTGCTTTGAGGGGGGCCTGAGGAATTCTGAAGACTTGTAAAGCTACTACACTTCCAGTGAGTGCAAGAGTCAGAGTGACTTTAGGAAAGGCTTAACAAAGTTGTTTAGCTGGTGAATCAACAGCAAGACAGTCTGCTGATTTTGAAAACAACCCAGATTTGTATTATGAAAACAGAAGAAACTTGAAATGGTTCAGGCCAAGTGCTGGTGTCACCTATGAAGTTAGCTTCCTAATTTCTTACCCAGGATTCAAGCTGTCAGAAAGTCTTGCTTTGGCTTTGTCTCCTGTGTGATTACATGGACTATTTATCCAGCTGAGGAGAGATTTTTCTGAGACATAAACTGTTTAGTAGTCCCTTTTGTAATAAATCAAATCTCTAATAAGATTATTATTAGTTAACAAGCAAAGTCTCAATGCTTTTATAGGATGCCTGCAGAGTAAGTTCAAGGGATAATAACAGCCCTGACTGGGGATGGGCTTCCCTACTGTGAAGGCTGGCTCACCTCTGGCCTGAGGCAGTTTATAAAAACCGTCAAACCATAATAGCTACAGGAAAGTGCAAAAGTGTACTCTGTCCAGTTTATTGGGAAGTCCAGTGAGATGACCCCATGTATAACCTGGTTACTGTAATTCTGGAAATAAGTGACAATCATCCACAAGATGGACGCATGACTTTTCTGTAAGGTTGCATGCCTGCCTTCAGATGGTGGAAAATCAAAAACTTGGTTTTATGAAAAAAAAGAAAAAAAGAACAAACTTGGTAATATGGGTATATTGCTTATTGCCTCTGTGAGAGAGACAACTGTTCAAACATCAGGTATTTCTCCTGTTGCTTCCACACACCTTCCCTGCAGAAGTGGCCCATGAACGACAGAGCCAAGTCACATAACAAATCCTGTTTCCAGCTGAAGGCTGCAAACATAGAGTAAGTCACATCTTGGAATCCTTCCACCGTGAAAACGTACAAGAAGCAAAGCAACTTTTCAAAGCATAGCAAAATCAACATTTGCTCCAGGACTTAATGAATTTGGCACGTGGAAAATATGCACTTCCAGTAAACTTAGTGAGTTAGCTGAGGCACCGACTTCACCTTCCTGGTTGGTTAAGGCCACCCGACTGCCCTGGGAGGCTACTCTTACTTCTACTACTGACCCCACCACTAAGTCTATGATTTGAGGCAAAGAATGTAACCTTTAGCTATTAAAATAGCTCTTAACTGGAACAAGCCTGCTGGCTATCACACAGCTCTTAGGGCCAATGTTTGATAATTAAATATGCTATTGTAATATAAATATTTTGGTGGTACATGTTGGAAAACTATGAAGCATGTAAATAATTTGAAAAGGTCAGCTTGGGATGAGGTACTATAACTTGTGAGTCATTTCAAGAGACTTCCCTAAATTGAGGAGATTTGTGGGAGGGAAGTGAAGACACTGGAAATTTCAAATAAGAGATTTAGTTCGACAAGAATTGACTGAGGACCTTCTGCCAGCCCTCTAATTAGGCATTCTGGGCAGTACAAAAGAAGTGGGAGAGTGGGTCTTCAGGGAACTGGTTGGGGAACACCTCCAGGTGATGTAGGATGTACCGAGTGAAAATACAGAATATGATGTGGGGCGATCAGGAGATTACGTTAAGCTAGGGAGGAACAGAAGATTTCAGGGAAGTCGACGTTTAAAGCTGGATCCTTAAGAAGGGTAAGATTTGGGAAAAAATTTTAAAGGGGAACACAATTACACATGAACATAACAGCGTGGTTGAAGGCAAGTAGATGAGAATGAAATAAAACTCCTCTGTATCGTAAATGACCATAATTGCTGTATTTGCTCATTCCAGCCAGTATGCCCTAGCAAATAGTGCTTTTCATGCTTCAGTGACCTGGTTACCATGAAAAGCTCTAGCACAAAATGTATTTACTCAAAATAAAGCTGGAGAATTATTTAAGGCCGTGCAACTCTTCTCTTCCTCTATTCTTTTTTCCTTTTTTTTTTTCCCAATAGTAAAACTACCTTTACTGAGTGTTTACTTATGTGCCAAAGTGCTGGGCTAAGCACTTTAATGTGCGTTATTTCATTTACTGGGACTTAGGGATGGCACTGTACCTGGAATTCAAACTTGGGCCTGATTCCAAATCCCTAACTCTTTGTTGTAATTTATCAAGGCTAGTGTTGCCTGGATTCTCTCTGGACCTTAGGGATTTTCAATGCATTCAGGTTTTTCACCCTACTAATGCTGTGCTGTGATGCTCCAGATTACAGCTTTCACTGTATCTTCTAACTACACTCCTGATCCATGCAGAGAAGCAAAGGAAAGCCTACTTTTGGGGCAAATGGTATTACATAACATGACCCACCCAGAGTGAAAGATATGTACTTTTAAAGACCAGTGTTTACGTATCACGTCAGCAGCCCATAGTTTAAAATGCCTGGGAAGCAACACACTCAGGGAGCGGCAATAGTCGCTCTTCTCTCCCCGCATAGATTCAGGGGAAGCAAGTCTTAAGAGCTGACAACACCTCAACAGGAAGTAGAGGGAAAAGCAGTGCGTGACTCCCCTTCTTCTACTCTGTTGGTTTTATCTTGTTCACTCTGAGGTCTGCACTGCCCACAGCAAAACTGCTGAAACCCCGTCTCTGAGGGACCATCTCAGTTCCAGAGACTTTTAAACTTCACATTTGAAGTGAAACTTAATTTTAATATTAAATAATTAAAATATTTCTGTTGATGTTCATTATAAAAACTCATACAAATTCAAATGTAAGAGTATTATGGAAAACTTTAGAGTCATATATTTTTACATAATTTCCCTGAACAAAACCAGTCAATCTAAAACTTTTCTTCCTGTTTTTCGGGCATGCTGAAGTCTGTTATGAAGAGATATTTTTGAGGAAAACTCCATTTTACAGAAAGCTTGCTTTTGTCCCATCTGTTACCTTTTCTGTCCTTCATTAAGTTAACTTCAGGTGTCTGTACTAGAGAGAGAAAGTTTTCTCCACAGCTGTGGTAAAGTCACCACTGGCACTCTTCAATCTCCAGATCTAGTATTTTAGTCCTACTTTGGCTCACATTGCACCTATCTTGATTAAGTGATGGGAAGCAAATAAGTTTTAACTTCCTTTTGATGCAGCAATACTAGATTGGCCTAAGGTGAAATTGAAACTTTACATAATGAACCTAACATTAACCCTACTTATTTGGGAGAGAAAAACAAGACAAACATTTTAAAATATTAATTCTGTGGTGCCTTTGGATGGACGAACTCAAAATATGCCAGAAAATTTAATGCAATGGGCAATTTTAGGATAAAGGCCAAAAAAAATAGATCAAAAGAGCTAGTCTAAGACACAGTCATTTTCTGATACTAATAATGTAATGGAATTCACTAATGGCTACTCAGAAATAATACAAACAGGGACGTCCCTGGTGGCACAGTGGTTAAGAATCTGCCTGCCAAGGCAGGGGACATGGGTTCGAGCCCTGGTCCGGTGAGATCCCACATGCCGTGGAGCAACTAAGCCCGTGTGCCGCAACTACTGAGCCTGCGCTCTAGAACCCGCGAGCCACAACTACTGAAGCCCGCGTGCCTGAAGCCACCGCAATGAGAAGCCTGCGCACCGCAACGAAGAGTAGCCCCCACTCGCTGCAACTAGAAAAAGCCTGCGCACAGCAGCAAAGACCCAACTCAGCCCCAAAATAAATAAATAAATGAATAAATAAATTAGAAATAATACAAACAAAAACTTCTAGTCAGGAAAAAATTTAAAAAATAAATAGACAAGGAAGTAAAAGCAACTGAAGCTGGACTCTGAGATCTTCCCTTGTTTCCTTTTAGATGTGGTCATCACTTGCCTTCTCAATGAGCATCCCTGACCACTAATTTAAAACTGCAGCCCACTTGCCTGACCCTCACTCTCCTGAACTTGGCATTTATCCCCTTCTAACACGCTACCTAATTTCCTTATTAAGTTTATTTGTATTATCTATTCACCACCACCCCCCACTCCCTACCCCCAAGTGCAAGTTTTTCAAGGGCAGGCATTTTTGTCTGTTTTGTTAATTGATTTATCCTAAGTACATATAACAGTTCTTGAATCAATCAATTAATTAAAATTAACCATCTTCTAGTGCTTACTACAGAAAATTCATAGTCCAGGAACAGAGAAGCAATTATTGCAAGTCAATTCAGCAAATGAGATTTGTAAAGCAGGAGGTAACATGGAGAATAACAGTAAAAACAAAAAAGATGAACATTTATTGAATGCTTACTAGGTACTACCACTCTGAAATGCTTTACATATATTGTCTCATGTAATCCTCACAGCAGCACTGTGAGATCGTTACCATTTATCATGCTCACTCTACAGATGAGGAGACGGAGGCACAGGGATGTTAAGTAACTCATCTTAAATCACAGAACTAGCAAATGGTGAGCTGGGATTTGAACCCAGGAAGTGTGGTGGAGAGCTTGTGCCTGCTATCTGCACACGCTGGAAGGTGGATAACTGAGGCACATGGGTTTTAGGAGGTTCACTTTCTCTCTGGGAATAGGAGAAACGGGAGGAGGTCTGGCGGGGGGGGGGTCCCTTTCTAAGATGCCAATATTCTGGCAAGAGGCACACCTGAGACTAGCACCTTGAGACTGTCATGGGGTGTTAAGTAACACTGAACCACACTCAACAAAAAAGCACAATTAGGGGGTAGGGGGTAGACCGGGCAGGAGAAGGAAAACGCCATGGGAAGCTGAGTGGGGAGCTACTAAAGATAAACTTTTGCATACTCTATCTTGAAAATGTTACTGGTATGTGTTCTGTCACTGATAGCAATGATAGTTCCCTGACCTGTATTTTGCCAGACTTTCAGCCATTGTTACAGGATCAGAAGAGGCAATTCAATAGAAATATATGGCTTCTCACTGTTAAATAATGCTATTTTATTATTTTCACTTTTTTCCCCCCCAAAAGAGGTTATGAGGTGGCAGTGCACCATGACCAGACCAAACAGTGCTAATAAATAAAAATGGTTATTTGGAAATAACCTAGAACAAATAGTGTTTTCTCTTTTTCTAGCCCTTTGTGTGTGTGTGCTCATCAATTATAAACAGGAGACGACCTCTCTGCTTGAGAAGCAAGTCCCTGGTTAGCATTTGGTAACTGCCTATGCAATGTATTCAGTAAAAGACTTTATTTCCACAACTATATTCTGTTCGAGAACAACAAAGGGTAGAAAAGCATAAGGGAAAAATTATGACAAAACCCACCCACGTCACATGATAATGTATATTTCACATATATGTACACACAGAGTAATCATAAACAACTTTTCCTGTCAAACTAGTTTTCTCCTTGCTTTTTCAGTGAAAGGCCCAGAAAGAAGAGGAAAGTAATACAAAGTCATTAACTTTATTGCAATCTAGTTCCTCTTGTTTCAGAGCCTGGAAAACATTTTTAGATCTAATTTTACTGGTAAATAAAACACTTCTGAAGTTCAATAACAAGTGAATGGTCCAAGTTTCATTTTCTCCCCTCTCTTTAAGCCATACTGACCTTTATAGAAGCATAAGAACAATGTCTGACATTTTGTGGAAAATAAAGAAACATAATTTAGCAATTTTTAGCCAATAGCCACATGCTACAGCTTTAGAGTTGCTCAACTCTTTCCAGACACAAACGTCTCACAAACATGCTTCATATTCTTTTTAAAGTCACAAGTAAATAAAACAAAATTTTAATCAGATAAGCTTGCTTCGCATATTTGACTGATGTCAGCCTCACCTCTCTGGGAAAAAAAAAAATTAAAAAGTTAAAAGTTAGAAAGAAGCAAAGGAACAAACACAAGATACAGATGACACTGTCTCAAATGCTGAGCTGCATTTTTGAAGCGCAGCTGGATAAAGCCAAAACTGCAGGCCCTGACTCACTTAATTAGACTTCTGGCCCAACTCTCACACACCATAAAGGAGCGTAAAGAAGAAATACACCCATGAGCCCAGGGGCTGACATTTCTTTTGCCTTGTCCCATGTCTCATCTGCTCACATGCTCCAGTCCTCCACTTGGAACAAAAATCGTCTGTGGTCTCCATCCCAGCCACTGGACCACTGGCACTGCTTCTATTTTTGGTGAAAATTTCCAACAGCCTGGTGGATGGAGAGGCACATTCAAGGAACACGTAAGGAAGCAGCACAGAGCATGGTTACTGAGCTCCTCTACTTTTGATTTTCATGGCCCCTTTTTAGCTCCACTTGAGGAATAGGAATGAGTACCATTCCCTGACACTCCCCATTCCATTGCTCCTTTATCTCCTCCTTCTCCTGCAGCATCTCATTCCTGTCTGCACGGACATACTGCAGGTTGCCAAGCACAGCTGAGGAGGTCCTGGCCTGACTTGCCAGGCGTGTGCTTTTCCCCCGTCTGTCAAGGATAACTGGATTTGCGCCTGCTCTCGGGCTACAGATCTGAGCAAGTTTGAACTCCGTGTCTTGTAGTCATCCAGAAGGTCCAGAAGGGCCAGCCTCTTCCCCTTCCCCTCTCGGATCAGCCATGGACTGGAGGTCACTTGAGGGGATGGATCATCCTGTGGCCACCCTGGGAGTTGGGGTTCGTTCCAGACTATGTTCAGAAAAGGGGTCCAAGAATTCTTAAAACAACTCTGATTTTTAAAAAAATGTTTGGTATAAAAAAAAAATGTGTAAATGACAGCGAAGCCGGGAAAGAGTTTCTTGTCCCTGATCCACATACACTATGAGGGGAAGGAGCCCTTCAGTGAGTGTCTCCTAGGTAAAGCCAGAGGCCCCACCCTGGCAGCTGAGCATCGCCTGCTAACAGGCTGTGATTGGCCCGTACACTATTTCAAGGTTGCCTTTAAATAGTTGCCAACATTAACAAATTAGGAGCTTGCACATCAAAATCTGGTTTCTGGCTTCTCTAGAAAAATCATACGATTGGGCTGACACCAGCTCTGCTTCCTGTCTAATAAACGCTTAGCTGGAGCCAAGTAGCTGCTGCCCCTTTAGACAATGCACACTGCCTCTTGACCGCAGGCCCGGCCTGTCTGCTCTCAGGCCTTGGAGCGTGGGAGTGTGTGCAGCTGCTAGTGAAAGCAGCCAAAGTTCCTAAGAGAGAACCTGGTGGAAGCACTAGGCTGTTGTCAGCAGATATTTGGCAATTTGCCTGGTACTTTCTCTAACCTTTTCCTTCCCCTTTCTACCTGCCTCTGAGCTGCCCTGAAGCTGCATGCGGGTACTTACTAGTAAGAACAATCTTCCTTTGCCAAAGGGTCAGAAGTTCAAGAAAGGCCCAAATGCCACCCCTCTCTGATGGCCTTGTGTCTGTGAATCGAACTGCTTTGGCAGGAAAAGACTTATTAGTGAGGAAGATAGATAACTCATATAACTGAGCCGACTATTTGTCGATAAAAAGATGTAACGTCATGCTAAGGGAGAGAGTGCTAAGGGCCAAAGGAGAAATGTGTGTGTGTGTGTGTGTGTGTGTGTGTGTGTGATTTTATTTTATTTCTTAATGCGGGCCCCAAATTGGAATGCAAAGTTGATAAATATAAGGCCTGATGTCCGAAGTCAAGATAAGGGCACTCAAATATTTTCTTTGCTTCAACCTGAAACTATGGAGATTACATTTAGACTCCGTATTCAGGACAGCTGCCCGTTCTCTCCTTAGAAAACAGCAGAGGCTAGCTTCTGGTGAAACGCAGCGTGAAACCTGCTGCAGGGCTAGGTGATAAGTTGGTAACACAGAGGCAAAAGACAATTGGGGTGATTTTCAAAGTGCTTCAGGGCCTGCAGCTGTAAGACGCCCGTTGACTGCACAGCAGTGAGGCAGCTACATTTCTTTCTTTCACACAGCTCTGAAAACATAAGCAATCAACTCTGGGCTGACTTGGGGAATCCAGTTGCCTGCCTATGATTCCTCACAGCACCGGCCATTATTAACTGCTACTAGGAATGTGCATCGGCTTTCTGAAATCGCGCAAATCTGGATGTTTTATTCTGTCTTTTCACCCTTTCTGAACTGGGAAATTCAGCATGTCTCCTAAAACAAACAAACAAACAATGCCTTGCAGAACACTATTAGGTGGATTTCTTGGCTTTGTGTTTTCAGTGTAGAGATGGGTCCTTGTGTGCGGAAGCCTTGCTGTCTCAGACGATAACATACATAGTTATCTTGAGGATTACTGACGGAACCCCGAATGTGTGAGAATGATCAAGACGGATTAAAAAGCAAGGAGAACAGATGCAATCAAAAACAGATGTTGAAAGGGAAAGAAAAGTGATAACGAAGTCCAGCTGATGGAATAGAGATTGAGATAGGAAGAGAAAAAAGAGAACGGCCAGTGGTTTTAGATGGATACAAACGGTGTGAAGTTCAGGTGCAATTCTCTGTGCCTTAAGGTTGGGATGGGTTCTTTCACAGCAGTGCCCCTTGGTGCAGTGTTCAAAACTGTAAGTGCTTTTCAATTCAGCAGGTTCTCAGCACTATGGGAAGGGCTGGGATTGTGAGATGCATGGAAGATTTATAAATCATGGCCCCTGATCTCAAGATTACACTCTGGATCACAATTTTATTTTATGCATTTACGTTTTATTTATTTATAATAAATTTCTTTCATGCTGCTCGGAGCTCATGCTGAGGCAGTGACAGTGGGAGGACCAAGAGCATCCGTGGTTATGGTTCTGTGTTCCAGCAAAATAACCACCCTGGTGGCTGTCTTTGAACTTGTCTTTATAGATGGAATGCAAAAGAACTGAATTAAATATTTACAGAGGTTAAGGTATTTACAAAAGAATGATTTTTTAAAGAAGTTTTTCAAAAAGTTCTTGAAACTGTTCTAATAGATCTCATAACAATGTGGCGAAAAGACTTTGCTCATGCCACCTCCCCACTCCCACTCCAGGGCCTTTTCAATGCTATTTCTTTTTATTCTCCTACATAAGCGTCATTCCAGTTAGATGAAGATGACCATGTTCTTTCCCATCTTGTGCCTCTGACTGATCCATTTCTTCTATCTGAAGGCCCTGAAGAGACTTTCTTCTCCTCCAAACTCATCCAAATTTGGAATCCTTTGCAGCCCAGCTCTAGGACCACATCTTTCATGAAGTCATCTCTGCCTTTTCTAGACCTTTCAGCGAACTTCTCTAATTATTATTATTGTTGCTAAGAATAATTACGAATAAGACTAGATCACAACCATCACAGTAAGAGTAACTAATATTTCTGAGCAGTCTTTCAACTCCACAAACTTGACCATGGTTCACATGTATTATGTTTTTCATATTATTCAATCTTCAGGTAGGTACTGTTATCATCCCCATTTTTCAGACAGAGAGAAACTGAGGCTTAGAGAAGTGAAGTACATTTCCCAGTGATACCTAGTAAGTGATAGAGTATTCTTGTCAGTATCATCAATTTAGCATTTAACTATGAATATTTGTGTCTCTTGAGTTTCTATTTGTTACTGTCATTAAACTATTTTATTTAATTTTATTTATTTTTAAAAATAAAGTTGTTTATTTATTTAATTTTTGGCTGCGTTGGGTCTTCGTTGCTATGCCTGGGCTTTCTCTAGTTGCAGCGAGCGGGGGCTACTCTTCGTTGCGGTGTGAGGGCTTCTCATTGCGGTGGCTTCTCTTCCTGTGGAGCATGGGCTCTAGACACGCGGGCTTCAGTAGTTCTGGCTCGTGGGCTCTAGAGCGCAGGCTCAGTAGTTGTGTCATACAGGCTTAGTTGCTCCGAGGCATGTGGGATCTTCCCAGACCAGGGCTCGAACCCATGTCCCCTGCATTGGCAGGCGGATTCTTAACCACTGCACCACCAGGGAAGCCCCATTAAACTATTTTAAATGCACGGTTTGGGCAAGGCGTTTTAGTATGAAACAAAACTGGGGCTCCAAATACAAAAGGTACTCTTCTGTTAATCCTGTGATTGCTCTTCAGGGTTCTGGGAGACTTATGAGATATCTGAGATTGAGCAAAGAGAAGTGCGGAGAGCACCTATGAGTGAAGAAAGGGCAGTGACAGCACAGAAGAACACTGGGATGTCATCTGGGACCAGTGGTTGTTTGCTGGAAATCCGGGTTCAGTTCCCAGACCAACCCTTCATTGGTCAGTTACCCTAGAGCTCAACTTACTCTCTGAGGTTTCGGTTTTCCAATTGAAACAAAAGAATAGCAGAAAACGTGTACTTACACAAGTTATAAAAAGAACGAATGGCAAAAGCAATGTCTCTAAAACTTTTCTGATTCCTCACACAGAGCATTAGTCATTTTTATAAAGTTTTGGAAAAGAATCATTAAGTTCCAGATAGGCAAGATATTATTTGATTCCATTTGTTTCACAGATGAAGAAATTCCGGCCTCATGACTTGGTCAGTGTCACACAATTAGCTAGTGACATATCTGTGCTTCCTAATTCTTAGTTCAAAGCTTTCTTCATGGGTCATCACAACCCATAAGTACAACCTATTGTATATGCAAGTTATACATGTCTTTTTGTATTTGGGCAATATAGTAATACATTTGTAATTGATTTCTTTTTATGATGGTGTTCTTCAAGGACTATTCTGGCTCCAAATGAAAATAAAGAGGAAAAGTAGAAATTTTAGAAAGAAAACTTAGTGACTTAGCAAGTCAACCTCTCCAGCCTTGGCTTCTTCATCCATAAAGTAAAGTAGCTGATGCAAGATTACTAAATCAGGGGACCTCCCTGGTGGCACAGTGGTTAAGAATCCACCTGCCAATGAAGGGGGCACAGGTTTGAGCCCTGGTCCGGGAATATCCAACACGCCACAGAGCAACTAAGCCTGCGTGCCACAACTGCTGAGCCTGTGCTCTAGAGCCTGCGAGCCACAACTACTGAATCCCGCGCGCCTAGAGCCTGTGCTCTGCAACAAGAGAAGCCACTGCAATGAGAAGCCCGCGCACCGCAATGAAGAGTAGCCCCTGCTCACCGCAACTAGAGAAAGCCCGTGCACAGCAATGAAGATCCAACGCAGCCTAAAATAAATAAATAACTATTAAAAAAAAATATTACTAAGTCAGTGAGAATCTGATAGAATGATAAAACTACTTTTGGTGCCCAAGAATTACCCAAGTTGTCATAGTGAAAGGAGCAAAAAATGCAATACATGTGATAGGAGATAATAATCCAGAGGAGCAGAAAACAAAGAAGGTTAGGCAGAGGCAGGTGACTGTTTTAAGTAGAAGAAGGGAATTACAAACAGCATGGATACCAATAGAGAAAAGTGAAGAATCTCTCAGAATTATGGTTGCATACAATGAGAGGGAGAGGTCTGCAGAAGAGTCATGTGTAAAAGAAAGAACAAGCTGGAATGAATCCTACAGGTGTGTGGGGTAACAGTGGCAACCAGTCAGGATTCTCAGAAAATTCAGTGGCAGGCAGAGCGGGAGCACAGCTATTAACTACAGCACGACAGAACAAGCCTCTTTCCCTCAGGTCAGTAAAGGGAGGCAGGAGAAAGGAACAGAGTAGTGAGCATCAAGGTCGGGGGTGTATAGGATTTTGTTAATTCACACCAATTAATGAAGCCATTTGGTGATTCAAACAAAGCCAGATTTCAAACAGATTTTATATATGGTTTCAATTCACTTTTGCATTAAAAATGTGCATTCCATGCTTGAGAGAGAAGAGCACATGATGAAATTAAGTATCAAGGACTAGCGAAATGTGGTTTTGTTTTGGTAGAGATGACCTTTCTGTTTCTCTGACTCTACTTTTCCGAATAAAATGTTTGATTTATATGGTTTAGAGGCATAGGAAAACACTGTGGACTCTGTCCAAAGATGAAAGTACTAAATTATAGTGTACTAAGAGAAACCTACCAGTTACAAAACACTGGATTTTATCATTTATATGTAAATAACATACTGAAGCATGGATGAAGAGGACGAAATAAGAATTTTACAAGCACATCTTAATAAAACCTACAAAAATTGGGGTGATAAACACAGCAAGTCCAGAAAATTTGCAGCAATGATTTGAAGGCACCCATTCTTCAAGATAACCCTTGCAGTACACATCTATATTATTCTAGGTTAATGTTTTTCAGGTAATTTAATTTTGAAGTGGAGCTCATGAGTGAAGAACAGAGCAGAGGTTCTCGTATAGAACCTGTATTCAACTAGTGTAGTCAATAGGAACTTGTCGCTCTCTGTTTACCTGTAGTATATTATTTCATTTTACTGAAGACTGTACACACATAAAGTCACACTGGCACTGATGAGAGACATCCAAACACTTTATCTGAGGCCAGTATGTATTTAGAAATAAAAAATATTTTCTTGGATGTCTCCTCAAAATATTGAGACTAGTCTAGAAGTAACCAAATTTGCAAATGGACAAAATTCCAGTAGATGTGAAAAACTTTTACAGATTTTTTTTTCTGTAATGGCTACTTAATTGGCTTATTTGGAAGAAAGCAAACCTTTAAAATATGATGAATGAGATTATCTGAATAAAAGAAAAGCAAAAGGCTACGGCAGAAAGTTAAATTTCTCAAAAGTATCTCATAGGTACCAGTATGCACTGGTATTAGAATGGCCAAAATCCAGAACACTGACAATACCAAATGCTGGTGAGGATGTGGAGCAACAGGAATTGCTGGTGAGAATGCAACATGGTATAGCTACTTTGTAAGACTGTTTGGCGGTTTCTTACAAAAGTAAACATACTCTTACCATACAAAAAAAAAAAAAAAGTATCTCATAGGAATGTGATGTTGAAAAGTGTCCATGGAGATGACTACTTTTCTTAAATTTGTTTCAAGCATGTACGTTTGTAAAAGACCCAGGGAAATAATAATGCGTTATTATTAATAGGAAAATTATTATGAATAAATCTATTACTAATACCGCATTATTATAAGAAAATTAAAAAGAAGCAGATTCCTCACAGACTCAGAAACACCTAACTAAGTTTTCACACTTGGGATGAGAAGTGAAAAGGGAGGCATCCCTGTACAGTCTCCCCTTTATTTTTATAGCGATTCTTCATGAAAAGTGGATAACTTAAAAGTATATCATCTGTAATTCGGTAACATTTACAACTATTGCAAAATTCATTTAGTAAGACTACACCCTGTCCAACTCATTGTTATAGCTCTGGTTACCCCATGAACTGTTAGACTTTAAAGGGGAAAAGTATTCGAGGGTTTTCTGATAAAAAAAAATCATGGATAAATTTATTCAATTTTAATTTGCCTATCACTCTTCATTGAAAAAAGAAAAAAATTCCTTTGAAAAACTTCCTTTTAGCAAATGATCAGGTCACTAATACAGCTCTAGTAATCAGGCTATACAGTTCTAGTAATTTTTTTTTCCTGCACTCTTTCACTTAAGATTCTCCAACTCCTGCTGGTGCTGGGGATGGAGGTGGGCACTCAGTGATGAAACAAGAAATCTTCAGTGCAAAGTGCTGTGACCACGTCAGCAGACAAGAGACTGCCTAAACCCTCAAAAAGGAGAGAAAGCAGAGAAGCAAAAGGGAGACAATGGCTTCTCAAGCATCAATTCCCTGACTTCATTTTAAGAGACCCAAGCACATCTGGGACAATTGCTCCTTGGATTGAATACAGCCAGTGAATCCAAAGTTTCCATTCCTTTTTTTGCAATTCCATCATTTCAGATGGCTTGTCTAGCCCTAGTTAGTGCTAAGTTTACTATGTCTTTGTCTTCACTGTAAATATCAAGTAAGTGGAGAAAAATAAAGCCAGAGACTTATCATGTTTTCCTAGAAGAATGTTAACTGTACTGTGCTTTTGCTGCCATGTTTAAACTTAGTTGATATTCATTGAAAAGTAATGTGTGTTAGGGATTTCAGAAAACAGTGGAGTTCATGGATAAGAGTGTTACCAGAGGTTTGGGAAACCCACTCCATCTGGCCTGTTTAGCTCAAGGCATATGGTTTTTGGATCTCCTTTAATGATCATCCTCCTAGATGCTTGGAGCCTGGGCCATGTAATCTAATGCTTGATTTCTTCTAGCCCTGTCTTAGTCTCTAATTGTGTCCCATATGCAAGTTTTTTCCTACCCAGTAAGGTCTATATGATATTTAAAAAGACAGACTAGGCAATTGGTCCAGATGGAAGGCAGTTCAGTTGCAGCAGCAGTTAAGAGCTTGGGCTTTAGAGAGTGGCAGAGACAATGAGAGAGATGCAAAGAGAAAGCAAGGGATCTGTAAGGGAGCCATAGACATACCACCAACTTCATGTTTTTTTAGAGCTTTTCCTGCCTCTGTAGGGATCATGTTTTTTTTTTTTTTTTTTTAAATGTCTGTTTCAGCTTTCTCAGTGTTTACAAGTGTCCTAAGCAAGCCACAGGAACCTGACTTGCTAACTTGACTTGATGCTCAAGGTCACTTCTATTAAGACTGCCTAAATTACAGAACTAGGGAAATGAAGAATGGCAGATAACTTGTGGGCAGCATATTCACTGTGGAACCTCTGTCTAATCTGGAGTCTGCTGTACGATACTGCTGCCCCACAGATCCCTCAATGAAGATCCTCAACTAAGCCAAAAAGAGACTGTTCTTTGGGAGAATGTGACTTTATAGTGAACATCAATGTTAAAATAGACAAACATTTGTTGAAATGCATTAATTTTTATAAGTGAAAGATAACAAAATAATAATTCATATGTTAACTATGCTTATTGATTCATTTTAATTAAGCTTGTCTCTTTATGCATTTTAATTTAGCAAAATTTTTAATTCAACAAGCATTTGTTGAATAGCTACTATAAGCACAGCCTTCTGCTAAGGTACTGTGGAATAAGGAAATAATAAGAGGTTCTACAGTCTTGCAGCATTGCAGAGCCTAGTGGGGGAACTGATCATAGTTTATAGAATGCCAGGTCATAAGTAACTGGGTGTGTGACCTAGCCTAAATTACTTAACTTCTCTAAGACTCTGTTTCTCTGTATTTAAAATGGCAAATATAATAGTCTCTACCTTGCAGGGTTGTTGTAAGGATTAAATGAAATAAATACAATTCCACATAATAAGCACTTAATAAATATTAGTTACTATTGTTGTGATTTTTATTATAAATATATATTGAGCAGAGTGCCACGGAGACGTGTGGTCTAACATATACAAACACATTCTAGATTAATGTTTTTGAATGGATGAATATAAAATTTCCAGTGTTATGATATTGGCTCAAATAATAAGGTAAAATACATGTAATCTACCATAGTACCACTTTATAGTGAGAGTTTCCAAGGCTGACAGAGAGTCTGAAGTGTTTATAGTTATAACTAACATTTTGGAACAAAGGACACCCTATAACTAACAGATGTCATATTTACATCACATTTATATAGTATCTATACACTGGGGTCTTGTAGCTAAATAAGATCATTGAGATGATAGCTTAGTGAATGTGGCCTGTGACATCAGCAGGGTTCTGAAAAGACTGAATAATCAGCAATTAGAGAAACACAGCTAACTGATTTCAGTGGTATGCTCTGAAGATCTGAAGCTCAGAGGTTTCATTTGTATGGAAATAATCTTAAATGCATATGCAATTACGGTGTCACAGGAGGGAAAGAAGAAAGGCAGTTAATGTTACTATACACCTATTATATGCTAGAAATTTAAAAATATTTTTTGCTTGATGTCCACAGATGCCTTACAAAGTAAATCGTAGTATTCCCATTTTGGAAAAATTAAATAATTTGCCTGAGATCACAAAGCTGAAAATCTGTAGGACAGTATTTGTATTCCAAAATACCTTTACCTCACTATTTCATGGTATTTCTCAAGCTAACGAGAATGTTATTTAAATATTTGCAGAGGAAAACAGAAACATGGAATTGATTTATTCTGAAGGATGAAGATAGAACTTCCTGGATCCATCTATCTAAAATGATTTTTAAAAAATTTCAGTTCATATTTGAATTCATGCCATTAAAACTTTTTTCAGTAGGATTTTAGTTGGCATGTTTTAAAATCCATATTCTGAGAAGGCCGACCTGTTTCCTAGAGCAGTAACCTTTCAAAATATGCACCTTTAGTTGCTCCTCTGTATTGATTGTCTGTTTGTCTTATTGGTGTATTTTAGTATTGTGAAATAGGTATGAGGTTATTTTATAGCCAGAAAATCCTTTTTGAATCTCAGTCTTCAATTGATGGATTATAAATTCTAAGACCTTACTCAGTTTTTATTTTTCAAAATACTATACATATATAAAAATATATATTACATATGTATAAAATATATATATTATATATATATTATATATATGTTTTGGTGATATAGAAGACATAAAGTACACCTCATCAGTTGACCTTAAGAAGTTGCATGTATAGGCTTCCTCATCAGTGTTCCCAGGAGCACCAGCCCAGTGCATATGTTTTAAGAGGTATACACTGGATATCTGATGAATTGCAGTGACTCTAAATATCTTCATTTATTAATGTGCATTCTGTTTATATTAAACATTTATTAGATATTTGTTGAAATAAATTTGAGACTTTTGTTTCTGGCTCTGATAGAGTTTATATCAGATTAACTCTACTTGATTACAATTCTACAAGCTGGAGAATATACTTTCAGATACACATACACAATAACAAAACAACAACAAATACAGTAACAAAACAGCAGAGGGAAGGCATCCAAACAGCTCGTATCTGAGGGACCAAGATCCTAGAGAGAAGCAAAACCCATTGAGTGGGGAGTCCTATATTCACTGCTTTTTTTTTTTTTTTTTCTTCAGGGAGTTTTCCAATTCAAAGTTAGATGCCCAGAGGCTGAAGAGAAAGTTGTAGCTGGGACTTGCAGCAATCTGACCAGGTTGGGGAGACAAAAACTAGAGTTCAAATCTACTAAAGCAACCAGGACTTGAGGGGTCAAGGCTCCAAAGAGAAAGGGAACGGTAAAGGCATTTGCCACTTCTGAAGCTGCATGGGGCTGAAAGGCTAAGAAACTAAGCAGAAAGCAGCTGCTCAGAGGCTCAAAAGCTAAGCGGAGAATTCAGCTGGTTCACAGTACCAGGGAATGAAACAATGGAGTCCAGAGACTGCGAGGAAGTGGAGTTCCAGAAAACACGATAGGCTTTCAGCTGAGTCACCTGGGTCCCCTGAACAAACTTTTAGTTTGCCCCAAGAGAGGAGGCAAACCATAACTAGAGTAACCATCACAATGCCTGAAACCCAGTTTCTGCCGGACCAAAGAGGTGATGAGCCCGTATTCTCTTTTGGCTTCCAAAAGAAAATTAAACCCTCTTCAGAGAAAGAAATTTGAACTTCTTTTTATAAGGGAGTTGCACACTGACTGCCACCTATGAGAATTTACCTGCCAAAGCTTTTGTTTGGCCCACACAATGTTTGCTTTTCTCATCTGCATGCTTTGGGGAGGAGGCTCTACTGTCTGGTTCTTCTACAGTCCCCACCAACCCCTGCAGTCTCACAATAAACCTATTTTGCCCCCATAAGTTACTTACCTGAAACTGAAGGCATGTGCTACACATTTAAAAGCAGATGAGTGATGACAACAATCTATGTTGTAAGCCAAGCACTGTGAGTGTAATCGCAAGGGACTGCATGAGGGGAATACCTAAGAGGGGATGAGACCATTCAGGGGGAGAACCAGTGGCTGAAGAGAGGATTTAAAGACTGAGCTCTGACAAACATAGAGAACAGGTTCATGGCTGTCAAGGGGGAGGGGGAGTCGGGGAGGGCTGGAGTGGGAGTTTGGGGTTAGCGGATGCAAACTAGTATATATTGAATGGATAAACAACAAAGTCCTATGGTGTAGCACAGGGAGGTATATTCAATATCCTATGATAAACCACAATGGAAAAGAATATTTTTTTTAAAAAAGAATGTATATATGTATAACTGAATCACTTTGCTATACAGCAGAAATTAACACAATACTGTAAATCAACTATGCTTCAATAAAAAAAAAGACTGAGCTTACAAACTTCCTCTCTTTGGCCTCTCATTTGCCTTCATGTAGCTTCTGACAAACATTTCTTTTGTCCATTTATTCATTTATAGAACTTTGTATTTGTAAAACATTATGTAGTGTACCAATTATATTTTATACATATATTTTTATATAATACTTAGGACAAAACTGAGAGCAAGAATTAGCATCTCTCTCTGGAAAGTAGATAACTAAAGCTCAGAGATGTCAAGTCATTTGGTAGAATAGAGGTTGCATGACACTTAATTGTATGCTTCTTCTACTATACCTAACAGCTCAATATTAAAGAATGTTACCATAAAATATGCATATAAATGTATTTACAAAAAAATGTATTCTCCCCACCCCAATGTCTGAGTAATACATGAGATAAAAACAAAATTTTAGACCCTGGAAAAATTATAAATTAACACCAAGGCAAAGATTCTGAATGACCGGGTAAAAACTGGCTCAAACGTTAACTGCTTTATTCTCCCAAAACTGTTTTAACAAGGGGAGGTATGTGTCTCGCTTACTCTAATTCTTGTAGGTTTGATAATTCAGAATCAGAGCATGCTAAATCCTTTCACAGGTAAAGTAAAGGCTCACAAAGCCCAAGAAGCCGTGTTACATGGTTAAAATGCAAAAAATGCAGTCATAGAGGGCACAGGAAAAAACTTTGAAATGGAAAAACCACCGAGTAAGAAACTAACATAGGATTAGGGCAGGAGAAATGGGGTACATGTTTTGCAAGGATGCAGCCAGGTGTCAAAAGGTAGTCTATTCAGTCCCATCATTTCTAAACCTGTATTTGTAGAAGACATTCACTGGCAGATCAGATCCTAACACTTGTATTTAGAGAACCCAGCACAAATAAAAGTAAAAATCCTGCAGTCTGTCTTAAGAGCCCTGCTTGGCCAATCAACAGGTTAATGAGAAGGTAATGCTACCATTCATTGTCAAATGGAGTAAGAAGTTTATTACATGAAAACTCAAAGATATTTCACCAGCCCAGATGCTAATGAACACTGAACAGAGTTGCACGACCTAATCAAGACAATTTAAATACATCTACTTGTCTTAGCTTCTGTATATTTATTTGTAAAGTTACAGAAACGTTCTGGGACGATCTGAAGACCTAGCTTCTGTATATTTATTTATAAAGTTACAGAAATGTTCTGGGACGTTCTGAAGAGCACACGAGGCATTCATTAGTTTCTGAATTTCACTCTACAAAACAAGTGTAGTAATTTTTTTCCACTGAACTTGACATGGTTCTGGGACAAATCAATGATAGAATCCCAACCTCCTCTGGCTTCTACATGTTTATTCCAGGGTTTTCTGGGAACACTGCTTTTCCACTCTTCATGAATAGTCATGTGCTAGCCTCCAATGGAAACAAAGTGACATATCTTATTACTGCTGGCTGTTGGAAAGCAATGGCAAAGGGAGTGCATTGAAACAATTAGTCCTCTGTAACTGATTATTTAACAATGTGTACTTCCCAAGAGCTGTTTATCCTCAAAAGGAAGCAGCCAAGACTAAATAGGTACTGTACCTATGTAGATACCTGCACTGAAGCCCTCTGGATGCTAAACGGGGATTCTCACAGAAGAAAATTAATGGAGGATTCTTTTCTTTTCTATTCCATTTGCAATGAACCCTGTACCTTTTCGTGAGCAAGGAAACATATTCCATTTCTCACGATACCTCAAGGACTATTTTTATTGGGAAAATCTCTTCATGAAAGATGGATTTCGTTTTAAAGCTGAAATTCAACATAGAACAACAAGAGATACATGGAAAGCAAGGAAGGAAGAGAGGGAAGAAGGTAGAAAGAGAGGGAAGGAAGGAAGAAGGGAGAGAAAGAAAGAAGGAGGATAAAGAAAAGAAACACTATTTTTTAGTAGAAGAAAAATGCTTTATGTGTTCAAGGCACTCTAGTGGCCACTAAAAAACAATGTTTTTAAAATGTAGGAGAAACTGTTCCCACCTTTAAGTCACTTATTTCCCTAGCGATTCAGCTGTTAAAGATGCGGGGCTAGGAATGAAAATGATTTTAACTAGCTGACCTTAAATTTGAATACAGGCTATATATTTTTAGCTACAAATTCCATGTTGTAACTCCCTTCTCTGAAATAGGGAATGATTCAAAAACTGCCAGGGAACATCTCGAGACCAGATGCTCACATAAACGAACAAGTACAAGTCAGTTACAGGGAGACAGTCAAATAAGATTCTGAAGAATGTGGTCTCATAACTCACATACTGAGAAATGTCATATCCCCATACTATGTAAAGTTCTGCTCCCTTGCCAACTTACGCATTCCAAGAAGAATGCATTTCAGCTTTTGGAAAGGTTCTTCTCTGTATATGAATCTTCTCCAGAACTTATTTTTCAGCATCTCCAAGAAGCTCATGTCTCTTTACTGCCGGCTACCCTCATTATCTTACCTGGGATTCCCTACATGTAAGTAGATTGTCAGTCAGTGAAATTTTGACGTAGTCAATGTGAGAGCCTTAGAGAAACCTGAAATATATGCTGTATGTAAGTCTGAAGCTGAGTGGTTAGGTTAAAAATAGAAATGCATTTTAGAACATAGTTAAGCTAGGAGCGATGCACAAAACGTTTAGAGTGTGGCATAGGCGCTGACCCATCAGACTGCAGGTCTAGTGCTGGAGCAGGGTCCTGGTGCTCCCTGTCTAGCCAAGCATTAGCCTTTTAGCTGCTAGAGGTCTGTGGTGCTTCTACCTTAAATAGCTAGAAGTCTGGGACACTTGCAGGGGGTTTAGACAGTAGTTATTTCAATATTATGATGACTGATAGGGTTCTACTAGTGACTACCAGCTGAGTATCAAACTTAGTGATTATTTTCTTTAATTGTTACACAAATGTGGATATACCTTGGACTAAACATTTTAAGAAAGTTGTCATCTGTAAGTTTTAGCATAAATCTACTTAGAAACGACAAACTCAACTTTTTTTTTTTAAAAATAGAGGTTATTGAGTTAATGGATGAGAAAATTAAGAAAAATAATGTAGTCCCTTATGACTTTCCTGTGGACAATATAGAGACATTTGGCTATATGATGGATCCCAAGGATATTCATAATAAACCTATGTCACATTGATTAAGTTTCCTAGTAGTTTGACAATAGCTGTCCTTGGCCTTGTCCAAACTTATATCAATGAACAAGAAAATTTAGAAAATATATATAATGGACATCTGTTACTTTGGTCTGCCTAGCACTGTTACCATTCTATTGGTAAGAGATTCTTTTCTTCTGGTGGGAATTCCATTCCATGTGGTTTTTGTGAGATCAACTCATCTTTCCACTGTTAGCGTCTGCTCATGACTCAGTCCTGGCCAGAGTACCTGCCACCCTGTGACTGGTTTCTGGATAATCAGTGATTCAAAGTGAGGGTAATTTAAGTCCTTCACAGGATTTTCCTTGCTGGGGCTAGAAAGCCAGTAGGAATTAAGACTGCTGGTGGCTACCATGCTCAGCGCACTCAGAAAGCCTATTTAGCAAAACCAAGATAGAGCCCCGAGGCCTTTGGGATTTGGGATTGCTAAGCAAGTATGTACAGAACACCTTTTTTTTTTTTGGAAATTTTAGAGTCCCTCTTTTGATACAAAAGAAAGCGCAATGGAAATCAGGATTTGTTCACCTCACATCCAGACATCAAGCGCATCATGGGGAAGTAGAAAAAAAGCAGATACCATAAACATGCTGACATGCTAGCGAGCAACTCCTAGAATTAAAAAAAAAAAAAAAAACCCCAGGAAATAAACTCAGAGGACATTTCCCCCTTTATTTATTCTCTATGTTCTGCTTACTCTTGATACTCAACAGTTTAAATTTTTTTAAACAATCAAGAAGGGCTTCCCTGGTGGCGCAGTGGTAGCGCGTCCGCCTGCCGATGCAGGGGAACCGGGTTCGCGCCCCGGTCTGGGAGGATCCCACGTGCCGCGGAGCGGCTGGGACCGTGAGCCATGGCCGCTGGGCCTGCGAGTCTGGAGCCTGTGCTCCGCAACGGGAGAGGCCACAACAAGGGGAGGCCCGCATACCACAAAAAAAAAAAAAAAAAAAAAAAACTGATTACACCAAGTGTTGGCAAGGATGTGGAGCGACTGCAATTCTCCAACACTGCCAGCATGAGTATAAACTGGTACAACTGTAAATTGGAAAACTGTTGAGTAGACTCTACTAAAATTGAATTTATGAATATCCTCTGTCCCAGCAATTCCACTCCTAGATATATACCCAATAGAAATGTGTTGTTCAACACATTTGTTGTTCACATATGTTGTTCAACAACATATGTTCAACAAAAGACATGTGCGAGCCATGGCCGCTGGGCCTGCGCGTCTGGAGCCTGTGCTCCGCAACGGGAGAGGCCACAACAAGGGGAGGCCCGCATACCACAAAAAAAAACAAAAAAAAAACAAAAAAAAAAACAATCAAGAAGATGAAAATAACATGCCTAAATCAATAAAAATTTGAATTAAAGTTCAGTTCTTGGGGAAAAAATGTCTTAGAGTTCAAGGAAGAAGCAATAAAAATAATGGTAGACATATTTAGAATAACTTTTTTTACATCACTTTTGCATTTGCATCCATCATGCTTTAGAAAGTATTTCATATACATTTTCTTAAAATGCTCAAACATATTAAAAGTTTTGTAGCTCAACCCTGAATCTTCAGAAAGTGATCAAGAAATTTCTGATAATATTTCAAATGATCAAGATTTTCTTCTTTAAATTGTACCCAATAATATCAAATATCAGAATATTATAAAAATATATCTTTCATCTGTCAGTTTCAGAGCACCTATGGCATAATAATAATCTGGATTAAAAAGTGAGGCAGTAATCACCTCTGAGCAAAATATAAAAGCCAAGCATAAGATATATAGTACACTTTTCCGGTCACAGGTGTTGACAAAAGCCAATAAGAAAATACAAAAGTCAGGGACTCCCCTGGTGGTCCAGTGGGTAAGACTCCGTGTTCCCAATGCAGGGGGCCCTGGACTCGATCCCTGGTTTGGGAACTAGATCCTGCGTGCATGTGGCAACTAAGAGTTTGCATGCTGAAATTAAGAGTCCACATGCCACAACTAAGAGTCCTCATGCCACAACTAAAAGATCCCGCATGCTGCAACTAAAGATCCCGCATGCCACAACTAAGACCCAGAGCAGCCTAAATAAATTAATTAATTAATTTTAAAAAAGCATGGAATCATGGAAATGCCCAGTTGAAGACGTGAAGTAGTTTATAAATTAAATGAACTTTAATAAACCCTAGAGAAACCATAGTTTCCAAGTGTTTCTTAACAGGCATTCCTTTTAGGACTGACTCACTGAGCACTTGTGCTAGGAATGTGCCAGTGCACCAGATACCAGGCAACAGTGATACAGTCATTGCTTCAATGGTGCCACATAGATGGAATTAAGCTCATTAAACCTGAGTTTGAAATATTTTTAGTTTTTACTTATACTTAGCTTGTTTTCAGTTCCTCAAAGAAAGAGATCATAACAATTCCTTTTTTATCTTCCTGTGAAATATAGTTTACTCCTCAACAATCCTCCTTTATTACCAAACCTCTAACCTCCGTAAGAGCTCAATAAACCTTTCTCTTGGGTGTGGTTTGATAGGTTACAATGGCTACCATTTCAATCGTAAGGCTTAATTTATTTAATTACTGCTGAATTACAATGACAGATTTCAGGTGTCCAACCCGAATCCCACCAATTTCTCTCTAAGCAGTCATTTCTTTACCATCTTCCAACCCACCATAATTTATTATTTACTTTCTACCTAGAAACTGCTCCTTACCTTTTACTATTTTTACCACAAGCTTTTAAATCCATTCCTCTCAACAAATGTCCTTGCTTTTTGCCTTTCAGAGATAAGAGAGAGAATTACATACAAACCCCAACTTTCCAGACTTTCAGCTCCAGAATAGTTTTTCGTGTACTCCTATCCTTCCGTCTTTCCTGAGCCTCAGTGAAAGAAACATGTCTAACTCCTCCCTCAGACAGGCCGTCTGTCTCTTCTGTTTTCCTGCCCTGTCCATGATCTTGCCAAGGCAATGAGCCTTTCCTCCAGTTGTCAGTTTCTTCTTCTCTCTTGGTTCTTTTCACAAGGAAAGAAAACCAAACCCCCAAATTTCCTTTGAACCAACCAACCTTCCTTCCTAAGCTATTGCTTTCTCCATTAAACTTCTTGAATAAAACAAACAAACAAAAACTGCTCTTTAAGTGTGAGTTACTGTACAATTGCTTTATGTTCATTACGCCATTTAATTAAATCACACTGTAATCCTAAATAGTATTTATTCCCGTTTCACAGATGAAGAAAGTAGAACTGGGTAAACATCTGTGACTCAGCTGAAGTCAACCGATAGTAGGCTGGTGGAGTTACGATCACACTTACTTTAACCAACGGTTCTCAAGCTGTGGTCTCTAGAGCAGCTGCATCAGCATCTCCTGGAACTTGCTAGAAATGCAAAGTCTCAGGTCCCACCCTGATCTACTGTATCAGAAGCTCTGGGTGTGGGACCTACAATCTGTGTTTTAACAAGCCCTTCACGAGATTCTGATGACACTACAGTTCGGGGACCAGTGCTCTAGACCACAATGCCCTTCTGTTCTCATTCTATTCGACTTCTCTGCTACACTTGACAGAGTTAGGTGTTTTCTTTTCAAGCCTTCTTTTCTACCAGAAACTCCAAACTACTCTATCTTGATTCTCTTTCACTAACAATCTCTTTCACTAGCCTTCTTGCTAAAACATTGGTTAGCTTTACCAATGTCTCCCAAATCTCACCAACTCACCAACTTTGCTGCATGTTCCCTAGGACCCTCTCTTGATGTAATCTCCATGTTGACCAAAGGAGTCAGTGCTCAGCCATTCACCGCAGCCAGCATCTCTAGGTGACATTGCTCTCTTGCCCCCTACATTCCTACATTTAATTGGCTAATCAAATTTCATCAATATTTATCTCTAGAATATTCTCAAACCTGTCACCTATCTCTATTCCCAGGTGCACTCCCAAACATAGGCTGGAATATGATAACAGCCTTCCTGCCTGGAGTTGCTCTTCTTTTCAATACCCTCCTCAACATTTCCAGTTATCCTTCTAAAAAGTAGGTATAAGCATGTCATTCCCATTCAAAATTTAAAAATTAAAAAAAAAAACCTAACAAAATTTTGAAAACTAATCAGAATAAAACAAACAAAACATCCAACTTTTATGGCTTCCCTTTACCTAAAGGCTGAAGTTTAACATCCCATTCTGAGCATGGTAACATGGCGATTAAGCCAACCTAGCCACTGTCTCCTCTCCCACCACTAACTGCAAAACCTTTCTTCCTCCCCCAAACCTTTGCTGAATGTAGGCAAAGTTAATCACGTTTCTTTTTTGCAGGCTAGGCTAACACTGTATTCTCTGCCTGAAATACCCATCTCTGACTATCTACTCATCACTTATTTAATAAACATTAAATATGACACAAACTCAGGGGCAGGTAAAATGAACAAATTGAATATATCGAGTATAATGAGGTAACGTGCCCCATCTAAAGAGGGCAGCATCTACTCAAGACTTGAAAATTGCTGCCATGCAAATACTGCCATTAGAGAAAAGCCAGACATTCAGGTTTTCATGTGAAATTTCTCAATTTAAACATTGAGCAAATATTTATTTATTTATTTATTTATTTTCCACATCTTTATTGGAATATAAATGCTTTACAATGGTGTGTTAGTTTCTGCTGTGTAACAAAGTGAATCAGCTATACATATACATATAACCCCATATCTCCTCTTCCTTGCGTCTCCCTCCCACCCTCCCTATCTCACCCCTTGAGGTGGTCACAAAGCATCAAGTTGATCTCCCTGTGCTATGCAGCAGCTTCCCACTAGCCATCCATTTTACATTTGGTAGTGTATATATGTCAGTGCTACTCTCTCACTTCATCACAGCTTCCCCTTCCCCCCATCCCCGGTGCCCTCATGTCTGTTCTCTACGTCTGCATCTTTATTCCTGCCCTGCCACTAGGTTCACCAGTACCGCTTTTTAAAATTCCATATATATGCGTTAGCATACGGTATTTGTTTTTCTCTTTCTGACTTACTTCACTCTGTATACTAAAAAAATCTAAAACCCTGTTCTGTGGACCATTGTGTGTCCACCAAATAAAACACATCTATAGGCTGTCAATGTGGACTTTGGTGTTAGTTCCGCTAGGCCTAGGTATTCAAAGGTGACCGAGACAGGGTCTCTGACCTGAGTGGCTCACCTTTGGTGTTCAGCTCAAACACTAGCACAGGCAGGAGTAAACAAGTCCTCTACTCTGCTCTCATAACACTTTGTTTACATGGCACCTGCCAGAGTATACCCTTACAGCTAATTGTTTGCTTACTCCCTGAATCGTCAGATCCTAGAGAAGCAGTGCTGTCATCTTCATCCTAGTAATGGTAGCACTGGCACACTGTGCTAGTAGCTGGTACTCAATTATAACTCTATTGGGAGATGTCTGTATATCAACTTGTATCAACTTGATTCCAAATGTTTAAGCCACTTTGTATTTTTCCCTCCCTAAATCGATATTATGTTTTGATTAGGCACCATGCTGTTAGATATGATCTCACTAATGAATCTGTCTCCTAAAAAGCAAACCTGAATATGTTTTGAGTCATGTTTCAGTTTTATGCTATAATCCTAATATTTTTCCTACAGAGGTTTCTTGTAAGATGGTGGTCCAAACAAGGGCTGTTAACAGATATCCTTGGCAAATTCAATAAATTGTTTTAGTCTAGGACACACCTTTTCACTTTGAAAAATAAGAAAAAATGAGTTCATTTGTTCCATTTGCTAATTTCTGGGTACAACTTTTTTTCCATTTAACAAAAGCACTAAAAAAGTCAGCTTTAACTTTTGTTACAGTTATATAATTCCTGGTTATGCTATCCAAACATTCTCACAAAGCTAATTTAAGCTAGGCATTGCCAGACTTGGAGGATGTCAATCATTTTTAAGTGAACCAAAACACCAAGCACCAGACTCAAGAGGGAACTGCTTGACCATCATTGTTATTTTACTCTCAGTTGATCTAATTTCTAGACACAGACCCACTCCAAATATGTGCATATGCCCTAGATGGCTGCCATCTGTGAAGTTTATAAACATCAATCCTATTGAAAAAGAAACATGTTTTTGTAGTTACTTAGGTGTTGTCAAAATAAAGGAGGGTAAATATTTTATGTCTTCCCTATTTGTATAACCAGCAGTTAGAGGTCCAGCCATATTTCAGGAGTTAAAAAATTTTAACATAATCTTTGTCATTTTATTCTAAAACTCTGCGTGATGTTTTTGTGCATACGAATTCACCTACATGCGGACGCTTGATTTCTTTATGTTGAAACTCCCTGCCTCGTGTTCATGTGTGCTGTAACCAAACTGTAAGGCTTACCTGCAGACTGTTGAAAATGACGAAGAGGACCAGCATCCAGAAGTGTCTGTAAGCCATGTGCAGGCCTCCCCAAAGCCATGTCATTGAAATCAGGGCAAAGAGATATAAAACCAGTGGAATTTCTAGACATCATAAAATAAAAAGAAAAGAAAAAGAATTTTTGAACTTCAGAATACTGCATAATCATACATATACACAAAATTATTTTTAGCTACTTTCTGGAGATACTCTCTATGTCTAAGCATTCATTTTGAAAGAACAACCTTGGAAATACCAGTCTTACGACAGAGAAGGCAACGGTAACATTGCTGAGTCCACCTTCCTTCTGTTTTGCTGGTAGGCAGGGGACTGAAGAAGGATGAGAACTGTTCCTCTCCTAGACTACCACCTGCTGGACTGTTCAGGAAGTGCCACCAACAACTGGGGAGATGCAATCACATTTCAATCCCAGGGAAGACCGGGTATATAAATCTCCTTAAAAGATTTTCTCTACCAGAAAATGGTAGGCAGCAGTGTGCTCTCAAAATTACTGTAGTCCAGTCTGACATTTTAAAACTTAAGTGATATAACTCGTTTGTATGTGATGGAAAAATATATATTTATCTCTTTTTCTGACTGAGTGGGCACCAAACGTCACAGCCATGGTTAAGAGCAAAGATGAAGTGAAGGATTCACTACCGACAACACTAAGCTTATTCTACCCATCATTTTATTGTGCAATTTGTTTTAATAGTTTCCAGAACAGATTTCTTCAGGGCCAAAGGACTTCATTACCCTTTCTACTTATTTTTGATATTTGGGATTTAGAATAATAATTTTAAAGAAGGGTTATTAATATTTAAATGGCAAACCACAGAATATTTGGAAAGTGAATCAGATCTTATCAGCTGCACATAAACACATTTTCAAGCTATTGAAAGACATCAGGAAGGACCACACATCACTGACAACTCTCATGACAGACCTCAAAGTCCATATATACTCAACATCATCAATAATTGCCTAAAATCTACATACACTGTGGAAATCTGAACAGTTATTTACAATTTTAGCAAATTAAAAATTTTATTTTATTTTGAAACAATCTCAAACTTATAGAAGGGTTGCAAGTACAGTATTGACAAGAAAGTTTTGTTTTTCCCTGAACCATTTGAAAGTTGCCAACCTGATCCCTCATCACCCTCTGAACATTGTAATGTATATTTTCTACAAAGACATTCTCCTACATTAACACAATACAACCATCAAATGAGAAAATTGACACTGATATGTTACGACTATCCTCAGATCCCACTCAAGATCTGTCAATTATTCCAGCAATTTCCTTTGTAGCAGAAGAATCCAGTTGACATTTCTGTAGTCTTCTTTAATCTAAAATGGCTCCTTTAACAGTATTGAGGTTCCTTAAAAAACTAAAAATAGAACTGCCATACGACCCCATAAAAAGAAACGAAATTGAGTTATTTGTAGTGAGGTGGATGGACCTAGAGTCTGTCATACAGAGTGAAGTAAGTCAGAAAGAGAAAAACAAATACCGTATGCTAACACATAAATATGGAATGTAAAAAAAAAAAAGTCATGAAGAATCTAGGGGCAAGACGGGAATAAAGATGCAGACCTACTAGAGAATGTCCTCAAGGACACGGGGAGGGGGAAGGGTAAGCTGGGACAAAGTGAGAGAGTGGTAGTGTACATATGGACATATATATACTACCAAACGTAAAATAGCTAGCTAGTGGGAAGCAGTCGCATAGCACAGGGAAATCAGCTTGGTGCTTTGTGACCACCTAGAGGGCTGGGAGGGAGACACAAGAGGGAAGAGGTATGGGGATATATGTACATGTATAACTGATTCACTTTGTTATAAAGCAGAAACTAACACACCACTGTAAAGCAATTATACTCCAATAAAAATGTTTAAAAAATAAATAAATAAATAAAATGGCTCCTTTGAGTGTCGTTGGCTTTTGTGACTCTGGCATTTTTGAAGATTACCAGCCAGTTTGTCTTGTAGAGTGCCCTTAAATTTGAGTTTGATATTTTCCCATGATTTAGATCATAAGCTTTGCCAGAAATCACAGAAGTGATCCTGGGTTCTTTTCATAACATTCTATTGGTTGGCACAAGATTTCAATTTGTCCCATTATCTAGGATGTTCATTTTGGTCATTTGATTAAGCTAGTGGCTGCAAGAATTCTCCACTGTAAAGCTAGTCTCTCTCCCTTTGTAATTAGTATGTATCTTGCATGGCATTACTTTGAATCTAGGTAAATATCCTTTCACTTATCAAATATCTGATTTATTCATTTATTTATTTTTATAATATGGACTCATATAATTCTCAACGTAATGGGTTATCATCTACTACTACCATTTATTTTGATGCTCAAATTGTCCTAAGTCTGATTAGTGGGTACCCCTTCAAGATGGTTTCTGTGACTTCTGTTATGCCCTCATCATTCTGTTTTGGCCCAACAAGATGTTTCAAGCTCATCTTGTACTTTCCCTGCCCCAGTCCTGGTTTCCTTTAGGGTAGAATGGCGTTCAGAAACCAAGATCTGGGGCTGGGTATGGTCATTGCTATTGGGGTGCTGTTGCTCCTACGTCCTCTCAGTAGACAGAGCTGGGGAATACCTGTCTGCACACATCTGCACACACACTCATTTCCATCTAGATTTCTATATCTATCTCTGTACAATGAAAATCATTAGTGTATACCAATATTTCCCATTCCAATCCAATGCCACAAGGTTAATTGTAATTGTCTATTTTTCTGCATTTGTAACTTCCTTCTCTGTTGGCAAGAAATGTACTTCTCAAGATTCTTAAAATATCTACCTATTTGATCAACTCTATTTGATTGTAACCAATCTCCCATTGCTGTTGTCCCTGCCTTGCACAGATGGCCTCCCAAATCCACTCAGGTTCTTAGGAGCCTTGCGAGTACACTCCACCCTTCACACGGATGCCCCCTCACAATGACTGGCTTGTGACACTCCATGCTTGACACCTTCCACTGGATGCATACCTGGCTCTGTCAAACTAATGGCTTTAGGATGGAATTGTTCTGGAAGGGAAAAGAAAGGAAAGAAAGAAACGAAGAGGGAACCTAAGCATTTTTTTTTTTTTGAGAAGAAAAAAGGCTTTCGAAGGAGACATACTGATATCTTGTCAGATATCCCCTTTTTAGAAAAATGTCAATTGTCTAAGTTATTACAACTGCACAGAGAAAATAAGAATAATATAAGACAGTTTATGCAGATGAATAGTTCCTGTGTCATCGATGCCTTACCATAGGACAGGAGCGAATATATTACGATTTATTTAATTTCTTTAAAAAACATCATTTTTGTTAAATGAAATCATACAATTTGATAAAGGGCCAGAAGGCTCTTTTTTACTTCTGACAAGATACCCTAATATTTAGGAAATTGCCTAAGTTATGCTCATGAAAGTTTTCAGAGATTAGGTATTAGTCTGGCAATTGCATTCTTTGCTCTCACTGTGCAAGTACAAAATTCTATTTATGGCTCTGTGTACAGTATAAAAGGACATGCATATTTCGCATGAACAGCTAGGAACCAAATTTTCAAAATTTGGCCTGCATGTTCCTGTGAGCGCCCAGAGCCAGACAAGTGCTGTGTGCTGACAAAGCTCCATGCGGAAGCCAAAAGAGCATACCGGGGCTGACTAGGAACACCCAGGGCTCATGTTTTTCTGTAACTCTGCAGAAAAGTGTGGTAGTTTGGCAACCCAGATCAGAAACTGCAAGGAAAGAAAGCCAGTCATAAATAACTCAGTATACTGCACAATAGACCCCAGGCTGGTTTTCCAGCAGTGCAACAATCACTAAGACATGATTTCAGATGGAAGAAACATATCCAGAGGTACAACCGGATTTTGTGGGCCTGAACTTTTATAAAACTTGGGCAGGCTGAGCGGCCATGGCTCACGGGCCCAGCCGCTCCGCGGCATGTGGGATCTTCCCGGACTGGGGCACAAACCCGCGCTCCCTGCATCGGCAGGCGGATTCTCAACCACTGCGCCACCAGGGAAGCCCCCGGAAAGGCTTCTTTAAAAAATAAAAATTTCAAAAGCATAATTAGGTAGAAGATCTTGGAAGAGGCCCATGCAAGTAACAGGCCCTAAAACGTATGCCCCATCAGCTTTTATGGTTAACCTAAAGGAGGTACCTTTCACCTCTGGGGCCTAGAGTAACAATGACCAAAGGGAGAAGGGGTGTGAGAGTGGGTGATGGTGATGAAAGTAGGGAGGAGCATGTTGTTGTTTAAAAGCTACTATGAATTCCACTTGGCAAATTGAAAATTAATGTTCTTTTAATGAAAATCATTTAGTTACATATTTCCTAAGCTGATACTGCACGTTTGGTGAAATATTAGTAACTTTTCCGTTGGCTATGTAAGTCACTGCTTACTGAAGCAGGGATTTATAATAGGTAATGTTAGAAATATAAGTTTAGGAGTGAATTAGTTAATAGAAAACGGAATCATTTCAATGTTCCCAATAAAAGGGAACCCTAAAAACACAGTATTGGATCCACGGAATAAGGGTATCTATATAAAGACTGTGCTATCCAGAATATACAAGGAACCCCTTGAAGTCAACAAAAAACAAACAACCCAATTCAAAAATGGGCAGTGGACTTAAACAGACATTTCTCCCAAGAAGATATACAAATGGTCATTGAGCATAGGCAAAGATGACCAACATCACTAGTCACTAGGGAAATGCAAATCAAACCCACAATGAGATACTATTTGTACCCACTAGGATAGCTATTGTCAAAAAACGAGAAAGTTACAAATGTTGGCAAAGATGTGGAGAAATTGGAACCCTTTTGCCTTGCTGGTAAGAATGTAAAATGGTGTGGCTTCTGTGGAAAACGGTTTGGTGGTACCTCAAAAAGTTAAACATAGAATTACCACATAATCTAGAAATTTCACTTCTAGGTATATGCTCAAAATAATTAAAACCAGGGACTCAGAGACTTGTACATCAATGTTCGTGGCAGCATCATTCACAGTATCCCAAAGGTGGAAACCCAAATGTCCCTCAACAGATGAAAGGATAAACAAAATACAATGTACACATACAATGAAATATTGCTCAGCCTTAAAAAGGAATGAAATTCTGACATATGCTACAACGTGGATAAACGTTGAAAACATTATGTTAAGTAAAATAAGCCAGACACAAAAGGACAAATATTGTATTATTCCACTTATATGAGGTGCCTAGAATAGGCAAATTCAGAGGCAGAAAGTAGAATAGAGGTTACCAGGAGCTGGGAGGGGGAAAAGAGGGCGTTATTGCTTAATGGGTACAGAGTTTATGTTTGGGATGATGAAAAAGTTCTGAAAATAGATGGCGGCGATGGTTGCACAACATTGTGAATGTATTTATTGCCACTGAATTGTACACTTAAAAATAGTTACAATGGTAAATTTTATGTTATGTATATTTTACTACATGCTAAAAAAGACAGGCTTGTGGCAAGATGAAGTTCCACAAGGAGGGAGAAAACAATCAATCCTCAAAGTACTTAAAATACTTACATTAGCAAGAGTCACTAATGTGAAAAACAAAGTAATCTGAAAAGGTTTTAGTGAAAGAAATTACTTGTGGAAAGTAGCAAAAAAAAAAAAAAACCAGGGCTTCCCTGGTGGCGCAGTGGTTGAGAGTCCGCCTGCCGATGCAGGGGACACGGGTTTGTGCCCCGGTCCGGGAAGATCCCACATGCCGCGGAGCTTCTGGGCCCGTGAGCCATGGCTGCTGAGCCTGCGCGTCCGGAGCCTGTGCTCCGCAACGGGAGAGGCCACAACAGTGATTGAGAATACATAAAATCTCTTTACTTTTTAGTGGAAAATATGATTTCAATGAATTGCCATTTTTAAAGGAAGTATGGTTCTATATTATGTCTTTTCTTTGTAATTGCAGTCTTGGCTTTATTGCTATGCACCAGTGACAACAATAATGGCTTTATTATGGAAATCACACCTCATTTACATGAAGCTGAAATTTATTTGTGTTTACAATCTTCTAAAGTACTTGTTTTAATTTTACCTCACTGACCTTCTGATTCTAACAACTTGGATGTGCTGCTAAAACAAACTCATCAACGTAAAACAAGGAACACAACTGTGAAATAATGTGGATCTGAGATATTTAAGGGTCTATTTCCAACAATAAGCATGCATTATTTTTAAATTAGAAAAAAAGGTAATTAAAAAAAGGCATCAAAAGGTCTTTCATTTCTAAAATATGGGCCTTTATTCTGAAATGAGCAGATACTTGAAGACCAAGAAGTTTCATTGATCTGATCCATTTCCTGGTGAGAAAATATTAAATGTGTTCTTGAGCTTTCTTAACAAGGGTTAATACACAATGTATAGTCACCCACCGGTATTCTCAGCAAATAAACCTAAAGTTGTAGAAGAGAACAAGGCACATATTTCACAGAACTGCCAAATCAACATTAGGATACTGTGGCTGGAACAGAAAACAACAAACTTATGGACTGGATTTGTAAATTGTTCAAAGAAACACTCCATACTTCATCTGGGTAGTTTGCATTCCTAACCTTTGGTCACTAGTTCTATACTTGGTTCTAGTTTTAGAATTTCCTTCTTGCCTCAGTACTTCAACACGTTCCCCAAAGAGCTCTTGAGAACCATCTGGACAACAGGGGACCCACTCTGAGTCCTGTGGCTCTGGTGTCCAGACACAGTTGCAAACGTTTGTTGCAGCAGGCTAGACTCTGTGTATGTCACCTGGATGATGTGCCAGGCTCTTCACTTTATTTAGCCATCCTTATCAAACTCATAATCTCTAGCGTCACCTTCTTTCAATGAGCATTTTAGGCCAACAATATCCAAATATGCATCTCCATCT
The DNA here is from genome assembly GCF_002837175.3 of Physeter macrocephalus. Lineage (NCBI taxonomy): Eukaryota > Metazoa > Chordata > Mammalia > Artiodactyla > Physeteridae > Physeter > Physeter macrocephalus. The sequence continues at coordinate 90,562,945 of NC_041221.1, read as the reverse complement.
CTCCTGAGTTCTAGACCTCCAGGTCTGGAGATCCTCAAAGCATCTCAAATTCAGTTCATTCAAAGCTAAATTTGCTATCCTTCTTCTCAAACTCTCTCTTCCTTCTGAGTACAGGTACCATCATCCAAATGGATTTACCCCATGACTCATTTTTTCTCATACACTGCACCAAATGGGGGGAGGGAGAGAGAACCACGCACAGAAAGCAGTCAGCACAGAGCCTGGCACAAAGCACGTGCTCAAAAAGCCTTACCTCCTGTCATCTTCACCCTCATCCCATCATGACTTTAGTCAAGTTAGAGAAACAGCATATGGCTATAGATAGCCCTCTCTTGCACCCTTAAAAGGCCAAAAAATCATGTAATAAACATGTTTAACTTTTTTGTACCTGGATTTTCCAAACTTATTTGGTGTTAGAACCCTTCTGTTTATCCTGATGTAATATGACAATCACACAGAGAGGAGGGTTGCTTTCAATGTGCGGACGCTAAGTTCCATCACATCCAAACTGTCACTGAAAACTTCCTGACCAACCTATTTAAAATGGACCTCTCCGTATCCTCTATTCCCCTCTGTCTCCTTTTGATACTTTCTATTCTAGTCTACTCTACTCTATTCTATTCTACTTTATCCTCTCCAATCCCCTCCCATCCCCTCCTATCCCCTCCCATCCCATCCCGTTTCATCCCACTCCACTTTATTTTTTTTTAATGTTTTTAATTTGTTTTTAATTTTTTTTTGCGGTACGCGGGCCTCTCACTGCTGTGGCCTTTCCCATTGCGGAGCACAGGCTCTGGACGCGCAGGCTCAGCGGCCATGGCTCACGGGCCCAGCCGCTCCGTGGCATGTGGGATCTTCCCGGACCGGGGCATGAACCCGTGTCCCCTGCATCGGCAGGTGGACTTTCAACCACTGCGCCACCAGGGAAGCCCCCCACTCCACTTTAAAATGCTGGCAATGAGACTCACCAATGTATTGTGACCCACAATGTGTAAACCTCTGCTCTTAAAGGTAATTTAAGTAGCTAGTAGGATATCTCAGACCCAAGGTAGATAGAGTAAATGTAACTATCATGGGAGGCCTACAGCCACCATGTTCTGACATGGATTTACCCTGACCCTTCCTGCTATATGAAGGAGGCAAGCCTAATTTGGAGGGATCTGTACAGGTGACACATTAGATCTGCAGGCAGAGCAGAGAGTCAATACTGGCCTAGAGTATATTTTCCAGGGGTAAAGAGGAGGAATGTGAGCAAATTCTCAGAGGAGTCTCAAGACTGCTGGGACCCTAAATAGCAGTACTTTGTCAATGGCTGACTTGAGGCTCTCCTGGATGCTAAAGACAGTTGAGTGTCAGGCCTACTTTGAGGGTGATTTATTGGGATTGAAACAAAATGGCAAAAGCCTAGAATTATGGTCTCGCCTTGCAAAAACTATGTATAATTTTCAATTTGCAGGCTATAATTTTGAATCCAAGGAGAATAATCAACTTAGATGAGACCTACCCACACGGACTTTGCACGCACTGTTATTAGAGTAATACCATTTGAACCGTGTACTTCAAAGTTGCCAGAGAATATCCTACTGACAGGGATCAGATAGGTCTGTGATTCTTAAGGAAAAGGTTAAATGACCTGTTTTCTTCTTGTGAGGAAAAATGTCTTGAAACTATGGGAAGGAGAATTACCATTTGGTTTCATAGCCAACATAGTAATTTTCTACACACTTCAGAAATGTTTCATAAAATCACATTATGACAAACGTTTTTAGAAGATCAGAGTTCTGAAACAACCATGAAGTCAGCCAACCAACAATCGAAGACTGGCTTAATTTAGCTTCCTAACTACATTCTCAGTTAATTAGCCATTAAGGAGTTCAGAACAGTCATCTCCAGGCATACTCAGGCACCTAACAGAAATTCCCAACACACTCTGCTTTCATAACAAAATGAAAACACACAATGCATCTTTCAACCTGCTATATCTATATTTTAAGTCTTACTAGATGGTCTCATAATTTTGGGAATCAGGTTGCTATGTATTTGGCCATGACTAGCCAGTTATGTTTAAAGAGAGTTTGATAGGGCTTCCCTGGTGGCGCAGTGGTTGAGAATCCGCCTGCCGATACAGGGGGCGCGGGTTCGTGCCCCGGTCTGCGAAGATCCCACATGCTGCGGAGCGGCTGGGCCCCGTGAGCCATGGCCGCTGAGCCTGCGCGTCCGGAGCCTGTGCTCCACAAAGGGAGAGGCCACAACAGTGAGAGGCCCGCATACCGCAAAAAAAAAAAAAAGAAAAAAAGAAAAAGAAAAAAAAGATAGTTTGATAGTACATCACAGAGCAGTCATTACCATTTAATAGGCTCAAATTCAACACTCGCATACCGCAAAAAAAAAAAAAAAGAAAAAAAGAAAAAAAAAAAAAGATAGTTTGATAGTACATCACAGAGCAGTCATTACCATTTAATAGGCTCAAATTCAACACTGAAGTCTTGAATCAATTCTGACACAATGTCTCAGAAAAATTAACACTAAAAATAACTCTATACGTTCAAGAAAATATTTTTACAGTGTTAAATATGTCAGTTCCCAGAACTGTTTCCTGGTAGAGACCCTCAATCTGGATAAATGCCAGCTGACCTCAATGCGTATTTCCTTTCTTTAATTTGGTTCTCTAGCCCTCACATTACAAAACTGTAACACCAATTTAAAATTTTATTTTATTTTAATTTCCTTTGCCATGTCACTATTCTAAAAAGTCTAATTGAATGAAATCTTTTGGTTCCTCTCTGTCAATGTGATTAATTGCATCTCTTCTCCCAAAAGATATTCTGGTATCAGATTATCAGGGCATTGTCTTGTCTTAAAAATAATGTTATGCATTTCTCAAAAGCTTTGGGGATATCACTTACCCTCTGTTGTTAAATAACTACATCTGCAAATACAGAAAACTAGTACCAAACCCACATAGACAGCTGTTTTCAGGAATATACAAGAACAGACCATAAAGTGGTATAATACCTGTGTTATATAAAAGCTTATCGTTAACCATTAAATAATGGCACAGTAACAGTTGTGCCAGGAAGGTCTATGCATATGGGAATGAACTAATATTTTATTGCTCATTCTTACTAACAACCTTGGATCAAACCCTTACAGAGAAAAGAAAGAGAAACGATTGTGCTTAGAAAGAAAGGTAATCCCCAGATTGAATGGCATGTGTATGATCTAGGGAGAAGGAGCCTGTCCAAAAAAACATCTACATTGACAATATTTCTATATTAGTGATCAAAGTAATTTTGTCAAAGTGATTTGGACCCAATGATAAACTTTAAAATTTTCTTTCTGTATTTGTTTGTCAATGTCATGTGTAGACCTTAAAATCTGTAAGATTTGAATTCCAACTCTTTTTCTCCTCTTTCATGTGGAATTAAAATTGTTAATGGTTACACTGTTTCACAAGTGTCAGATGTTAGTAGCAAATATAAGGTAGATAAGGGAGCTTATTTCTGCCTCAGGCTCAAAACTATGTTTCCACTCCTTTCTTTCTTTCCTTCCTTCCTTCCTTCCTTCCTTCCTTCCTTCCTTCCTTCCTTCCTTCCTTCCTTCCTTCCTCCCTCCCTCCCTCCCTTCCCCTCTTCCTCCCTCCCTTGCTTCCCAAGCCCCCGACATAGAGCTATTTTTACTATTCAATTCCATCTTTAATAGGTTAGACAGATCCTGCTATATTTTTCATTTGTTTGTTTCTGTCCTGTTTTTTTTTAAACCAGGTGAAGTTTATTCTGTTACAAAGTTTGTGAGCCACATTTGTAAAAAACAATTTTTTTCATGGTGGCAAAGCAGCTTTACTATAACCATAGATTAAGTGTTTATTTGCAAAGACTCTGGCATTAGTGGGAAAATGATGGAGAGAGGGAAATCACCACACTTCTTGGAAACCATAAAATTAAATGAGTGTAAGTATCAACTATTGTTCATTTCAATTACTTGTTAATTTACAACCACATGGATTTATACTATCTTTATAAAACTGTACAATAGAGCTTCAAATTGCTCTTCAATACTTTTAGTGTTTCCTATGACCCAATTTCTACTTCTTTCTTGAAGTTGATGTATCCTAATTAGAAATCACCTCATTTGCTTTCCTGAAGGTTATTTATACTAAGTTTTCTAATTTCCTTCTGTTAAATTCAATTAAAAGAAAAAGATCTGTTTTGAATATGGGCAGTCAGTCAAATAAACTTTTTTAAAAAGCATGCACTGGGACTTCACTGGTGGCCCAGTGGTTAAGAATCTGCCTGCCAATGCAGGGGACACGGGTCCCAGCCCTGGTCTCGGAAGATCCCACATGCCGCAGAGCAACTAAGCCCATGTGCCACAACTACTGAAGCCCGTGCGCCTAGGGCTCCTGCTCTGCAACAAAGAGAAGCCACCTCAATGAGAAGCCCGCGTACCACAGCGAAGAGTAGCCCCCGCTCACTGCAACTAGAAAGCCTGCGTGCAGCAGCAAGGACCCAAAGCAGGCAAAAATAAATAAATAAATAAGCAAATATATAAATAAATAAATGAAAAATAAAAAGCATGTGCTGAGGTTGACTGAGTGGGATTTATTCATCAAAAGGCAGAATACTAGAGTGGTTATGAGCATGAACTCTGGAGCCAGATTACTTGAGGGCCATTTACTAGCTGTGTGACCTTGGTGAGTTACTTGACTGCTCTGATGCACAATTTCCTCATCTGTACAATGAGAATCACGCTAGTACCTCCTAAATACAGAACACTGAATTCAGTTAGGATTTAATGGTTAAAATGCAGAATACTTAGAACAGTTTTATATAAACTTTGGCTATTGCTTATTATTCAAGAAATATATATTTATTTAAGATTCAAAAATGTATTTGATAAAATGTGACAGGTAAAAGGATGAATTACATATGGGTCTTCTTTTAAATATTATATATATATATAAAATATACATATCCACTATAATAAAAGGTAGGAGATCAATATTAGAAAAGAGGGATCAAGTTATACAAAAATTCAGGGAAAGCAGCAGTTACTTACCATCGATGGTATCAGAAAGGCCACTGGCATTTCAACTGGGACTTAAAGATGAGCCATATTTGAACATGTGGACTTTGAACTCAAGGTAGTGGAAAGAGAGGCAAAAAGGCAAATGCATAAATTAGTGTAAAATATCCCTTTTGACTGGCGTGAAAGGTCCATGAAGGTAAACAGTGAGAAGAATATTTGTAGCATGAGGTCATGAAGGGATCTTGAGGACCAGGTTAAGCAGTACAGAATTATTTTACAGGAAATGGAGAGACATTTAAAATTTCTGAGCAGATGTGTGGCCCAACCAAAACAGAAATTTCCTTAATCTCACAGGAAAGTAAACACATTGGTGGAGAGAGTGCTGGTGGCAGGGATTCCAGTTAGGTAACTGTTGCAGTGCTCAACGTGAGACATACCGAAGGCCTGGGGCAGTGGCGGAGCAGGGACTCCCACAATGGAAAGAAGGGGATATGGACACAAAAATATTATACAGAATCTAAAGGTGAAGTACCCCCAAATCAGAAAACAGTGAGAAACTTTAAAAATTATACAGATATTGGAACTTCATCTCTGGAGGTTCCAATTCACTGAGCCTCCAGAGAGACTCATCAAACAATCATTTGTGAAAGTGTGATTTTGATGATCAGTTTTGACAACTACTGACCTGAAAGTCTCGAAGTGTGGAGTAAAAGAAATTACACTGGCATCAAAATTAGGAAAATGAGAAAAGGATCAAGAGGAAGAAGAGAAGGAAGAGGGAGAAAGAGTAACACAGAGATCAGAGCAATTGGGGCAGGCAAGTTGTTGACAAGTTTTGTACTTCCTGAGGACAAGATATTATTCCCAGGAAGAGGACAGAAAAGAAGATGGGAAGGCAAGTTGAGCTCAAGTTGACAGATTTGAAAATTACTACTGTGATGTGAAAAAGGCAAAGGCAATCCCTGGAAAACACATACACTCCAGAGTTATGAGTCACGAAAAGAATGAGTCATGGCCTGGGATTTAACAGGAAAATAAAAAAGAAGAGAGCATCATGAAAACCAAGGGAGATAGACTATTCAAGGAAGGGAAGTTATCGATTTACGCAGACGAGTTTGAGGATAAGGACATGAGAAAAGTGGTCAGCAGATTTGATGTCCAAGGTTATAGGTGATGAATGGAAGAGAATAAGCAAGGTACTCTCAAGGCTTAGCAGTGAACATAAGGTGATGAGTATATATAGCTCATAACGACTACTCTACAAGAAGTTTGTTGGTGAAGGAGACAGGCAAGGAGGTAACTTGATAAAGCAGCAGCATTATGAGTAAGTTCTTTCAGGCAATGAAAAGTGATGCATGTTTTTAGATGGAGAAGAAAGATCCAGAATAGAGAGATGTTTAAGATGTAAGGCAATTGTGGAAAATTTAATGAAAAAAGTTCCAAAAAAGGAAAAAGAGATGAAGAGCACAATTGGGAGGGTTGGCTTTGGTGAGAATGAGTTATTTACTCCCTTCCTAAAATGGAAGGAAAAATGGCAAAGAAGGGAGAAAAAAAAAAAAGAATTGATCAGATAATATAAGGAAAGTTTAGTGAGAGAACATCAGGTTGTTTTCACAGCTTATATAGAGAGTGAGAATAGAAGGTATTAAGCATAGGACTTACAGGCAGTCTGTTTCAAAGATTACCAAAGAATCAATTAAAAATAATCCAAAGGATTACTGAGATGCAGAGATGGCTCAGTTAAGATTACTTAGACTAAATTTGTATCTATTACAGAGTAGCATTAATTGGCTGGTAAAAAGAAGAGAAGTAGGTGACATAGACTGGAATGGTGATTGGCAAAATTGCTTAAGGAGAGAGTCAAGTTGGTGAGGAAATCAAGGGAGCTAGTGAAAATATCCTTGGATGTTCAGTCACAAGGTCAAAGAGAGGGAGGTCACAGTGAAGATAAAGACCAGTAGGAGTGAGGAACTGGGAGAGGAGGGCAGAGAGAGATATGAAGAGGGAAACGGTGACCCAGGAAGGGAGGATATCATGAGAAATGGTAATCACGGTAATATGAATAGGAAAAGGGTGGTGTAAGCAAAATGCAAAAATTTAAAAATAGGAAAAGTTATTAAGCAGGGACATAATGACCTTGAAGTAAGTGCAAGATGGAACAAAAATATTTTGATATCCTGTTAGTTGGAAGGAGTAGCCTCTTACAACTGGTTGTAAGGAAAGTGATTGGTTTATGAAGCCACCATTTTGGTTATGATAAGGCAACTGAGTCATTTTATAAAAGGATCAGATCAAGTTTGTTAGTGCCTTCTGGCCCAACAAAATTCAAACTTCACCTTTGATATGTATGTCCTTTTCTTCCAAAAGGAAACAACTTATTATAAAAATGTCCTTTTCACTATTCAACTTTCTGAGTTTTATAATGCATAAACTATTAAGTATACCATTGTGATCATAGACATGACAACTATACATTTTTAAAGAAATTTATGATGCAATTGCTAATTCCCCAGATTACTTGTCCCCACTGCCTATTTCCCTAGACTTATCAACGCTATTTTCCTTTATTTCTGGATCTTCTCTTTAATTCCGTACCAGTTGATTTATTAAAGTGTGATCAAACAAACTATTATTTTGTGGCTGTGTAGTCTTTAAAGAATTGTATAGGCACTGAATAATTGAAAGTATCTCTAAATAATGAGAATGGCAATAAATAATTCATGAAAAAAGTTGCAAATCACAAATGGAATTTACACCTTAGAACTTGGGATTTGCCTGATTACAGAGGACCATGGAGTATCACAAGATCACAATGTTGACACCAATTGAGGTGGCTCACAGATCAGGCTGAGTGGGCATATAGTGTTTTCAATGCCATAAATATTCCAAGATAAAACAGGCTTGAAAAACTCATTTTTCTACTCTTCAGTAGAGTTTTATATACATTCTTTGGCAATGGTCTAAATACAAATTTGAGAGAGACACGTTAAAAAAATAGAAATTGTATTTTCATTAGCTAAGAGTTGAATGGAAGACTTCAGTCACCCGTTAAAAAACTGAATGTGCTCTTAGATCAAAGCAATAAATATGAATAACTGTTTCAGGTAATTTTCAAAAGAGTAGAAGGTAATGCCTCACTGTAATTTTTCCAAGATAACTAAAAAAAGGATTTAAGGGGGGAAAAGTCCTTTGAAAGAGTGGAGTATGCCAGGAAGGTTAAAATGTAAACTTTTAATTAACTTGGGAAAAAACTGCCAAGGAAATACTTCGGAAACTCAGCCTATGCATAAAAATTATAAACAATGGGGAAAGTTTCACTGACCCTCTGGGTCAAGCTGAGGCATGGCAATGGTATTGGCATGGCAATGGTAAGCCTATGTCAATAAGAGATGAAGGGCAAAGAGTGTGCAGTGAATCTGAGCGGCAATGCCACAGTGATGCTCTTAGACACTGGCTTTAAATGTATATCATACTGACCACATCTTCCACTAACATTCTACTGAGGCCTATTCAAGACGGGTATCAAGAAATTAATTTCAATTCCATTCCTTCTCCTCCCCAACCACCATAAATGATGAACTCAGCAAGGGAGAGTGAATTCAGTTATGTTGTTTAAGTGCAGACTTATCAGACATCATGTCACTTTTAGGCAACAGCACTAGTTCAGTATGGCTGTGCATATGGAGAGTTTATGCAGGGAAGTATGGGAATTTTCCTTTTATCCTACAGTTTAAGGATTGCTATTGTTTTTTGTTTGTTTGTTTGTTTTTCTGCCCCGCCTCACAGCATGTGGGATCCTCATTCCCCTACCCACCAGGGATTGAACATGTGTCCCTTGCACTGGAAGCACAGAGTGCTAACCACTGGACTGCCAGAGAAGTCCCTAAGGATTGCTACTGGATGAATTAATGATGTGATCAATTTCACCTTTTAGACGTTCAGTGTGGAATGGCGACAGACAAGAATCAAAGAATATCAGTTTAAGACAGTTGTGAGATGATGGAGGATATAACCCAGGAGCTCTGAACTGAACTGAGGCTCCCCCCCAAATTCATATGTTGAAGCCCCACCCCTCAATTTGCTGGTATTTGGAGATAGGGACTTAAGGAGTTAATTAAGTCATGAGGGTAGAGCCCTCATGATGGGATTAGTGTCCTTGTAAGGAGAGACATGAGACATTTCTCTTTCTCCCTTTCTCTCTCTCTCTCATTCTCTCTCCCTCTCTCCCCCATGTAAGAACATAGCAAGAAGATGATTGTCTGCAAGCCAGGAAGAGGGCTCTCATTGGGAACCGAATCGGCCAGCACCCAGATTATGGGACTTCTCAGCCTCCAGAACTGTGAGGTATAAATTTTTTTTTTTTTTTTTTTTTTTTTTTTTTGCGGTACGCGGGCCTCTCACTGTTGTGGCCTCTCCCGTTGTGGGGCACAGGATCCGGACGCGCAGGCTCAGTGGCCATAGCTCACGGGCCCAGCCGCTCCGCGGCATGTGGGATCTTCCCGGACCGGGGCACGAACCCGTGTCCCCTGCATCGGCAGGCGGATTCTCAACCACTGCGCCACCAGGGAAGCCCGAGGTATAAATTTTAATTGTTTAAACCACCCAGTCTATGGCATTTTGTTATGGCAGCTAGAGCTGATTAATACATCAGGCATAATCATGAAGAAAGGAAGAGAGAGGCATATTTGAGAGACATTTAGTAAGTATACAGGACAAAGTCTGAGTATATTCTGCACCAATTACATATTGAAAGAGTTGTTATGCTAACAAAAATACCAATGCATACTGAGTGCTTACTATGTTTCAGAGAGTGTGCTAAAGACTTTATATGAATTGACATTTAATCCTTTAATCTTTCAAACAGTGCTATAAAGTTATATATTATTATGCCTGCACTGCATATTAGAATAGTGAGGAAAACTAGGCATGTTTCAGTACCATAAAGAGAGGGGGCAGTCTTTCTTGGAAATCAGAAGATGAAGAAATAATTTGCTAGCCTGGATCACTTCAAATTCTTTCTTGGGAATGAAATCTAACAATTCCTTTTATGGAATTAGAGCTCTCTAGGTTTAATTTAATGTTTACATGTTATTTTTATCAGTGAAAGTTTTGATATCAAAATGGTAAACTGTGAAGCATTGGTGTTGGCCAGAGTCACCTGTGGTTCTAATCCCAACTGCACAATTTAATGGCTTTGCAAATCTGGACACTTTCCTAAGCCTCTCATTTCCTTCATTTTCTTGCCTCACTATAGGAATAGAAATACCTGTTTCACAAGATTCTTGTAAAAATTGACATAATATATATGAAATGCTTAGCCCAGTGTCTAGCATACGGTGACTGGTAGTGGTGATGCGGATAATGATGATCACCACCAGGGCCGAAGTCCACTCACAGCTGCCACTTACATGCCTTTCACTCTCTCTCCCAACCCTACCACATCCATGCTCTATGCCCGCTGCCCACATAGAAAACAAATGTAAATTGAATTGAACAGTTTAGTACTGAAATAGCCTGAACAGAGAACCATCCTTGTCTCATCAGTTTTAACAGACTAGGTAAAAGGCAGTCACTGAGGTATAGACATTCAGGAAACTTGAGTTTTAGAAAGACCCAGCTCTGCCACAAATTACTAGTCCCTTTTCTTCTTTGGTTACATGTGTAAATCAGGAGTTCAAACAGAAATTTAAGCTTTCTCTCAACTCTCTAATTTTTTTACTTTTTATCTTGATGTTCTAAGCCTTAGGAAACTAATTCCTAATGTTATTGTTCTAGGAGTTTTTAAATGAGCAATATCAAATCCCCAATTCTTTCCAAAACAATAATGAAAAAAACCAACACACATTGAATGACTACACATCATCTTTCAGGCTCAAAGATTTCTGATTTGAATCTTTGAAGACTGAGGTCATAGATATAATTCTAAGCAGAGGATGAACATCCATAATGTTTTTTTAAATATTCTGGATTTTCCCCAGCACTACTGACAAAGTGTGGGAAGACTAAACTGTGCTCACAAAGATTTTTTTAAGCTCAAGTGGAAGAGACTGTTCATTGTGTAGTGAGGAGCTCTGGGGTTTTCCTTAGGTCCCTAGGCATTGTTTTTTATTTTCTTTTCAGCAATGGAACTGGGAGTAGACTGCAAACAAGCAGCTTACTGCCAAGGACATGTGAAACCTGTTATATTGGTCATTCTGGAACCGATTCAAGTACATACTGTTGCTAGGTAAGATTACTTTTACTTTGCTTTAGTGGAAGCCTCAATTTTGGTTTAGGGAAAAAAAAATCATATTGTGTTTTTCCATTTATATTTATAAACCATGTAAAATTTAAAATGATAATGACACACTTAGAATTCTGTAATATGTATTTGAAATGACAAGCAATAAAAACTAAAATAAAACAGCACAATAAAATAAGAATGAAAATAAAATTTAAAATGACAATGACATACTTAGAATTTTGATGTGAGAATAATAAGGATACTAGAACCAGAGTGTTTCAGCTATTGATTGCTACATAATAAACCACCACAAAACTTGGTGGCTTAAAATAATTTACAATCTGGGCTGGGCAGTTTTCTGCTCTGTGTGGTGTCTACTTGGGCTGGAACCTACAGGAAGGCTTTTTACTCCCATGTCTGGAATCAGACGCCTGAAACAACTGGAGGCTGGTCAAATATGCCTATTCACATGGCCACTCCATATGACTAGCTTGGAGTTTCTAACATCATGGTGGTCTCAGAGTAACTGGACTTCTTACACTGTGACTGGCTTCCAAGAGAAAGGAAGCTGAAACTGCCAGTCCTCTTAAAGGTTAGACCCATTATGGGGCAGTATCACTTCCATCAGATTACCTTGGTCTAAGCAAGTCCAAAGAGTTAAAGGGAGGGGAAATAGACTCCACTGCTGTATGTGAGGAGAAGCACACATGTAAAGGGAGGGAATTAACTGACGGTGGCCATCTTTGGAGAACACAACACAGAGTGTACTGCATTTACTAGGAGCTATTTCCTTTTCTTCTTTTTCCTTTGGCTTGTATCGAGTCTCTCTGAACACTTTTTGAAATTTCTAAGATGTCAGGAGAAAAAAAGTTACTCAACCTTAGGATGAAAGGGATGATACTTCATAATATTCATTAGAGCAAGTTTCCAATGATTTTTATAATAGCAATGGAATTTTGATTTACATTAGTATTGTTGTTCTGTAAATATGAAGACATGGAGACTCAGAAGAAATGGAAGCATTCATCCTCAAATATATTACCAAGAAGAAATGGCCATTATTGTACCAGGAGATTCCAAATACCTCAGATTCATGTTATACATGGCTAGCTGGATCAAGCCACCTTTACATTTTTCTATATCATATTGAAACATACGCATGGGATTTTTATAAGAAAGGGATTTGTAATCTGCTTCCTCTTTTTATTCAAATGAATTTTCCTTCGCTGATCCATGACTCATTCCTCACATAAGAACTGGCTGATGAATCAGAAAAGAGTCAGTAAACTCTAATGAGCCTAAAAGGAGAGACAAGCTTATCATTGCCAGAGATCAAAACCAAACCCTAAAATTACAGGCTTTGTTTAAAACGCTGTTTGAGACACTGAAATTTAGCTCAGGGAACATACCTTTATCCTGACTCATTCTCACTGCACACTCACTTTACTGAAGGAGGAGAAGGCCAGTGAATTTCACTAGGAGCCACCGACCTTCAAAAATGTGGTTCACAGCAGTCGAGCAGCAAAAAGGGCACAGAAGGAAGCAAAGCTGACATCGCTGTCACAGCCATGCTCAGAAAGGGAGGAACTGACAGTGGCTGTCTTTGGAGACTACAGCACAGAGTGTATTTGATTTACTAGCAGCTCTTCCTCTGTTCCCCCTTCCCTTTGGATTTCAGTGGAAATTTGAGATCTGAAATTAAGGGATGTCAGGAGTGAAGGAGTCACTCAAAATATAGAGTATAAAGGGGTTGATACTGAGCAGACATAACCAACACACAAGTGTTGATGTAAAATTGCTCCTGTTGTCAGGCACATCTAATCTGCACCAGAGTGAATAGTTTGGAGAACAGTTCTACAGAAATATGGAAGATTCCAGCCCAAACAAAATGACTGATATAAGCGCTTCAGTTATTCAAACGGGGCTGATGCTGGTGATAACTAATCACATCTGTTTACCAAACCTAAAACTCTAAGGTAAATAAATAATCATAATCATTCTAGCTGCTAAAAGCAAAAAACAGCTTGGCTATAAGGAAACGATAAATTGACCTTTCCTTCTCATAATGCCTCTTACTCATTGTTAAAGGTAATTCATAAATGAACAAAAAACTCTTGACAAGGTTTGACCAAAAATACTCAAAATTTAACACAATTTGGAAAACTAGGAAACTGTGCTTCTGTAATAAAAGGGGATTTACTTTCAACTCTTGATTTATTATTTGAGAATCTATTTCTCATGCTACTATCTACTACAGTTAAGCCTTGAACAATGCAAAGGTTAGGGGTGCCAAGCCCCCTCGCAATCAAAAATTCACATATAACTTTACAGTTATATATATAATAATATATATACATTTTCTGCATCTGAGGATTTCAACCAACGGTGGATGGTATAGTACTGTAGTATGTATCTATTGAAAAAATCTGCGTATAAGTGCATAGTTCAAATCAGTGCTGTGCAAGGGTCAAATGTAATATCTGAAAATACTCATCCAATTAAAAAAATGCAGGGGACTTCCCTGGTGGCACAGTGGTTACGAATCTGCCTGCCAATGCAGGGGACACGGGTTTGATTCCTGGTCTGGGAAGATACCACAGGCCGCGGAGCAACTAAGCCCGTCCACCATAACTACTGAGCCTGTGCTCTAGAGCCCGAGAACCACAACTAATGAGCCAGCGTGCAACAACTACTGAAGTTCACGTGCCTAGAGCCTGTGCTCCACAACAAAAGAAGCCACCACAATGAGAAGGTTGTGCACCGCAATGAAGAGTAGCCGCTGCTCACCGTAACTAGAGAAAGCCTGCGCGCGGCAACGAAGACCCAACACAGCCAAAAATAAATAAATAAATAATTAATTAATTAAAATAAATTTTAAAAAATGCAGGGCAAAATAAAACTAAACTATAAACCATCTCAGCTGCCTTGGGAAAAAGGGCTATTTTGCATGCTTGGAATTGTAGAGAACTAAGCCAGATCTGCTTGAGACTACAGTCTTCCCTCTGTATCCATTGGGGATTAGTTCCAGGACCCTGTAGGATACCAAAATCCAAGGATGCTCAAAGTCCCTTATATAAAATGGCATACTATTTGCATATAACCTATGCACATCCCCTGGAATACTTAAAATAATACCTAATACAATGTAAGTAGTTGTAAACACAATGTAAATGCTATGTAAATAGTTGCTGGTATGTGGCAAATTCAAGATTTGCTTTTTGGAACTTTCTGGAATTTTTTTTTCCCAAATATTTTCCGACCCATGGCTGGTTGAATTTGCAAATGCAGAACCTGGGGATACAGAGGGCCGACTGTAATTGGAACTGCCCTCCTCAGATAGAACCTATACACGGGGTGTAAAAAGTGCAGGAATCTCAGAGGAAAGAAGAGAAGAGGCTTGGTACCAGTCTGTGTTGCATTTGAAGCTTTGGCTTTTAGAGAACGTAGTGGCAACTGCTTGCACTGTGGACTCAAACTCCTGAGTGGGGTTTGTGCCAATTATTCTAACAATAAAGAATATCAGAAGCAAAGAAAGGGTACTTACTATCCAGTTTTCAAAAATACAGATGTGGGAACTTTACTAATATAGTAGACTTTTCAGCATTCCCCTACCCCTCTCCCCCAATTTTTAAACAAGGTAGATATTTATGGGTAGTTATGTTAATTTCTTTCTTTAATTCTAGAAAATTCTCAACATTAACTCTTCAAATATTGATTTCTCTCCATTCCCTGTATTCTTTTCTCCTGGCAATGTATTCTCATACTTCTTAGCTCTGTTTTCATATTTTCTCTTTTTTTGTATCTTTCACATGAATTCCTTAATCCTAGCTTTGGATTCTAATTAATTAATTCTCTCTTCTCTGTGCCTCATCTATATTTTAACTCAAATATCAAGATATTTAAAATTTTCAACTAGTGTTATTTTTCATTGCCAAGATTATTGAAATTTTTTCATTTTCATATTGGTCTGTTTTAATTTTATTTGCTTATATCTATTTTTATTTTTTATGTTTAAGTGCTTTGAGTGGATACATCTTCCTTTATGTCAGGGGTCAATGGTCAACCATTTTCTGTACAGGGCCAGATATTAAATGTTAGGTTTTTCAGGCTACATGGTTTTTGTTGCAACTACATATACTCAACTCTGTATTGTGAAAGCAGCCATAGAATATATGTAAACAAATGGGTGTGGCTGGGTGTCAAAAAAACCCTTTACTTACAAAAACAGGTCACTGCAGCTACTTTGGAAAACAGTTTGGCAGTTCCTCAAAATGTTAAACATCGAGCTACTGTATGACCCAGAAATTCCAATTCTAGGCATATACCCGAGAGAAATGAAAACACATGTTAATACAAAAACTTATATATAAATGACCATAGGAATGTTCTTCATAATAGCCAAAAGGTGAAAACAACCCAAATGTCCATCAACTGATGAATAGGAAAGCAAAATGTAGTATGTTCACACAATGCAATATTATTTGGCAATAAAAAGAACTAAGTACTGATATATGATATAAAATATGGATGAACTCTGAAACCACTATGTTAAGTGAAAGAAGCCAGACTTAATAAAAGACCACCTATTCTATAATCCCATTATATGAAATGTCCAGAAAAGACAAATCTATAGAGACAGAAAGCTGATTAGTAGTTACCTAGGCTTCAGGGAAGTGGAGAATGGGGAGTGACTGCTAACAGGTATGGGGTTTCTTTTTTGGGATGATGCAAATATTCTAAAATTAGATTATGGCGATAGTTACACAACTATATAAATATAATAAAGACCAATGAACTGTACAATTTAAACAGATGAACTTTATGGCATGTAAACTATATCTCAATGAAGCTGTTAAAAAAATAAATAGATAAAATGAGGAAACAGGTGAGTGGCTGGCAGGGCCATAGTTTGATGATTCCTACTTTATATATATATATATATATATATATATTTTTTTTTTTTTTTTTTTTTGGGCCCAGCCGCTCCATGGCATGTGGGATCTTCCCTGACCGGGGCACGAACCCGTGTCCCCTGCATCGGCAGATGAACTCTCAACCACTGCACCACCAGGGAAGCCCCCCTACTTTATATTTTTGAGGAGTCTAAATAACTTGACGAAGTTATTTATAGTTTATTCTATTTTTATATTTTTTTTCTATGTTAAATTAATCTCCTTGAGTGCTGATTTTAAGGGCTATCTTTGTTAGTTTTCCTCCAATGTTTGGGACTTTTATATTGCAGCTAATCTTGAGTAGAAAGCATTTGCTTCCTTGCTTGTTCTCTCTCTCTGTCTGTCCTTCTCTCTGGCTACCTTTTTCTGTCTAATGGTTTTGTGGTGGCCTCCACTTAACCCTTCTGTCCAAAAAGGACTAGTTTGGTGTCATGGGTCTTCTTTCCCCATAATGACATATACATATGAATATGGCAGGTAAACTCTGTGAACTCTAGAGATTTTGGCCCAGGAACTCGGTGAGATGCTTCCTCTGCTTTGTCTTTGGGCTCCCAGATCCCTAAGCCAAAGCCCAAGCTACTATGGCAGCTCTTTTTCAGGTTCCTTTCCTACAGGTGCTACCGCTCCAGTCTACCGGCCTTGGGTGAGACCTTTAATTCCCAACTTACCACCACAGCAGTTGAGATACTCCTGCATTCACAGGCTTGTGGACCCAGAAAACATCAGGTCCTTGATAGTAGCCCAGCTTATACTTTGTGTCTCTGCTCTTTCTGAGTCACAATTCATCTTCTTTTTAATTTTCCCTTGTTATATCTTGTCATTAACTGCTATGTATATGGAGCAGGGAAATGGGAAAAATATGAATTTACAGTCCTTCTTGACTGGATATTTTTCAGGTCAGTGCAATGGAATTTTAGCAGACAGATTCAAAGACAGTGTCAAATGCTCCTTGGTAGAGTAGACTGACATTTTGTTTCTTGAAAATCTGAATTCGAGGTAAGTGGAACACGTTCAAATGGAAGAGAGTTAAAGGAGGTTTCAAATAAAATGTAAGATATCAGCTTAGAGGTCAACGCTGAACACATAGTTTTGGGAATCAGAGAAGTCAAGGAAAAAACGATAGTCCTAATAATAACTTTTAAAGGGATATCTACAAACAGATCAATGAGATAAATTCTATAATTTCTACTTATGATGATATGACAGATTCCTCTTCTTCTTAAAGCTATATTTAGCTTGGGGATCCATTCCTATAATAAGATTTTATGGTGCATTGATGATTATTAATTTATTCATTTAGTCAACAAATATTAATTATGCTCCTGCTATCTACTGAGCACTCTACCAGGCTCTGGTGATACAGAGATGAATAATAAATGGTCCTTACCCTCAAGGAATTCATAATTTATTAAGGAAATCAGCCACACACACCAAAACAAGTCACCATTTCATTCTGAAATAAGTGCTAAGTGCTGTAATGGCTGTAGGAACAAAGTGCTTTAAAAGCATAGAAGAAGGAATGAGTAATGCTTATTTGGTGTGGCTCTGTAAAGAGGGAATTCCAAAGGCATCACAGAAGAGGTAGCATGTTAGGAGCTTCCAAGATTTCTATAAAAGAGTGAGCAGTATCTTGCTGGAAGGGCTTCCTAGGGATTAACTTGTGTTTGTTCAGCACACCACTTTTACTTAGATTATGGGTTTCTTTAGGACAGTTTTGGGGAGATAATGAAGACTATGGAAGGGTAATAAGCACCTTCGACCTCTCTTTCATGCACATTTTCTCATATTATTTACTAAACACATGAGTTTTATCAACTGATGATGAAGAGTTCATAGAGCGTGCCTTACACGAGCAAAGATGACAGTATCAGGTAATTTTAAGGATGAGTAAGAGTAGGGGCTTCCGTGATGGCACAGTGGTTGAGAACCCACCTGCCAGTGCAGGAGACACGGGTTCGAGCCCTGGTCTGGGAAGATCCCACATGCCGTGGAGCAACTAAGCCCATGCGCCACAACTACTGAGCCTGCACTCTAGAGCCCACGAGCCACAACTACTGAGCCCGCGTGCTGCAACTACTGAAGCCCGTGTGCCTAGAGCCCATGCTCCGCAACAAGAGAAGCCCGTGCACTGCAACAAAGAGTAGCACCCGCTCGTCTCAACTAGAGAAAGCCTGTACACAGTAACGAAGACCCAACACAGCCAAAAATAAATAAATAAATAAAATTTATTCAAAAAAAAAAAGAACGCGTATGGGAGTAAATTAATGGCATGGTCAGAATGCAGGCTGAATGGTAACTAACTTGGGGATGAAAAGATGGCCCAGGGGTGGACTTATAGAGACGCTTGTGTTATAAAATGCCTGGACTTTCTTCTGGGCAATGAGAGAGACTTCGAATGACTGTAAAGCTAGAGAGTGAGGGGAGCCACTTTGTTGAAATATAGACATCTGAGGAAATGATATTGGAGAAGAACTAGAACTAGTGACCTATCAGGAAAACACTGTAAGAGTCCAAGTGAGATAATGACTATTAGATTGAGTGGGAATAGGGGAATCAGAACTGCCATAATTTTTTTTATTTGAAAAGCTACAATAAGAGCAATGCTTCTATTAATATTTCATTGCAAGAGAGGTTTCGCTAGTTGAGATAGAAGTGTGCTAGGGCTTTTAGCATTATGTTCAATGCTTGAGGGCTGTTTTTCAGATAATCAGAGCATTGTTTATCTACTGTATCCATGATGGATCATATCCAAAAAGGCACAGGGGTGATTCAGGCATGAAAGGACTAACTCGTTAGGTTAGGCCCTTATGATGTTATCATTATTGAAAACATGCAAACATTGGCACTTTTACATAATATACGGAACAAAATAAATCTGGTTATTTGGGGAAAGAAACAAACTTTTCCTTCAAAAGAGAATATGCATTTTAATAAAATGAATCTCAAGTTGAATAAAAGCATAGCTTCTAGATAAATTCTATATCCCATGAAAAAGTAGGATTTCTACATTGAATATTGCTTTTTTAACTGAAGAATCTAAGATTAATCATAACCTTAAATAATATTTCTGCCCACATAATAAATGCATGCTAAATGAGAGAGAAGAGGGAAGAGTTGGCTAGATACAACTATCTACAAATTACCCCACAGACTAATATAAAAGAGTCCCTTCTTTTTACACAACAAGGAAAATCTTTTTCCATCTTCCCTGACACAGTTTAGGAACTAGAGGCTTTTCTTATATTAGAATGAATCCTTTTATTAGCCTATAAATGACAATATCTATTGAGTCTCTAATAATGTATTAGACCCTATTATATTATGTATTCTACGGACTTCATATATGGTATCTTGCTTAAACTCTGAAAAGCACTTAAAAAGTGAAGAACTTCTCCATTCATTTGGCTTTAGATTTGTAAAAGCTTAGAAAAGACTAGTCTTCCTCTTGGCCCAAGAGCGATTCCCCCAGCCCCAGCTCATTAGATTCTCCCTAATATCACTCAAACCATTTTAGAGTGAGTTTTCTGTATGTAGGTGTTTGGTTATTGTTCCTTAAAAAAATTCCTAAGAGACGCTAATCTAACAACAGAAAAAGAAACACATCATAAAAACCTGTTTTAAGTATGATTCAAAGGGAAAAAATGAGCTGTAGTGAAAGCCAATTTGAGCTGGAAAGACTGTACTCTTAAGTAACCAGACATGTGTAGCCACTTATGAAGCTGTCTGGTCACATATGTTTTTAAACATTTGTCAGCACAGTCAGAACTCCACATGCAAAATACAGCACTCCCAAGCATTATGGAGGTTTGTGAAGAAGTCTCAGAATCTGAAAGAAATGAACAGATTTCACAGGTTGAACACAGGTTGTTACTGCTTGAGTTGAAGAACACTTGGGGAAGCAGCTCCCAAAGGCTGTGAGTCATTTACTTGAATATTAATATCTTAGGGACAAAACTGGCATCAGAATAAAACCTGCAGAGTCCTGAAGAAAGAGAGATGTCAGGAAGTCCCAAGGAGCAGGAGAAATTGGAGAACTATAATTTAACTTATAGCTTCCGAGCTGAAAGCTGAGTCGAACCTCACTCCTTTTCTTGATAAAGAATATTCAGTGACCTTTTCCCTCCATTAGAAGTCCCCATCTTAAAACACAAATACAGTTTCTTTCAAACCTGCAGCATTTGTTCTTCCTCTGAAGACATCATCATATGCTTTCCACTGTGGCTTCACCTGGTAGGCATGGATGAACACCACAAATACTACCACGAGGCACATTAACGGAACAAGAGCTGCACTGAACAGAGCTGCATAGATGTTTGGGATGAAACACCTGGAAGAGACAAGAGAAGAGATAACTCAGCTTCAACACAAACATTTCTAAATGCACCATGCATTACATCACCGCTTTATACTAGCTCTTTGTATCTAAATGTTGGCAAAAGCAACTTTCTGGATTGACAAATTGGAGCTCTGTTTGAGTAGAGGCTACATGACTAAATCTAACCCACTGCTTCACAAAGTACGTTCCATGGAACATGCATATCCTGAGGCGCTCAGAAAACTTCAAAAAAGGTTATGGCCAAACAAATTTCAGAAACGCATACTTGCTTTTCCAGCTCTGTCTTCTTCGTCTAATGAGACCACAGTTTCACTAGGGACCACATGAGGGAAGGTATTGTTTTCTTTTATCTTTTTTTATTGAAGCATAGTTGTTGTACAATATTATGTAAGTTACAGGTGTACGATACAGTGATTCACAATTTTTAAAGATTATACTCCATTTATAGTTGTTATAAAATATTGGCTATATTCCCTGTGTTGTATAATATACCCTTGTAGCATACTTTATACCTAATAGTATAACCTCTTAGCTCCTACCTCTTTTATACCTAATAGTTCTACCCCTATATTGCCCTTTCCCTCTCCCCACTGGTAACCACTAGTTTGAAGAAGGTATTGTTTAAAGGCAAATTTGAGGATTCCCAGGGCTCAACTCTGTAATTTCCACAATTTTGTTCTTTGCTTGAATGACTGTTTTGTCATTCCTAAGCTGTACATTTCCCTAGAGCCATTCATTCTCTTGAAAATGATGATAATTTTCCATTTAGAAGCTATACTGCATAACTGTATCTATTATTACAGGAGTTTATTTAGATCAATGAGGTTTAAGGTAAACTTATTATTTACATATTTTGGTAATACTGAAATTCCACAGAAAATGGTTTTAGAGATGTAATTGGAAGATTTTACTCATGGGTTATAAAAATCATCTTGTTCATATAAAATCTTTCACAAAAAAATCTCAAAATGGAGCACTGTTAAATAGGTTCTCAGTATCTAAAATTGTGCTTCTGAGGTATTCTTATAGAGGGCACACCTCCTACAACTTATGTCAATAATACTTTACAAGAAATCTTAATAGTAGAGAATGTCTCTTGTGAAATATTTTCCCCAACTTCTCCATTTTTTAATACATAATATCTGCAAACCTAGATTGCAATATAGCCAAAAATAATGGATGCTGATAACTCAAGGAAAAAAATATGACTTATTAAGAAGAAAACCTCAAAATCCAAACTATAGGTAATCAGGGGAAACACGCATTCTTGCAACTTGGGAAATCAGTCCCTTTGATTTTATGTTTAAAAAGAGATACGTTATTAAAGACTTTACTCAGATATTATTTCTAATTAATATGATCTGCTAAATGTATTCCTCAAGTAAACAAGACACATTTCAAGAGATATTTCAACACACATTCTACATCTGCAAAGAGATGTCAGAATGATGAATTTTCTGGCTTTTAGAACTGAATTTGGACAGCATAAAGCCTGAATCCTTCCCTGTACACTCATTTGTATGCCATAAGACCCACATCTTCCAGGTAAAAGTCATGTGATTAAATAAAACAGGCAAACATTAATGGCTTTGATCTTGAATATATTTCTGCACTAAAAATAGGGGTCATGCTGGCTATTTGTTTTTATGTACATTGGCTTTAAATGATTTCTTATTGTTTTCACCTGAATTATGGATTCACTGCCACAGGCTGGCTTAAAGGAGCTTAGACAAACACATACACTGACAAAGGAAGTCACACGGGCTTCAGTGTTTTACTTTTTATCTTGAAAAATGTCATCACAAGTCAATTTCAGGCTGTAAAATGGGGATAATTACCGAATCTACTGTGAGCTGTTTTAGGATAAGAAACATTTTGTACACCGTGTTATGGCGTATAGGTTTGGCTCTCCAGCATCTACACTTGCCGGTGGCTGGCCATGTTTGGTTCTCACCTCTCTATCTGAAGTGCTTTCCTGAAAACTTTCCTTTATTTTAGATGAAAACATTTGAAAGGAGGACTTCAATGAATGCCGTGAGATCCTGGTCAAAAAATAAGTTGGGCAAAGTGCACCTCTGGGAGGTTAGAAGTAACCAGGCATGTCTGCAGTGGCTTTGGGAAGAGGGGGGGAATTCCCGAAGTGTCATAGCTCTTCACAATCTCATTTGCAATTCTCCCTGTTTGTACAGTGACTTGGCCATGTTGGGCCATTCTTTCAGAGAAAGGGGCAGGAAAATTAGCTAATCCTGAAGCAACCCTTTTCCCCTCTGTTTCTTCAGAGCCCTACAAATCGTGGCCTCTCATTAGCATCAGGCTGGTGAGAGTACCCTAAGTTTGTCCTCCACCTGGTCAGCATGGGGCCAGATCATGAATGAGGAGGGCTTGGGTCCCCAGCGTGCCTGCCCTGTTTGCAGCCTCTCCTGCTCAGGTACTACAGTCCGGCAGGGGCTTCCTTCGCCCACTCCTCTCCAGCTGTGACTCTATCCCAGTCTCCCTCCAACAAACTCTCTGCCTTGTGTACTACCTCTCTTAGGGATTAGGGGGTCAGACAACTCTCCTGCAACACTAACAACTGCAAATGAGACAGGGCTGTAACCCACAAGTGCAGGCCGCAGTCAGGGCCCCTACTCATGTGACTTGGGGCACGGAATGCAGGTGGAGCTGGCTATGTCATTCTACATTCTATCTTATATACTAACACTTCCTTGTTTTAAATTCTCAATGAAATTTTCCTTTAAAGCTAATATGTATTCTAAGTTTCTGATCAATCTTTTCTGAATGGAATTTCTACTGATGTAGAATAAAACTTGCGACATACATTTAAAAGTTCCCAAGATAAATGAACTATACCTTACTCTTAAAGGAAAAAAAAAGCCTCACTAACCAGAATCTTTTTTGTCCGACTAAGATGTACAGTACATCCAGGCAGTCTGAAGATTAGATCACATGAAAGTGATGTGGGGAGTTAGGAAACTGAATATCATGTTCAAAACAGTTTCTGAAGTAAGGCTGGGAACAAATTCTTGGAAAAACAATGTAATGTAAGAAACAAGCAGACTGAATACTATGCATACACAGGGCTGTGGAAGCAGCTGATTAACCTGCTGGCAACTATTGCTTCAAGGACAGCTGTGGCAGTTACCAGAAAATGAGACAAAGGCCATGTGGATTTGCTTTCTTAAAAAGGGCGAGGAAAGTTGTTCCTTGTAATTACTAGCTCAACCAGCTTCAAAGCATTCTGGTGACCCTTCTCTCTTTTGGTGTTAAATATTCTTTTGGGTTCTTGTAATCACATGACTAACTTTTGCTGTTCCCTTTTAAAGTTTCATGGGTAAATTTTCTTTCTTATTATAACCCTCAGACAATCCAACTTTATTTCAAAATCTTGCCAGGACGTCATCTTTTTCTCTATTTTAAGCCAGATGAAATGAGTAGATGTTGTTTCACTATCTTCAGTTTTTCCTCTTCAAGTCTACCCTGGAGCATTCACAATGCCTTATGTCACCTTCTCATTTAGTAAGATTATTATTACCCCCTCACCACACCCCGCCCAGGTAGCTCTTTATACTTATTGAAGTGTTTCTACTTGTATTACCCAACTTGATTAAAAAAAATTATGTGGGTGGTATACGGTATTTCAATTTTTTTAATTCTTGTATGAAATCAGCATAAGGAGGGGCTCAGAAGCAAAGAGTCCAGGAGAGACAAAAGCTTCACTTACAACTGCTAAAAATATTGGAAGAGATGCTGGGAACTCCCTGTACGTGAAACTGTAATTTGAATCCATTTAAATTATATTTTAGAGAACAAGTTGACCCTGGCGCACTGGAGGACATGAAGCAATCCAGGCAGCTGACATGTGCGTTACATCTGGGTTACATAGGTAATGAAAAAGGAACTAGGTAATGAAAGAATAATAGATGTTTGTTTCTAAGGTCTTTATAAGTATTTCTCCTCAACAAGACAATGATAATAGTTATGACTCATAGGCTCATGTGCCAACCTCCCCCAGGAGGGGAGATTTCTTTAATGATGGCACCTATGTCACAGTTACATTTGCTGCTCCAACCAGCTTTTTCTTTTCCACATGGAAACTCATGGTGATGCCCTACTTTATATGGGAAAAAAAGAGACGGTCTGTCAGTTTTAGTCCAGAAATTTTTAAATGTATGAGGAATCAAGAATTGTTCACTTATTGCAAACTGAGTTCTACTTTGTGTAGAAAGTACAATACATCGATGTATTGGCCCTATTAGTTGAAGAATTACAGATGTTATTCATTATGTAGATGCTTATAAATAATATCTAAGCCAATACTTATGAGTTCAATATTCCTTTCCTTGCCCGCTCAATTTACTTTCTTTCCAAAGACGATGTTATTATTCAACACACACTTTTAGCTCACCTGTGAATTTATGTATGTATGTATGTATGCATGTATTTCTGTGTATATGTGTGCATTTCCTGTCCCATCCAAAATGACTGGAGAGGTTTAGAGACAGCCCTTTAAGCACATTCATTTTTTTCTCAGGAATAAATTTATGAAGACACTGGAGTGAAGAGAAAATAACTGTTTAACGAGCTGCAAGTTAGGAAAATAAATTCTTCTAGAAGTCCTTCTGTTGTACTGCATACAACTGAATTCTAAAATTCATTTTCCTTTAAACTCTAAACAAGAACAGGATTAAGACTAAATTGCAGATTAAGCCCTACAAAGTGAAATCTCATATTAGGATAATGTATGGACTTAGAGAAGAAGAGGAAGAGCAAAGTATTTTCTTAAACTGAATTAGCTAGTAATGAAAACAATCTTAAATATTACTACTATTGTTTCTACTTCTTCTACCACTACTAACAGTATTAGGAGTGATCATTTACTATGTGCCAGGCATGAAACTCAATCCTTACATGTATTATCACACATAAATATCACAACAGTCCCGTTAGCCTCATTGTACGTATGGAAAAATGACACAAAGTATATGAGGTCAAATGCTATAGCATAAATAGGCTCATTCTGCTACCCCCACAATTCTAAAATTATTTCACAATTCTAGCAAAGACATATTAGAGTTAGTAGGACAGTGTTTTCTTGAGGACTTGAACTGTAATTTTTAAAATATTTCTCCTAGTCCTTTGCATAATCAGACCCTTAAGAAATGTTTATTTATTTCACTGGTTTTTAGCAGTCTTTGAAACCACTCACTTTTTTAAAAAGTAGGCATAGAACATCCTGTATTTCCTGTGTGCTTAGTTTAATCAAAATCCAAGCAACATTTGAATATCTATCACGTATCAGGTATGGTGCTGGATGTGGAAGGGCAGATGAAGATGCCTAAGGCACGGTCCTTCCCATCAGGAAGATCACAGTTACAATAAGTCAATCTAATCTTCTATTCAAAGCATTGTTAATTCATCAGCATCATCAACACTACCTGGGAGGTTGCTATAAATGCAGAATCTCACACTCTATGACAGAGCTCCTGAAACTACCTTTTAACAAGATCCCCACGTGTTTCATGTGCACATTGAAAAGTTGGAGAAGCACTCTTCTAGCGCACTCACGAGGCATAAAGCAGCTTAAAGTAATTAACAAAATTAACAAATCTTTACATCTGTTTGGCAGTGAAGCCAAGTGTAACCCCAAGGAGAATCAGGCCCAGAGATTTTGCAGCACATGGTGGTCACAGAAGCCTGAAGAACCAGAGAGAGAAAAGCAGCAGGAAGCAAAAGGGATAGAGAAGCAGAGATCTGTTATATTTAGAAGCCTGGCAATTAGCTTCTGTCACATTTAGAAGCCTGGGATTAGCAACCTGAACATTCTCGTTACAGAAAAGGAAAGAGAGAGAGAGCGAATAAAGTGAGAGAGGACACAAGCGATCTGCAGATGGGTGGAACAAAACAAGAAGGGGAGTGCTGGGCTGTGACAGTGTGGATGGGAGGTAAATACTCAATCCGCTGCATCTAAACAACCCTTGAAGGAATAAGGATTCTGTTAGCGGTGGGCACAATAGACATGTTCCATAACTGCTCAAGGGTTCTGGAAGAGCCTGTGTTCCATATACCTCTATCCTCACACCCCACCCACAGATCACCCAAATACAGGTGACTAGCTCTGAGATGGATACCTGACCCAAAGACAGCCATTCCTCTGGCTTGCCCCTGATTTATAACTTGGTGACTCTGCTCTAAACGTTAAGCTGAGCCAATCAGTTTTTTGCTCTTGAGAATTTCACATGGATAATTGCCAGTTAGTAGTGGGCACCAGAATCATTCTAAGTTCAGGGCAAACAGCCATCTTGGAGTAAACACACAATGAATATAGGGTATAAATGGATAGAAAAATGGTGGGGGGAGGCAAGTTGGGAGGAGCATTGAGATGTTCACCACAACAAGAAGTGAGACTCTGTGGTCCCTGAGAGATGAAGAGTGTGGTCTGGTTTTCAGCATTTTAATTCCAGTTCCTCTGAGGTCCAACTACACCTCATTTCCTGCCGATATCACTGCCATGTCTACCAGTTTTAGAGCTCAAATCTACTCCATGGTTAGCATTGCTATCTAATTCTATGCATTGACAAGTGATCAAAGAATAAGAATCAGTCTCATCTTTTAGTATTTAAAATGTATCCACATGCTTCTATTCCTTGAAAAGATTGAGCTAAAAAAATGTGGACATATCCAAGCAATACTGTTTCAACTACTTCAAAAGGAGCAGATATTTTGATTCACTGAATATTAAACTGCCTAAAATTTTGTAGTCAGATATACTACATACACTAAAATGCAGCCTTGTATAGTACATAGTTAGCTCATTAAAAACTTAAAGTATTAACAGCATAGAAAGAATTGATAAAAAACAGTCTGAAAATCATGATACCCCCAAATGACCTTTTCTTTTTGTTCTTTTTCCAAGAAACTCAAGTCTGAGCAGTCTGTTCCCTTAACAACTTGATGATACTGTTGAAACCGGTCCAGTGGACAGTGCTTGTCAACTGCGCTCCAGGTAGGTTCCAGTGAATCAAGCCCCTTCAGAATTTAATCAGAATAAGGTCTGACTCGTTACTTTTTGCACGTACTAATGCTCTATGTCCTCATAAAACAAAATTGGTAGGTACTGGAAAATGTCATTGTCCTAGAGCATTCAAAGGTGTCCTCCTTAACCTCTTGCTTACCAAGCCTCTGAATGGATGGCTAAAAAGTTTTTTTCTGACTAATCCTATCACCTTCTTGTTTCTGAAAAGGTGATAGAGGTGACCACGGGAATACAAGATTAAAGTCCAAGAAATATTTATCTTTTTGAACCCCCATCTTCATTCACAGTTGTACTTACGGACAACGGTACTCAGAAAATACTCATTAATTGTAGTATCATAGACCAGCTCTAACAACCACCCAGGATGAATATATTAAGGGTGTTTAGATATCTTAAAACACATCTTTGATGTGCTAACCCATTACTCTGAAGACCAGCATCCTTAAATATTTGTTCAATAAAAAATTCAGCACATCAGATTGAACTGGACTCAGCAACAGAGTGAGGAAAGCAGGAAAGCAGATTCAGGTGAGGTAATCCCTCAACACACAGGCAGGATGAAGTATCCATACTTTCTGATCTTAGATTGACGTTGGAGATACAATTTTTTATTTTTTGTGCTTTGAATCTGTGATTTCAATAAACTCAAAACATTTAGGAATAGTTTAGAAGAAGTTAGGGGCTATGTTTCATGAGAGCATAAATATTCTCTCCTTTTCCTGATTAAGACTCTGTAGACTTTGGAGTACTGCTCCCTCCACAGTCTTAGAACACACTTGTAGTGTTTCATTTAGAGCCCATGGAAATTATGAGAAAGGTAGAAGTGCATGTCTATGCTTACAAAAGTGTCACTGTGGCCACTCTATTAATGATATAGGTGTTTCAATTGGCAAAAAATCCTGAGAGCAATGGTAATCATTTTTCAAAAGGGCAAAATCACTTCATAGAAGGATAATCTAACTTTTAATTGACTATGTACTACTGAACAGTAGCCACATTACACTGTCCTGAAGATTAGGCCCATAGATTTCTCTAGCTTTATGTGAAAGTTGCAGATACTCCAAGAAAAAATGCCTAGAGCATTCCCTGTAGGAGTGAATGCTCAGTCATACCCACATCTTGTATCATTTATACTCACATTAACATTTATAACACATTGCAATAAGTAATGTTCCTAAATATTGACTTAAAATCACTAAGAAATTGTTAATTGAAGTTAGTCATACCCTGTTTAAAATACACTATACACTTCCTTGTGCTTTCTGTAAAATTTTAATCCTGGAAACAACAGTGTTAACTTCTAACTATTGAGAGAACAGGATAATGTTAAGTAGATGAGGTGATAACGTCAATTATTTCAAGGTCATTATGTCAAGCTGTAGATAACATAGTTATGTCTCAACTCCAATACTCACTCTGTTGCTGAGTTCAATTCAATCTGATGTGCTGAATTTTTTATTGAACAAATATTTAAGGATGTTGGTCTTCAGAGCAATGGGTTAGCACATCAAAGATGTGTTTTAAGATATCTAAACACCCTTAATATGTTCATACAGGGTGGTTGTTACAGCTGGTCTATGATACTACAATTAATGGATATTTATTGAGTATTTTTATATCTCCTGCAATGTTACAGTTACAGCTGGAAACTTAGCAAATGTAAAAGGCATAACTTCTTCCCTGAAGGGTCTTGGAGCAAGAGAAGTACAATGTAACAATGAGAGAACATTATAAAATCCTGTAATACACTGCCAACATGTGAGGGATATCTAATAAATGCTTAAATGGTTAAGAAATACAGGCCAAGGGCTTCCCTGGTGGCACAGTGGTTGAGAGTCCGCCTGCCGATGTAGGGGACACGGGTTCGTGCCCCGGTCCGGGAAGATCCCACATGCCGCGGAGCGGCTGGGCCCGTGAGCCATGGCCGCTGAGACTGCGCGTCCGGAGCCTGTGCTCGCAACGGGAGAGGCCACAACAGTGAGAGGCCCGCGTACCGCAAAAAAAAAAAAGAAAAAAAATGAAAAAAAAGAAATACAGGCCAAAATATCTGAGGGAAAGGAGATAGAGTTTATGGATTAATTTCAGAATAAGATAGTAAAACTGGAAGCAAATGGAGGCCAAAATTCTGTCCACTCTATGGGGAATCCCCAGCTTTGATGGGAAATGACGCATTTCACTTTCCTTGAAGTTCTGAAATCTTAAGGATTAGATCATACAGATGTAGAAGCAACATTTGAAAGTCTGAAATTGGAAAGTCTGACACTAGATACCAGATACCTAGATATAAAATGATTTCCTTTATGATTTATGTAAAGAATTTTCTGAAAAGACAATGATGTTGCTATTGACAATTTATGTGCAGGAAGAAGGACAGAGTAGGAAAAAGTCTCTAACTGGATCAGGATAATACTGCCTACAAAAAAAAGAGTGTACTGTTAAGAATGAAGGCTCTGGAAGCAGACTGTCTTGAGTCAATCCTAGGTATACCTTTTACTGACTCTGTGATCTGGGCCAGTATTGAGCTTCTCTATACCTCAGTTTCCTAAAAAATAAAATGGAGTGAACAACAGCATCTGCCTCATAAGAGTGGAGTGAGAACTGAATGTAAAGCTCTTGGATGGGAGCCTGGAACACTGTAGGTGCTCAATAAAGATATTTATGATGATTATATATATATCATCTATTACTAAGCCCCCAATCCTCTTATGTCTATACAAGACTTAACCTGTATTTGAATAGAAAGAAGATACCAAATAGTAGAGAGGGAAGTGTGAACACCTAGCACCTTGTTTTATCTGTTAGGGAAAAGTGCTGAATAGTACGAGTTTAATGATAGAAAAGTCTTTAAACTGGGGTAGTCAGGGAAGACTTCATGGAAGAGGTGGGATTTGATAATCAGCTTTTTCCCCTCTGGAATTCCTTGCCAATCAGCAGATACTTAGTGTGATTTACTCATGCAAATAAGATGATCTACCTTTGTCCACAGAGGCTCTGCAAGAGGGGAAAGAGGAAAACTTTCCCTTTGCAGCTTTTCCACATGACTCATCTGTGTTTCTGCAAAACCAGTTGTTGAAACTTGGTTCCAACTTGAAAAGTCAAGGTAATTATGGGTCGGTCATTCAAAAAGAGGTAGGTAACCCTCAAGGAAGTCCAACATAACATTATTGCACTGCCACAGGCTGACAAACAGGCCTGGTCCAGAAGTGTCAGCAGCAGGAGACACAGCTGGGTTCAGGGGCTTCTCTAGGCATTTGAACGGATGGTTTCTTACCTGCTGTCCTCTAAGGAGAAGGCAAACAGTTCTGGAGGGAAAAGGCCAATTAGCTGATGGTTTTCTAGAAGAGGGAGAGTTTCAAGCCACTGGGAAGCCCATAGTCTGGATGGGGTGACTGCTGAAGGACTCCCAATGTTGACTATCAGAAAGCAAGGCACTGTGAACGTCCCATCAACCCGACCCGCCCACCAGAAAGATAACTGTACCTCCTCCTTTCACGAAGGCATTTTTTCTTCACAGAATCTTAAAACTAGAAGAAATAACAAAGGTCATTCCACCCTCCCTCTAGCTGTATGGGTGAAGAACCCAAGAACCAAGGACTTCTGAGGCCTGCCCAGAACCTCACTGTCTAAACTCCTAAGTCAGTGTTCCAAATGAGGGTCCAAAGCATAAGTCAGACTCAAGAAAAATAACCCCAATGTTTTCAGGGGCCATATTCTGCTAATAATCTAAAAATTCCTTTTTTAGGAAGTGTCCCCAGTGTTTCATTTTACCTTGCATATGAATTCCCAGGGGCTAGGGGACTACTAAATAAATCATAGAATGAAACAATAAACATGCATATTTCTGAATATAATACTCAATAGTAGTGACCCAAGCAGCTTAGACCTTACTTATCCCTCTCATGAACGTTTTTAATGACACCACATATTAAGTTTTTGCAACATATAAATATTCATACAAAAGAATAAATTTCATTTAGTTAGAGATACAGCAAAGATATGAAAAAAGGCCAGTGAATCCAAAGATATGAAGAAAGGGCAGTGAATGGCACTCTGTCATTCATAAGCTCCCCTCCCACTGAGGAACTTCCCACCCTCCAGAAAAAATTGGCTTCAGTTGAATTAATACTTTATCCTAAGGAATTTATTTTTGACAACAGGATGTTCCTGTTATTTTCAAGTCCTGTAATTTCAACAACAGGATTTCAGGGCAGTGAAATGAAATGGGAACAGCAGAGTAATATTAATTTCTGAGCATAATCATGAATGTATGAGAAAAACCCAAATAGTCCAAAACCTGTCTTAAAAAAATTAAGGCTATCTCCTTCATGAATTTTCTGAATTTATTTTAATTAAAAAATATCATGATCTAACATGCAGTAAAGATTTTTTTTTTTGGCTAAAATTCTTAACTTTTTCATTGTAGCCAAACTTCTTAAATGTAGAGCTGGGACAGCTAAAGTCTTGAAAAACTTCCCTTTATGATGGTATACTAGTGTATTCTCTTCTTTATTTCTTATTCTCTCTTTCTTCAAATGAAAGTTCCATGTGCCACAAAATGGAAATAATTTTAAAAACATGCTGAAAATGCAAGAGTGTGATATACATGCTGTCTGGGAGGCTATCATGTACTTTTATGATAAAATCTTACCAAATGTCAAGACTGTTCTTCATAACTCATTTGAAGGCCTATTACTCAGGTGTGTGGCGAGAGGAGTCAGGAGATATCATCTCCTCTAAATCAAACACTTGCTTGAAGATTCTGCTGCCTGGTATCACTAAAAACAGAGACTAATCTAACTGGCTTTGATTATGGGTGAAAATGCATCAAAACCCACCACTGTCTGGGACATTCTAAATGGAACACAGGAAGAATATGATGATTTCACAAAACAGAGAGTGAGAAAGTGAAGTGCTTACAGATGTGGACTCTGAATCAGATGGGCCTGGCTTTGAACCTCGGCTGCTACTTAATAGCTGTGTGACTATGGGCAAGTGAAGTTACCTCTCTGAGCTTCAGTATCCTTGTTTATAAAATATGAATAAAATCTATTTTTTTCATAAATGTGTTGTGAGAATTAAATTAGAGTAACTTGATTAAAGTGCTTAGCACAATGCCTAGCACGTGGTAAAGACTCAATAAAGGACAGCCGTTACCATTCACTTTAGCATGTGAATTGGTTAAATTACTTTGCTGAAACACTGTAATGTGAACTTGTGAATAGAAATTATATGTGGCATTTAACTGTATTCAGATTGTTTCATGTATTTGCTTAATATCACTGACTTTTTTTGTTATAGCAAGCTTATCCACAAAGTCATCAACACCTCTAACCCAAGGTCCAACACCATTTCTCAGAAGAGCAAGCATTTCCTTTAACACCCGTAGCAGTGACTTGAATCAAAAAATTAAAAATAGTGCTACCATATAACCCAGCAAGAATTCCACTTCTGGGTATTTATCCCAAGAATATGAAAACAGTAATTCAAAAAGATATATGTACCCCAAAGTTCACTGAAGCATTATTTACAATAGCTAAGATATGGAAGCAACCTAAGTATCCATCGACAGATGAATGGATAAAGATGTGGTGTACACACACACACACACACAATGGAATATTACTCAGCTATAAAGAAGAAAGAAATCTTGCCATTTATGACAACATGAATGGACCCAGAGGGTATTATGTTAAGAGAAATAAGTCGGACAGAGAAAGACAAATACCATATGATTTCACTTATATAGGGAATCTAAAAAACAAAACAAATGAACAAACATAATAAAACGGAAACAGACTCATAGAAACAAAGAACAAGTTGGTAGTTGCCAGGAAGGGGGAGTGGCTGGGTGAAGTAGGGGAAGGGGATTAAATGGGACAAACTTCAGTTATAAAATGTCAATAAATAAGTCACAGGATGCAATGTACAGCATAGGAAATATAGGCAATAGTATTGTAATAACTTTGTATGGTAGCAGATGGTTATTAGATTTATTGTGATCATTTTGTAATGTATAAAAATATTGAATTACTATGCAGTATTCCTGAAACTAATATATAGTGTAAGTCAATTATTAAAAAATTAAACAAAAAAAAATGTTAAGGCTCTGGGTCAATATTTAGGCATTTGAAAGCTAAGACAGACGTGCAATCTTTAAAAAATATATGTTTAAATCTTCAATTGGTACTGTTGAGGTAACCCAAAATTGTTTGCACTAAATCCTAGGTTTAAAACCACAGAAAGGTCAGGTGTGATGAAGTCTTCATGTTGGGATGTAGACTGCCTAATTGCTTAGGGATGTGTTTCCCTATGGTTGCTGTTTTGAAGGGTAAAGGAACACATGCCATCACAGTGGTCTCCTTTGTTATGACTAAGCTGTTATTTTCCCAGCTATGTTACTGTCCTTGGAAGACATTTTCTTTGGCAGCTGAGGCAGCTTTATAAATAAGCTGCCTATCATGTTATTTCAATACCTGGGTAATAGTATATAGCATCCTCAGGGTGTTTTTTCCCCTGCTTTCCTCCTCAGCAAAGAGGTACTGGACCCTCTTTATGCTTCTTCATTATTCCTATAAAATACGAAAGTTTAACTAATGTTCAGGGTTTTAAGTAGTTTATAAAGACATATAATCTACATAAGATAAAATAAAAATGAGAGAAGCGAGGCAAATAAAAAATAAACTAAGACTGCATCAGGAGTGGGGTATCAAAGTACTATTTGCTGAAAATGAGCTATACATTCATCCCAGTGTGCTTTTTCCAGTAGATGTTTCAGAGGCATGCACACATGCGTGTGCGTGCGCGCGCGCGCACACACACACACACACACACACACACACACAGTAGTTCAAGAGAAGTACAACTCTTTCCAATATGAGAGCAACATGGTTACTGTGTCATACAATGGTCAATGTTCTTGCTACATGTTACATGTTACAATGTTCATGTTACATGACTGCTATTCATTCATTCAACATACACCTACTAAGCAAAAACTATGTGCATTCTATTTGCCATGCTATTCAACAGTGATGAATAATACATGCCTCTTGACCTGGAGAAGATCAGAGTCTACAGTGGAGGAGAGGCTCGTGCCAAATTTTACTGCAACGTGTTAAAATGTGATAGCACAGCCACCTGGAGGCTGGCGGGAGCTCAAAGAAAGGCGTGAGTTATTGTGTGCAAGGGGAGTTGAATGGTGAAATCATATTTGCCAAGAAACAAAAGAGATGAGAATCGAGAAGGACATTTGTTACTTAAGTCACCTGATAGGAAAATGATTGGACAGTCTTGGGAGAGCTATACTCCCTTTCCCGGACAATGGCAAAGAAAAGGCAATGCTCAAAAACTTCTCAGCTTTGTTTCCTGTTGCTTCAGGAATCATCTGTGCTCTTGAAAAGGAAGCATGGTCTGAGATTTTCAGGAAGATAACATAATTATGATTAATCTTTGTTCCTCTGGGGCTATAAAACTTTCAAGGCCAAGGATTTGTGTATAGACCCTGATTTTGGGCATATGCAGGGACCAAAATTAATAACTACATAGAATTAAAACAGAGGCTTGATTGGTCCAAAGATACAAGGACTGTGTATTTTACTAATTTTAGAAAAAAGGCCCAGAGTAAAAGAGAGACATGTCATTTCACAACCCCTCCAATACAGTTGGTGTGAAGGATAATTATGGAAGAAAGTACAAGAGAACTGCCATATAAGAATTTCAAAAGAAGCCCAGACAATCCAAAAATCACAGCAGCCTCAGGAAGGAAGCAGTTACTGGACCAATGCTCTCTTCTTAGGACCCTTCAACCCAATGGACATGACAAGATGTGATCCATAAGATCAAAGCTGAGTGGAGGGGCCTTGGGAAGTGGAGTAGAGGTATAATTCACCACCCCTTGAAAAATTCCACTTTTGTTAGCTAAAAACTAATCCAAACTTAACAATTGAAGAATGTACTAATATTGGATAAAAAGTAGCAAACTGAAGAACACTGAAGAAGCAATATTTCTGGAGGGAGAAGACGCCTTTGATACTGCTTTCCCCCCCTCCATATCTTTTCAAGGTAAATTTGTCCTTGATTGCTAAATAAAAACTTTTCCTAAACTACAACTGGAATCTGACATAGACATCTTTAACAAGTCACAAGATATTTAATACGCTAGGTCTAAAAGCTAGACTCTCCTGATAGCCTAAAAGAAGTGTCACCATCAGCATGTAAAGCATCTATCTTGTAAAGAAATACGGCAGAGCTTCTCCTTTATGTCAATGCTTTCAACAAAAACAGAGTATAAAACACTACAGTCCATCTAATAAATGCAATTACTATGCAATTTTGAAAAGTTAGATTCTAAGATGCATCTTTTTGAGGAGAAAGGATCAAGAAAATAAAGAGGCTATCAGCCTATCACACACGCTAATATCAGATGTGTTATGCTTTGTAACTCCCTTTCTTTAATTCTTGTAAAATCTCACAGCAGAGGTCCTGATGTTAATATTTGCATTTGCTTAGAGTTCTAAGTGGAGCACTGTCTGGCCTTCCTTGATATTAATTTAAAAAAAAGAAAAGCAAAGCCAACAAGTTCGTTCAGTAGTTTAAGTGTCATCTTTATCAAATGAACAGTGCCAAGATACCAGTCAAATAAATATCATGAGTAGTTCTCAGTCTATGGTTTGGTAAAATGTTTAGGATATTATTTCATCTTTTATAAGAAAGAAGTTTGTATAAGCCAAACATAAAGCAAATTGCTAATGAAAATCATAATGAGCTTCTCATCATTATAAAAAATTCACTCACTATAAAAATGAGGATGCTGAATATAATTTTCAGAAGTCAAATTTATTTAAAACATGCATTTACTCAGTATCAATATTTAAGGGTTGACATTCATACACTTAAAAGTCAGGTTTGGCATTTCTGGGTGCCATATGAGTCCTTTCAGGGTTTTTGGATTCCATCTCCTACTGTATTAGGTACTTTTGCACACAACATTTAGTTTAATCCTCATGACAAATCCATAAGACTAGCAGTGTTTTCTCCATTTTTTTCATTTAGTGAGTACTTACTGAGCACCTATTAAATTCCAGAGACTGCTCAAGGCTCCAGGACTAGAGCAGTGAATAACCACAACAAAAAGTCCTTGCCCTTCTGGAGCTTACTTTCTAGTGGATACTGCTTTTTCTTAATTCTTTGTAATCAAACTTGTCCTGAGCTAAGTTATTAGAAAGAAATTAAAAAGTAAAAACTTCCTCTTAGACCACAACTGGAATCTGGCATGGATACCTGAGAGAAAGAAAATATGAAAAAAACACATTCAAATAAATAAATAGATACTACATCTGATGGTGATAATGCCATGATGGAAAATAAAATAGGATAAGTTGGGAATTATGAAGAATTATGAAGTTCTGGGAATTACTAATACTACATGAAAGAGTCAGAGAGATATATCTCAACTGAGATATGAGATTTTTCTATAAACAAATCAGTGAACTGAATGTCTCTTTCAAACAACAGGAAGAGTTAGTAATATTCCAGTATTATTACCAACATGTTGTTGTACTGAACAAATTAATGCTAAGTCTTGAAATGGCAGAACATCACCCAATGAACACCTTACTCTACTGGAAAAAAATGCTATCACTTTATTTCTAAAACATAAAGATCCTCATTGTCACCGTATGTACCCAAATGGGTATGGTTAATTATTTTTCTAATTCTTTATCAGCAGGATCTAGAGGAGGACATCTGGAATTCTCCCTGACAGGCCAGCACGTGACCCATGTCAGTAAAATAGTTGCACTGACTATCTGATAAGTCTACAGATTTATATGAGGCATTTCGAGACCTCATACACTGTATTGTTTTTCTCACTTACAGTCAGTTTATATCTTTTGCCTAAAGCATTCTCCCTTCAAAAATAATCAAAAGACACTGGTGATTCAAACCTTAAATTTGCTTGAGGGTGACATTTTTTTCTATCTTATTAGAATCCAATTCATTTGAATATAGTCATCCCTTAAATCCCAGTATTTGCCTAAGCACAAGCTATCCAGTAAATACTTTGAATAATAGTATTTGTTACAAATCTGCATTAATACATAGGGCAACGAGTATCCATATGTGGCCATTTGATGTAGTATGCATGTATTTACCTAGTTATTTAATTTAGTTCATTTTGGAGTAATTGTGATTATTTTGTGCTTTAGAGAATTCTGATAGAAAGATCCATATATCTATAGAAATGTACTCTAAAGTAAATATCCTTTAAACACAATGTCTTCATTTATTCTGTCATCAAATATTTGTTGAGCACCTACTATATATATATATATATATATATATATATATATATATATATATATACACACCAGGCACCATTCTAGACTCAAGGGATATAACATTACACAAAAATCCTTACTGAGATTACATTCTTTTTGAAGAAACAAAGAGTTAGAAAGATGAGATAAATATAATATATAATATTGGGTGGTGATCAAAGCTATAATAAAATAAAGTAGCGAACAGAGATAGTGAAAAAGATGGTCAGGAAAGGCTTCCCTGAGGCGTGATATTTGAAGTGAAAGAGCATGCCATAGGAGGCTTCTCTGGTGGTGCAGTGGTTAAGAATCCTCCTATCAATGCAGTGGAAATGGGTTCGATCCCTGGTCTGGGAAGATCCCACATGCTGCGGAGCAAGGAAGCCCATGCACCACTACTACTGAGCCTGTGCTCTAGAGCCCGTGAGACACAACTACTGAAGCCCGCACTCCTAGAGCCCATGCGCTGCAATAAGAGAAGCCACCGCAATGAGAAGCCCACGCATGGCAACGAAGAGTAGCCCCCGCTCGCTGCAACTAGAGAAAGCCCACGTGCGGCAACGAAGACCCAATGCAGCCAAAAATAAATAATACATTAAAAAAAAAGAGTTAAAAAAAAAAAGAGCATGCCATGGGAGTCTGAACGAAGAACATTCCAGACAGAAGGAACATCAAGTGCAAAGGTTGTGAGACAGGAATAGCTGTAAAACTATGTAACGCATAAGTGTTATTTACTCAATGCTAGGCACTCTTCTCAGTAGTAGAAGGGTAGAATGAGTGGAATAACATTTAATCCTTAAGAGGTAGTACTAGTATTATCATCTCCATTCTACAAATGGGGGAATCAAGGCACAGAGAGGTTAAATAACTTGTTACAGGTTAACCCTAAGAGGAGGCAGAATCAGAGACTGAACCCAAGCAGCTGGTCTACCTCCAGAGTCCCTTCTCTAACCACTGCACCACATTCCCTATCTCAACAAGGGGGCTATGGGGGTTGGGCACTGAGTGAAATCTCCTTAAAAAGTTGTAGCAAGAACTTCCAGAGCTTCAAAGAGTATTGGTATCAAGATGTAAGATATTGGCTTTAATTTAAAAAATTAAGATTTATCAGCTTGAACCAACATAATACTTAATATAACTATATCTGGAATAGAAATTCCTCTAAAACAATAATGCACACAGATGGAATTTTGTCCAGGCTAGGGACAACCCTACTGTATTAGAGTCAAAAACACTCCATAGGCTTACTTCTTTGATTACATCTGAAATAATGAAGCAGAGATGAAACTTTGGTGCTTCCTCTCAAAAGAGTTACATCTGGTTTTCCCAGATGGTGAACAGGAAATTGCAGATAAACATTGGACTGTGGATAAAGCAACCATAGAAAGCTCAGCCTGTTGCTGAGCACACATTAATAAAAATGCTTGGGGGTTACTATTGGCTCAAACTATAGCTTGTTTGTTCTCTTGGGAAGGAAAAAAAGAAAAGCCAGAAATCAAGTTTTAAGGATCTCAATAAAGAGTTGGAATGAAACAGTGAATGCTTTCAGCACTAGGAATCCCATGTAAAAAAAAAAAGAATCAGGCTGCCTTCTAGGGTGCCTCCCATTTATGGATGTACAAGCAAAAGTTTATTAAAGCCCTGACATACATAACTTTAGAAATGCATAAAGGAAACAGGAAAGAGATTGTTTGCTAATGTGTCGGGTATTATTTTTAAAAGTTTGCTGTATTTTCTAATGCTGACATTTTATTCAGATTAAATTATCCTGATTTAATAGATAGCTCTCTGCAGTATGATTGGCTAAAAACCAAAATGCATCATGCTGAAGCAGCGTAACATTTGCTTTAATGTCCAAGGTGGTAGACATGTCTTGTGAAGTCCAAATGGACAGCTCTGGCCCAGCTGTGAATGAAATAAAACAGTTTTCTATGTGGCTGTAAGAAAGGTGTTATTTTTTAACATACCAACTGTACTGTGATACTTAATATAACCCATTATCACTTACGGTGGCTCCCAACAGCATGATTACTGGATTACTTTATTATTCAAAATAAAAGCGACGGTCTGTAGCAAAGCATAATCCCTCCATAATGCATTAACTACTCAACTGATTTCAGAAAAGTTTAGGCAGAGCTTGGGGAGATCTTTGAACTGAATGAGCATGTCTTCCTGGGCCAGTTGTGTAGATTAATCAGATTGAAGGTAAATCGGTAAAACTGACTAAGAACCTCAAGTTTAAATGCAGTTAAATAACTTCTTCATTTCTTTATCCTTAAAACTACCTTCTAATGGAGACCTAATGTTAAATACACAATTCTCAGGACTTCCTTGGTGGTCCAGTGGTTAAGACTCTGTGCTTCTACTGCAAGAGGCGTGGGTTCAATCCCTGGTCCGGGAACTAAGATCCCACATGCTGCTTGGTGCGCGCCCCGCCCCCCCCCAAAAAAAGAAAAAAAAAGAACCACAATTCTCAAATCTAAGATGTTCCTTATATATAAACAGAAAGGAAAAACATATTAAGCTTGTATTTATCTGCATGTGTGGAATTTGTTTTCAGAGCATCGCGAAAAAGAAAATTACAAATCAATCTCATGATGGTATTAAGGTAGGGATTATATTAACCAATTGGAATGAATCTTTCAATTAAGAAAGAGCCTGTGAAAACTTTCCTCTGACTTCAGGAAATTTTCATATTTTAAGCAGGTTCTAGCCCAGCTTCTGCCGTAAAGAGGTTATTTCACATTGGGCAAGCATTTAACATAGTTAGGCCTCAATCTCATTATCACTTAAATAATGAGATGATTATAGGAGAGGTTAGGTAGAAGATGGGCCTTCAGTTTCTTTCTGTAACCCAAATTCTATCACTCAATTCCATTTTAACCTGGATTCAATATTAAATCTATTTATAAAGGTGCTATGAACATGTGCTTTTTATTTAGTATAATTTATGATATTAATAAGTGCCATCTTTCATAATTATTGTTAAAATGAACTCTTAGTTGATGACAATAATAGAGGGAGACTATGGACCAGAGGATCCAAACCTGCAGATAATTAGAAATTATATCGTTTCACATTGTCATTAATCTTTTACTTGGATTAACAGCATATCCTGCTTCTATTCACTGAAAACACAGTAGCTAGAAAATTGGCAGTCTAGGCATATCTTGTGCATGATGACAACATCAGCATAAATATAATATTTATTTGGCAGATCCACAAAACAGATTCCATACACAGATAATTAAGAATTGAGTGTATTATACAAATTAGCATCAACACACATTTACTCAGCAAATATTTTAGGGTCTATTATGCTCCAGCCCCTGAGATGCAAATTTGCAAAACACATGATTCCTGCCCTCATGAAGCCTATGTTCATCTAACTCTTCACTCTGACTCTGAACAGCACAGGGTCCTCACCAGTCA
The DNA here is from genome assembly GCF_002837175.3 of Physeter macrocephalus. Classification (NCBI taxonomy): domain Eukaryota; kingdom Metazoa; phylum Chordata; class Mammalia; order Artiodactyla; family Physeteridae; genus Physeter; species Physeter macrocephalus. The sequence goes on along the minus strand of NC_041221.1, from coordinate 90,521,625 downwards.
AACATATAAGAAGGAACGCTATTTTAAAAGATTTCAGAAAGGCTTCTGATTCATTCCAATGCTTTATTAACTCTTAGCTAAAAATTTCTCTATCTCAAATCCAAATGTTTCATGCTTCTTCTCAAACTTCTTGTATTGTTTTTTTTGTCTTGAGTACAGATGCATTTTTTTCTGAATTAAAACTATATATATATAAAAGTATTCAATTTCTCTTTTACTGCTGCAATACTTTTACATATTTTATCTATCACAAAAGGTTTTGTTTTGCATAGACAAAGCACTACATTCATATTATTGATTTTTAAATTTCATTTTCTACCCACTACACATCTTTGTAAAACTCTTCTGAATCTTTTCCAATTTGTTTTCAGTCTATTTTTTTAGTTGAAGAGTACCAGCTTAGATACAAGCATCTCATTGAAGGGTAGTAAAATAGTAAAACGAAATCATCATTCCCATATTCTATACATAGTTTGTCTTTTTTAAAAAATAAATTTATTTATTTATTTTTGGCTGTGTTGGGTCTTTGTTGCTGCGTGCAGGCTTTCTCTTGTTGCGGAGCACAGGCTCTAGGTGTGCGGCCTTCAGTAGTTGTGGGTTGTGGGCTCTGGAGCGCAGGCTCAGTAGTTGTGGCGCTTGGGCTTAGTTGCTCCGCGACATGTGGGATCGATCCCGGACCAGGGATCGAACCCATGTCCCCTGCATTGGCAGGCGGATTCTTAACCACTGCACCATCAGGGAAGTCCTATACATAGTTTTTATTCATCCTTGTACTTTCTTGACTTTAAAACTTTGGCACCTACTGATTCACAAGTAACACAATATAGTCTTTTCATCTTTTTATTTATATTATCACATAATTACCTCCTCTTCTTCTTACATTTATATACTTTGTTTTAACCTTTCAGGTCTGTAATTCTGCTTTTGCCCTTATTGAAATCATTCAGTCATGTTTCAGCACTTTTCCTATTTTCCTACCTGAAATGACATCCATTGTTCATTAGTTTGCATGTCCATCCATCACCTCTTCCCCATGTTCTGGGATCACATCCCCCATTCTTGTGGAGAGGAGATTACATATAACACTGGTTAAGCTGATCAAGGCAAACAGGTGACTTCAGTTGGACAGTAAGTGCTTCATCCTTTGGCCACACTGATTGGTTCAGAGATGGGTACATGACTCAAATGGTCTTCCCTGTTTTCATGGTGGGTAAACAATACAGTTTTCCATTGGGAAACCAGAAGGACCACATAGGCTAGGAGCTGCCAGTGGCCTCTCTTCCTGCCTCATGGAGAAAGCCTGCCAATAATGAAAGTAACAAAGGAATCCAGAGGCGAGTCATGGAGTGAGACAGAACCATGATGACTTTTTCTGTATTCATAGCTGCTGAATCCTACTCTGCTCTGAAAGATTTTACATACATGAGCTATATGTTTTCTTATGCTACTTTGCGTTGGATTTTTGTCAATTACATTTTTTTTTTTTTTTGTGGTACGCGGGCCTCTCACTGTTGTGGCCTCTCCTGTTGCGGGGCACAGGCTCCGGACGCACAGGTTCAGCAGCCATGGCTCACGGGCCTAGCCGCTCTGCGGCATGTGGGATCCTCCCGGACCGGGGCACGAACCCATGTCCCCTGCATCGGCAGGCGGACTCACAACCACTGCGCCACCAGGGAAGCCCTGTCAATTACATTTTAAATACTCCAAGAATATGCTTCTAGGAGTTCCTAAATGCTAAAAAATAATTTACACATTGTGAACATCAGGCTCAATACGTATTTGATATAGTTGCTTATCTACTATATATTCAGTATGTCTGAGCAGTAAGACAATATGAGAAAAGGACATAAGCCTCAGAATTAACATGCTGGGAATTTAGAGAGCATTAATGATGGCATTATACCCTAATTTTAATTTTAGGAGTTTGGAAGGGATCATACTGGTAGGAAAATTTGAGGCATTATTTTTTACCAACTGACAGCGTAAGGGTCTTCTTTCTTCAATGAACTTAAGCAAAAAAGCACTATATTTTGAGGTTAAGAGGTATATGCAACATCTCAGTTCCCTACAGCTCATCTTTCATCTGCACCAAAGTTAGTTCTTAGAGCCCTGGAGAGAATCAGGTTCCTTATGTGTATATATCTAAAATGCTTGCTGTCACTGAAATAGAAATGAATTTATGAGATAAATCCTCAAGAGGCTAGTTAATTCTTTCTAGGCACTCTGCCTGTGCAGTTGCCCATGCCAGAAATCTGAGAATCATCCATGACTTTATTTTTCTCTTTCTAAATCAAATCAATCACCCAGGCCTGACAACTATGCTGTACTTTATAAGTACTTCTTGAATCCATTCATTTATTTTCATCTACATTGCCACTGTCTATAGACCAGATCACTATCACCTCCTGCCTGGCTTATGGAAATAAACTTTCAACTCCACTGTCTGCATTCACTATTCCCCTACAACCTGTTCCTTATACAACAATGGTTGTAAGAGGGAAGCTTTTAAAAACACAAACATAATAATGGCACCCTCTCTCTTAACCCTTCAGTGACTTTGCATTGTCATCTGGATCAAGTCCAAAATCCAATCTAGCCCCTGTTTATTTTATTCTGATCTAATAATCCTGGCCTTCTTGTAGTTCCTCAAATAACCGAGGCTTCCTTCATCCAGTAGGAGTAGGATCTTCCTTCTACCTAGAACACTGTATGCCCTACTCTTAACCTGATGATTCCTACTACTCTGTTAGGCCTTGTTTTCAACTGTTACTTCCTCAGTGACACCTTCTTTGACATCATGAACTATATCAAGTCCCCCCAATATATAATTTCATAATTTAATTTTAATTTTCTCTGGTAGAATTTATCCAAATTGCAATTAATCATTTTAAGGCCTATCTGTTTAAAATCTGTAAGCTTCCTGAAGGCAAACACTATGTGTATCTTGTTCCTTTCATATTCCTCCTATTATAATGAAGAGATCATTGTTTATCTATCCATATAACTAACTTTATTCCCCCTCCCCCAAAGAACATATGACAATACCTTTCTCCCCTGACTTGATGGGATAAATACTGGGAGACAGTTCTCCATGGGTCTCTCTCTTTCTGGATGGCTTGCAAACAGAGGCACTGACAGCGTTTGTTCTGGACTATCTTTTGACGAATGTATGGACAGCTTTGGAAGGTAGAGATAGTGCTTCCTTGTGTAGTAGAAGGCAGATTTAGTTACTGTCTGGTATAATAAATATTTGTCCTTCCTGTGCAAAGATCAGATAGGTTTGCTTGCAGCCCATTATAAAAGATCGGGGTTTCCTAAACTTGAGGGTCTTCAGCTGGTATGCAAATCCACTCTGTGCACAGCATCCACCTAGGTTGCCCTGCATTGCCCCTGTGCCTCTTGGGGCAGGCGGCAGTGGGCAGGGCAAGGGGAATTGCTGTAAGGAGCTGAACTGCTGGCTGTGTCAGGAGTATTAAAGTTGCTTTGTCTCTGACCCAGAATTCTCTTATCTGCCAGCATCCATGAGCTGTGGCAGGCTAGGAAGGAAGGTAAACTTTTAGGTGCTGAGTTTCTGACAACAGGAGATCATCTATTTTTTGTAATCCTTAACAGTAAAAACAATGCTAAAACTTCTTTTGGCATCTGATTTCCTACTAGAAACTCTTATTTATTTTTTTATATCTTTATTGGAGTATAATTGCTTTACAATGTTGTGTTAGTTTCTGCTGTACAACAAAGTGAATCAGCTATACGTATACATATATCCCCACTACTAGAAACTCTTAAGCCATGAATTTTTCTTACTGAAGTATAGGAGATTTACAATATCATGTTGGTTTTAGGTGTACAGCATAGTGATTCAGTATTTTTTCAGATTATACTCCATTATAGGTTATTACAAGATAATGGGTATAATTCCCTGTGCTACACACTATACCTTATCCTTTTTGCTTTTCTATTTTATGTATAGTAGTTTGTTAAGTCCATACCCCTAATTTGTCCCTCCCCCCTTCCCTCTGTAACCACAAGTTTGTTTTCTATATCTGTGAGTCTGTTTCTGTTTTGCATATAGATTCATCTGTATTATTTTTTAGATTCCACATATAAGCGATATCATGTAGTATTTATCTTTCTCTGACTTATTTCACTGACCATAATATTTTCTAGGTCCATCCATGTTGCTTCAAATGGCAGTGTTTCATTCTTCTTTATGCCTGAGTAACAACATTCCATTATAAATATATATCACATCTTCTAACTCCAATAGTCTGTTGATGGGCACTTGGGTTGCTTCCATGTCTTGGCTATTGTAAATAGGGCTGCTATGAACATTGGGGTGCATGTATCTTTTCTAATTAGTGTTTTTGTTTTTTCCAGATATATACCCAGCAGTGGAATTGCTGGATCATATGGTAGTTCTATTTTTAGTTTTTTAAGGTGCTGCCATACTGTTTTCCATAGTGGCTGCACCAATTTACATTTTCACCAACAGCGTATGAGTGTTCCCTTTTCTCCATATCCTCTCCAACGTTTGCTATTTGTAGACTTTTTGATGACAGCCATTCTGACAGGTGTGAGGTGATACCTCACTGTGGTTTTGATTTGCATTTCTCTAATAATTAGCAATACTGAACATCTTTTCATGCCATTCTGACAGGTGTGAGGTGACACCTCACTGTGGTTTTGATTTGCATTTCTCTAATAATTAGCAATACTGAACATCTTTTCATGTGCTTGTTAGCCATCTGTATGTCTTCTTTGGAGAAATGTCTATTTAGATCTTCTGCCCATTTTTTGATTGGATTGTCTGTTTTATTGTTGTTGAGTTGTATGAGCTGTTTGTATATTTTGGAAATTAAGCCCTTGTCAGTTGCATCATTTGCCAATATTTTCTTCCATTTCATAGGTTGTCTTTTCATTTTGTCGACTGTTTGCTTTGCTGTGCAAAAGTTTTTAAGTTTAATTAGATCCCATTTGTTTATTTTTGCTTTTATTTCTTTTGCCTTAGGAGACTGATCTAAGAAAATATTTAAGCCATGAATACTTAAGCTGAGGTACCAGGATGGGCTTCATGGGAATAAAGAATCCAATATATAAGCACTATTGTTTTAACAGAGTTCTTGGAAAGAGTAAACTGCTTTTTATTATATTTTCCAAAAGGTCAGAAAAAATGTTAAGAACAATTTAAGGGTGTATGCCTTATCTCCTTATGAATACTTTATATTTATTTATGATATACTAGAATAGGTTGAAAAACAGCAATTTTTTCATTAAGTATGTTTTAAATGTCAGATATCTGTGATACTTAATCTAAAAATCCCAATTGGTCAACCTTCTTTATATCATATTTTTGTTCTTAAGTACTTGAAATAATGTGTGTGGTGTGAATTTGTGAATCTTAGCTTATATGGTGCCTGGCATTGTTCTAACAGCTTTACGTGTATTAACTCATTTATTACTTACAGCATCCATATAAGGTAGGTACTATTATTATTGTTATTATTATTATTGGATGTTACAGATGAGAAAACTGAAGAGCAAAGAGGTTAAATCACTTGTCCAAAGTCACACAGCTAGCAAGTGATGGAAGACTTGAAACTAGACAGGGAGATATATGAATTTATATATGACCTTCACACATAAGCTATATTGGCTTTTCAATTTGATTAAAAATTCAAGGTCTTTCGGATTCCTTTTGCTGTTACATATTGGCCTATGTGTGCTACTTGATTTGATTTAACTAAGTTGGGCTAGTTAATAATATAACTACAAAATAATAGCTAACCAATCACATTCTTGAAAATTACATTCTTATAATTTTTATTATTTGACAAAATCAAAGTTGGCTGAAGCATTTCAGAAAATTGAAATTAAGCAAAAATGATTCTAAAACATATGTTGAGGAAGAAAAAAATCTGATTTCAAAATGCGATAAACAGAATTCTTCGTATGGATCTAATTTAGTTAGTAACACTTCTTAATAGGTCATTGGGAGGTAAATGCATGGGCCTCAACAGAAAGAAAAGGTGAGACCAAGGGAAGATTGATTTGCTCTTCAAAGAAGGTGAGAAAAAATTGGTTCCTTTCCAGGGGCAGCCAAGTGGGAGGTAGTGAAAGCTTAGGACATAAAAGACGGTAGACGACAGAGAAGATATGAAAGCTGGATGATGGAAGAAGGACCGGGCTGGAAGACAGAGCCACAGAGAAAGTCTCTATGTCGCAGAAGACAGGAGAATAATTAAAAATACGGATGTCAAGCAAGATGTCCATTATACTGTTTTGTCTCCTCTTTATCTTGACTTATGCTTGCAGAATTTGGCAGGGCACAAAAAAGTAAAGGAAGTCTATGTTTTCTGTCTTTATTGATAAGAGAAAGAGAGAAGAAAATTCATGAAAGAAGCTAGATGCAGAGTGGAGAGGGGGAATACAAGAAATGCAGGAATCCAAGCACAAGTGTTCATGGAGATACAGGTGAGGACACTGCACTCCTCACCTCTCCTGTGATGGGGAATCGGGTCAAGTTCTCAAAACCATTAAATGGAAGGGTGACCCCGGGAGGATGGAGTACTTGATAAATAAAAGTTCTAAAAGGATCCTTTTTCTAAACCAAAACAGATTAATTGATGTTAATAATGTCACCCTTCTTGGGTCTCTCTTCAGATGTTCAGTAAACCTTGCTTCAGTGCAGTAATCTATGAATTTTTGTGTTAATTCTTCTATGAGTTTCGTGGTAGTCAGATTTTAACCTGCTTAAAGTTTGCATCCAGGTCTTATTGGATTGAAATGTTATGTGTTTCTATTTAGACTGACCTTGACTGGTTTTTACAAGTCTCAGAAAAATGTGTGGGTAACCTCCTAGCCTACCCTGGCCTCGGTCTTCCAGCTGCAGTTTGGAAGATTTAGAGAAAGCAATCACTGTTCCCATGTTCTTGGAAGCACTCAACCAAACATTAAAAGTTTAAAAATTTTTTAATTTTGGTATTCATATATAAAAACAAGTTATCACAAAACAGCAGCTGGTTGAGAATTTCTATATACTGAATTTTATTTCCCTTATATAAAGGAATTAAAATATTTAGTGACCCAAAAGAAGAAAAAAAACACTTTAAATGAACAATGTATTTGAACAATGAACAATATTAGAAATATGAAACAATATCACTAATATTCTGAATATCAATTTAAAGTAAAAATGTGGAGGTGGACTTTAAGTCAGTATGGTTAACTATACTGAATTCCCCTCTACTCCAAATAAATTACTTTAAAAATAAACAAGAAAAAATAAGTAAATAAACAAGAATACTAAAAATGTAAACATATAGTTTAACTGAACATAGAACACAACAAATCCTTACATGCCAAAATTAAAGCCACACATTGGTCAATGGGGGCTGCAAGTCCTGTGACACAGAGCAATCAGAACCAGGGAGGTCTGGTTTTAATGCCTGTGTGGAGGTGGCAGGGCTTTGCCTGCCAGCTGTAGAACTGAGTTATATGCAGAAATCTAGGACCCGTGGGCTTCCCTGGTGGTGCAAAGGTTGCGAGTCCGCCTGACGATGCAGGGGACGCGGGTTCGTGCCCCGGTCCGGGAAGACCCCACATGCCGCGGAGCGGCTGGGCCTGTGAGCCATGGCCGCTGAGCCTGTGTGTCCGGAGCCTGTGCTCTGCAACGGGAGAGGCCACAACAGTGAGAGGCCTGCGTACCAAAAAAAAAAAATAAAGTAGAAGGAAGACAATAATAAAGATATCAGCCAACACCTCTAAAATAGAAATGAATAAACAAAAACAGCAGAGAGAGATGATACCAAGTTCACCTCTGCAGTCCCACTGCTACCACCTTGGGCTAAGTGGTCATTATCTCTTGTCTCTATTATTGCAATAGCCTCTTAACTTCACCCTGCTTCCTTTACATTTGAAATCAGATCCTGTCATTCCCACCAGAGCTGTCTCAGTGTAGACCTAGAGTGATTACACTTACCTATTTCCCTAACTTCTCCTTTCCTCTTTCTCTCAGTCACTCTACTTGGGCCACACTGGCCTCTTTTCAATCTCCAGTCATACCAAGAATGCTCCTGCCTTAGGGCCTTTGCACTGGCTGTTCCCTCTACCAGGAATTTCTTCCCAGATACACACACGGCTAACTTCCCCACCCCCTTTAAATCTGTTCAATTCTTATCTTCTCAGTGACACCTCCCCTATCCACCTTCTTTAAAATTGCAACCCACATGCCCCCTCATACCCTGTAGCACTTCTGATCCTGCTTACCCTGCTCCACTTTTTTCCATAGCTTTTCTTAAGATATCTCATATAATTAATTATATTTTACATTTGTTTTTCATCTCTGCCTCATAAACTCCACAGGAGCAGGGATGTAGGATCTGTTTATTTTTCACTGCTCTCTTTTTATCCCCATCCTAATCACTTAGAACAGAGTCTGGCATACAGTAGTTATTCAGTGGAGTTTACTAGTCACCTTAATGAAGTGTAATTGTTTAAAAAGCTACTTCTTTGAAAAGACACGAACAATCATTGGCATTTCTGGTCATTAAAAAGAAAGAAAGCCAAAAAACAGTGTAAAAAATGAAAAGGGGGGGCTTCCCTGGTGGCGCAGTGGTTGAGAGCCCTCCTGCCGATGCAGGGGATACGGGTTCGTGCCCGAGTCCGGGAAGATCCCACATGCCGTGCAGTGGCTGGGTCCGTGAGCCATGCCGCTGAGCCTGCGCGTCCGGAGCCTGTGCTCCGCAACGGGAGAGGCCACAACAGGGAGAGGCCCTCGTAACGCAAAAAAAAAAAAAAAAAGAAAAGGGGGATGTAACTTTAGGTATTAGAAAATAATATCAAGTACTTTATGCCAAAAAATTTGAATACTTAGGTGAAATAAACTTTTCTAGAAAAGAAGTTCTAAAGTGACTCAATAAAAATAGAAAACATGAATAGACTAAAAATTATTAAAGAAATTAGAGTCAAAACTCACCCCATATTTTCAGGTCATTAAGGTTTTACAGGTGAGTGTTAAACTTTTATGAAAGTGATAACTCCATCTTATACAAATAATATTACAAAATAGAAAGTTCTTCACCTCATTTTTTGATGCTACCATAACTTGGGTATCAAAGGGCCAGAAATATATGAGAAGGATCATAATAAACCAATCTTGCTTATGAAGATGCATGCAAAAAATCTAAATTAAATATTAGTAATTTGAATTCAAGAGTGGACCAAAACAAAGTAGGGTTTATCCTAGGATTTCAAAGATAGCTTAACATAAGGATATCTATAAATATAATCTTATCATGCACAGATTATAGGAGAAATATCATGCAGCAATTAAAAGAGTATGATCTTGGTACAGGGATAAGCAAAAGGAACAGAAGAGTCTACCCACATGCGAAGAGGAATTTTAGTATAAGACAAATAAATGGGGAAAGAATAAATTACTCAATAAATGGTATTGAGACAATTGGTGGCTATTTTTTAAAAAATAAATCCCTACTTGACACCACTCACAAAAATACATTCCAGATAAATAAAATATCTAAATGTAAAAAGTAAGACTTCAAGTATCTTAGAAGACAATATAAAAGATTATTAATGGTATCGGGTTAGATTTTTTTCTTAAGCAAAGTACATGTTTAAGGAAAATATTGTTTAATATGACTACATCAACTTGAATATTCACTAGATACACAGAATTAAAAAGACAAGGGAAAGACTGGAAGCAAATATTTAAGACAAATTGGTATCATGAAAAAAAGTGATTCAAACTCCTAAAAATCAATTAGAAAAGGATAAACTATCTATTGGAAAAATGGGCAATTATTTGAAAGGACCAGTTACCAAGTGTCGGCAGAGCTGTGGGGATATGCTCATATATGTCTGGTGGGGTATAAATGGCTGCAACCATCTTCAAGAGCAATTTGTCAATTTCCACTAATGTTTGAGATGTGCCTCCATTCATTTCTAGTTTTAAGTCCCTGAGAAATTTTTATTTTCTGCATATGCACATTTTTGCATATGCAAATGTGTTCAATGAACCACTATTTACAACAACAAAAAATTAGGGAAAATCTACATGTCTATCTATTGATAGTTAACAAATTGGAGAAATAAATCATATTCTATTTATACCTTGGCATATAGGAGAATAGTTTAAACAGGCAAACTAAAGGTATATGTACCATGTTGGAATAACCTCTAAAACATTACATTGATTAAACAACCAAATGGCAGAAGGACAGGTACATTTAAATAAATCAATATTCTATGTAGCTCATAAAGAGTATAAAAACATGGGTAGGGCTTCCCTGGTCAAGCAGTGGTTAAGAATCCGCCTGCCAATGCAGGGGACACGGGTTCGAGTCCTGGTCTGGGAAGATCCCACATGCCGTGGAGCAACTAAGTCCGTGCACCACAACTACTGAGCCTGCGCTCTAGAGCCCACATGCCACAACTACTGAAGCCCGTGCACCTAGAGCCCGTGCTCCACAAGAGAAGCCACCGCAATGAGAAGCCTGTGCACCGCAACGAAGAGTAGCCCCTGCTTGCCGCAACTAGAGAAAGCCCACGTGCAGCAACAAGGACCCAACACAGCCAAAAATAAAAAAGCAAAACAAAACAAAACATGGGTAGAGGACTTCCCTGGTGGCGCAGTGGTTAAGAATCCGCCTGCCAATGGAGGGCACACGGGTTTCAGCCCTGGTCCAGGAAGATCCCACATTCCACGGAGCAACTAAGCCCGTGCACTACAACTACTGAGCCTGCACTCTAGAGCCCGCGTGCCACAACTACTGAAGCCTGCGCGCCTAGAGCCCGTGCTCCGCAACAAGAGAAGCCACCGCAATGAGAAGCCTGTGCACCGCAACGAAGAGTAACCCCTGCTCGCTGCAACTAGAGAAAGCCTGCACACAGCAACAAAGACCCAACACAGGCAAAAAATAAATAAATTTATAAAAAAACCAAAAACAAACATTGGTAGAAAAGATATACAGTAACCTTCATAATATAGAGGATAGAAAGGGAAGTTGAACTGTACCTATGTAGTATGCCTTTAAAAAAGAAAACTAAGAAAAAAAGTCTAATGTTTTCACTCGTTGGACTTTGGTTCAGTCATGTTCAATGAGTCTGGTAAGTCTGGAAGAGGCTGTATTTAAACAGTCTGGTCCTGGATGGTAGAGATGTCTTAACACTGAGGCAGGGCAAGGCATCACCAGATGATTAGGATGTTTCTAGTATGTTAGATGCCGGCCATGTTTAAATGGGCCTTATTGCTGGGAGAATCAGCTTAGGAGCAGGACGTGAGTTGGGTCAGACAAACAAAGCGCAAAATAAAAGGATACCAAAACCAACCTTAAGAATATCAAAGACAGCTTAAATTCTTTTGAAAATACAGCCACAAGTAAATAAGCAAGCAGTCAAGATGGAATGGTGAAGCAGACCTCGGTAAATGTAATTTTCTGGCACAAACCTGGCCTGTAACCCAGGCCAGCCATGGCTCTGTTTGAAATTCTAGGTTCTATGGGGTCAGGCCCTCTATCTAGGTTTATGTAGATAACTGGGTATGAGGGTGAAGAGGAATTTTGGTAGGAATGGATTTTGGTAGGAATCCTTCCCTACACCATGATCCAGACAGCCTCAACACAGATTCAAGAGCAGGGATGTCTTCTTTACTCATAAATCTGTCTTTCTACTCTTTTTACAAGAAACAAAAAGAGAAAAGCTGAAATTCAGCCATTCATTGGTTTAAAGAATTCAAAACAAAACAAACCACTGGACCTGAATAGCAAGTGGTCTCTAGTGTCTTCTAGTACACAAAGCCTGTTATTTAAGAAATCCCGATTTAGAAAACAAATTCCATTAACAACAAAAGAAAGTCTGCTGGCCTGGTAAAGGTAGAAACCAGCAGGCTCTTAAAAAAAGTTCATTGTAAGATTCAGTATTTACACCACCAACAATACTGTCAATAAATTAGACTTACTATTGTACAACGCAGGAAAAGAGCAATGTTCCTTGTTTATCTTTGGCTGCTGTTTACTTTTTGCTCTGCTGTGGGAAAGAGAACTCAAACAATGCTAAGCTTTTCCTTAATGAGATCCTGATTAGACAGTCTGGAGGAAGGTATAAAGCACAGTACACCAAAGCAGTAGAGCAAAATTAAAATCTTTGTCACCCCCTCCCCTGCAAGCACAACCATAAAGTCACTCCAGTTTATCCTCGGCACAGAGCTGAGCCTTCTCATTTCAATGACTTCCCTCTTGTCACTGACTGCCTGTCCCAACTAACCCAATAACCTTCTGATGCCCTTTCTCATGCTGTTCCTATATCTTTCCATATTCTGGGGTGGCCTTGCCTTGTTCCCAAACAAGGAAACACACCCACTGTATCTCAACTTCTCAGCATCACACCAAAGTAGGCATTGTAAAGAATGTGAGAGATTTAACCTCTGTGCTTGTAACCTAGGTTCTATGATGAGGTTTAGGAGCCCAAGAACACTACTGAATTTATGCCTGCACGTTTCTCAAGAGAGAGAGTTCTGAGCTTTCATTAGATTATCAAAGAGGTTAGCAACCATTACTTAGTCCATTAATTATTTTATGGATTGGAAAATGAATAACTGAGAGATTGTTCCTTTCCTCCAGTCAGGCAGCTTGTTAATGGCAGGGAGAACTGATTTCTAGTCCTGTGGACTTTTGGTCCTATGCTTATCACACTATAAGAGCTGAGGTTAACTTGTCTTCATGAAAACATTCATTCTTACTGATAGACGAGGTATTTGACTAAGGCTTTCAGTGTTCCCATCTCCCACCTGCCAGGTCTCTTTGGCATGCCTCTAAAATCCACTCGCAGCACAGATGGCTGTGTCACCTATGAGTTCAGAGATGTTCATGTTCAAAGTGCTATTAAACCTTCCTAAGAGCTTCAACACTGAACACATTCCTTCTATTAACTGAAATCCAAGGAGGCACCAATCCAAAGTCATCCCTAGTTAATAGCATATACTTATTTTCCTACTACGTCTCAATATCGAGCTGAGATTTAATCTTGACATTTTCCATTTTTCAAGACTTGGGTTCCAACACAGGGAAAGGGAATTGCACCAAGATAGAAAAATATATATTATGTAATAATTAAATTGCAGGATTTTTAAATAGTAGTTTGGTTAATGTTTCCAAAGCAACACAGTGGTTAAATACTCTTTGACTGCTTTATTTTTAATTATTTTAATTTAATTAAGTTTAAATTAATGCACAGAAATCTCTTGCATTCCTATACACTAACAACGAAAGATCAGAAAGAGAAATTAAGGAAACAATCCCATTTACCATTGCAACAAAAAGAATAAAATACCTAGGAATAAACCTACCTAAGGAAACAAAAGACCTGTACTCAGAAAACTATAAAACACTGATGAAAGAAATCAAAGATGACATAAATAGGTGGAGAAATATACCATGTTCTTGTATTGGAAGAATCAATATTGTGAAAATGACTATACTACCCAAAGCAATCTACAGATTCGATGCAGTCCCTATCAAATTACCAATGGCATTCTTCACAGAATTAGAACAAAAAAGTTTACAATGTGTATGGAAACACAAAAGACCCTGAATAGCCAAAACAATCTTGAGAAAGAAAAATGGAGCTGGAGGAATCAGGCTCCCTGACTTCAAACTACACTACAAAGCTACAATAATCAAGATAGTATGGTACTGGCACAAAAACAAAAATACAGATCAATGGTACAGGATGGAAAGCCCAGAGGTAAACCCACACACATATGGTCACCTAATTTATGACAAAGGAGGCAAGAACATAAAATGGAGAAAAGACAGCCTCTTCAGGAAGTGGTGGTGGGAAAACTGGACAGCTAGCTACATGTAAAAGAATGAAATTAGAACACTCTCTAACACCATATACAAAAATAAACTTGAAATGGATTACAGACCTAAATGTAAGACCAGACATTATAAAACTCTTAGAGGAAAACAAAGGAAAAACACTCTTTGACATAAACCACAGCAAGATCTTTTTTGACCCACTTCCTAGAGTAATGAAAATAAAAACAAGAATAAACAAATGGGACCTAGTTAAACTTAAAAGCTTTTGCACAGCAAAGGAAACCACAAACAAGACGAAAAGACAAGCCTCAGAATGGGAGAAAATATTTGCAAACTAAGCAACAGACAAAGGATTAATCTCCAAAATATACAAACAGCTCATGGAACTCAATATAAAAAAAAAAACGAACAGTCCAATTAAAAAAATGGGTGGAAGACCTAAATAGACATTTCACCAAAGAAGACATACAGATGGCCAAGAGGCACATGAAAAGATGCTCAACATCACTAATTATTAGAGAAATGCAAATCAAAACTACAATGAAGTGCGACCTCACACTGGTCAGAATGGCAATCATCAAAAAAATCTACTAACAATAAATGCTGGAGAGGGTGTGTAGAAAAGGGAACCCTCTTGCACTGTTGGTGGGAATGTAAATTGATACAGCCACTATGGAGAACAATATGGAGGTTCCTTAAAAAACTAAATACAGAACTGCCATATGACCCAGCAATCCCACTACTCAGGGCATACACCCTGAGAAAACCATAATTCAAAAGGACACATGTACCCCAATGTTTACTGCAGCACTATTTACAATAGCCAGGACATGGAAACAACCTAAATGTCCAATGACATTTGGACATTTAAATGGATAAAGAAGATATGGTACATATATACAGTGGAATATTACTCAGCCATAGAAAGGAACAAAACTGGGTCATTTGTAGAGATGTGGATGGACCTAGAGTCTGTCATACGGAGTGAAGTAAGCCAGAAAGAGAAAAACAAATATTGTATATATTAACGCATATATGTGGAATCTAGAAAAATGGTACAGACGAACCTATTTGCAGGGCAGGAATAGAGACGTGGACATGTGGACACAGAGGGGGAAGGGGAGGGTGGGACGAATTGGGAGATCAGGATCGACATACATACACTACCATGTGTAAAACAGATAGCTAGTGGGAACATGCTATAAGGCATAGAAGCTCAGCTCTGTGCTCTGTGATGACCTAGATAGGTGGGATGCGGGGTGGGTGGGAGGGAGGACCAAGAGGGAGGGGATATACGTATACATATAGTTGATTCACTTAACTGTACAGCAGAAACTAACACAACATTATAAAGCAATTATACTCCAATAAAAGGAAGTAAAAGGCATTGTTTTATGCCCTGCTCCAATGAAATATTTTACATTTCATTTGTTGGCATCATACTGATTCTGCTTTAAAGCATTTGAAAATATTTAATCTTGTCTGTAAGTCACAGAAGTTTCCTAAATGTTAGCAGAACGGTAGGCTAGGGGTTTAAAGCACTGACCTGGGAGCAGGTTCACATCCCAGCTAAGCTACTTGTTAGCTGGGTGACTTGTACAAGTTTTACGTCATTACTTTGTGCCTCAGTATTCTCATTTCTAAAATAGATATGATAATAATAGTATGTACTTCATAGCAGCACTTTGTAGTAAGCATTCAATAGGTATTTATTATTATTATTATTGTTAGATGGCATTTTCTGGGTTATCATCTCATCAATATAATGTGCCCAATTCTTCAAATTTGTCACCTCTGCCTTATTGAGAATTGAGGTGCTTTCATGTGTGAAGCTCAACTGCTGAGCTTTTCTATGTACTATGCCTTATTTTTTACTAGTATATCCAGAGTTCCTGGGCCAACCACAGTGGAATAAGAGCACTAAAACTGTTCTTTCCATTCCCTGTTTGGGCTATCAGTGGAGGTACTGGCATAAATGCAGTGGCCGTTCATGGAAACAAAAATTAAGAGTTTGTGTGGTGTCTTTTCACTGCTGCTGACTGGTGATGGCTGTGGTTTATAGGCTGAATGTTGTGGCAGAAGGGAGGGGAAGAGTACACCACTGGCTTTGTCTTTTGCCTGTGGCAGTCCATTGAGAGATCAGTGGAAATAAACCTTATTTATCTCAGAGCTTGCCTTTCCTCAAGGTCTCTCACAACCGAAAAGATCCTACATTTTCAAAAGTAATTATATCCATTGTTCCAACTCTGTCCACAAAGGTCAATCATTTTTATCCTAAATCAATCCTAAGTTCTTTTAAAGGTATTTGTGCATCCATTTTGATAATTGGTATTAAAATGCTTAATCGTCAGGCTTAGGTAAGACATGGCCTCAAAATCTTCCTCCTGACCTTGGGCAACTTTATTGTTTTACAGTACGCTAGCTCCTGACTTTGTCCCTGACGAATTGTGGGATTTTTATGTAAGTTAGCTAAGTTCTGCATGGGGGAGGAGGTGGGGGACTGTGAATGGAGTAAATGGAAAAACAGAACAGAGAACCAAGGGGATGCTAGAGAGAAGAGAGGGAGAATTATGCAGAATAGGGATACGTTACTCAGTGTGTAGTAGGTCTCCTACTTGGATGGATCGGGAATGTTCTCGAGGTCGCTGGGGTTGGTCAGAGAACGTTGTTATAGGCATTCAACTTTCTTAGTCTAATGAGAGCTCAAAAAGCTGCAGTTTATAACTCAGAAGTAGCAATGGAAACTTTAAAGCCTTTTATCTTGGCACAATTCCCAGGGAAGTGGATGTGGAGACCCACTGGCTACCAACACCATTCTGTGCAATTTGACGCTTTTCATTTGGTAGAATTTTGTTGCCAAGGCTATTGCATCAAGTTACTGAAATCTCAGTGGATGTAAACTGTCTCATCTGTCACTTAGCCTGGCGTGAAATTTAAAGGGCATGCTTTCTCCTTAAATGAAAGATTTAACCTCTTTAGCCCATTATGCAATAAGCAGCATTCTAAACCCTACAGAAATGCTCATGCTTTAGTTTGTGTCTGAGAACTGATTTTTTTTAATCAAAAAGTAAAAGTTTTAGTGGAACCTAGTTGCCCTCATTATGAAATATGCACATATTCAGAGACATATTCTGGGGATTAGGAATTTAATTTTACATCTTTTAATCATTTTGTATAGTTGTTCAGTTTGTTAATATGTGTAACTGAGCACTGCTCTTAGTTCAGTCCCAGGAGAGAAACAAATCGCTGCTGATTTATAGAGGATGTAAACAAAGGTTTAATGTTTTCAAACCCTAAATGTTGGCAAAGTAAAACGAGCACTTAATAGAGCATTACCTTTGGGTTTATTAATCTACAAAAATAATTCAGGCAATAGAGAGATTGCTTCCCTTTCTAAAACAGGATATTACTAACATGAATTTCCTTTCTTCATCTAGAGTGAAAATGCTCAACCCTTCAATTTCATTGCCATTCTTCTCTGTCTCAAAATCATCACACAGTAAATAAGGCTAGTAATACCATGGAGGAAATGGCTAAGATCACCAAGAGAACAAACAGCTGAGACAAAGCGATGCTACGTGGTTGGGCATCCAGAGATGAGGAATTCAACTCTGGCTGCACATTTAAATCAGCAGGGGAGTTTTTAGAACCTACTCACATCTGGGCCCTAGGACTTAGATGCAGAAACTGGTTTAGTACTAGTTTCAAAAAGTGATTCTAATGTATAGTCAAGGTTGAAAACCACTGGTCTATAGGATGAAAACCATGAAGGGATAAACTTTAATGTGTGAAGTTCTAGTATGGGTAGTTACTAGTTGCTATATATTAATAATTACATTTACGTTCTAAAAATAAACAAAAATAATATTTTAAAAGAAACTCTGTGTTTTTCATCCCATCTCTGTCAGTATAAACACTTGCATTTTCAAAAAAGGAAATGTAGCTCTAACAGCCTTGCTCAGGGCTCCAGGGGGAAGCTTTGCTAGGACTCTGGGTTCCCTGTCCCCTAAGCTACCCCTGCATCTTGGGGGTGGCCTAGGATCCTTTTGAGATTATGAGATAGAGAACATAGGTGTGGATATGATTTATTTTTGAACCTGATACCAGAAAGCATTTCCAGATATCTTTCACCCACTACTCTTGGGCAACTAAACCTGCAACAGTTCAGGAAAATTAACAATTCTCTAACTCAAAAACCAAACAAAAGAAAGGGAGAGGAAACATACACCTTTTAATTTGAATATATAGCAACAATTGTATTTCTGGTGTCAGGTCCTTGTTTTCCATTCCATTCCCACTGCATCTCTAAGTAAGGTCTTTATCACCTCACCTTTACCACTTCTTTAGACTATCACACTTTTCCCCTGGGCTCTGATATCCCACCCTTAATTCAGCCTGTGGACATCTGAAGATTAATCTTAATGCTCTGAGTATATAGTGCTTGTATTAAAGTCATAGTTTAACTACATGTTACAGTGTTTTAGTCATAAGACTGTTTTTAACATTTAAACACTGGCCTTATTAACTGTAAAACTGTAACATGTAAGTTTGCTTATAAGTAAGGGTTTCTCTTTAAGCATCGATCCCCTTTTAAAATCTTTAGATCTTAAATTCACCTGCAGGATCTTCAATAGGGAAAAAGAAATCACTTCTAATTTAACTCACACAGAAAGGAAGTAAGACCTGAGACAACAGGGAGCTTAAAAATGACAGAAATAATCATAGGATCTCAAATTTCCTTTCAAAGTTCCCAGGTTCACACCTAAATTTAAGTATTGTTAGCTCTTTTGTCTTCTTTAAATGTAACATCTTAAAACAGCGATACAGAAAGCTGTAGGCTAAAAGTGTAACTTGTAAACCTACTGGAAAAAATTTAGTCCTCACATTAAGGGAAACTAACTTGCTGTATTCATCTCCCCAAAATCGTATCTCTACCAGTAATCAAGCTTATCTGTGACCCAATTCTAGCTGCTCATAAATGGGGGTGGGGTTCCGCAATCCCCACAGTTGGAGACACCTGAAGGATTTATGAGCCTATAAATGGATGTTAGTCATTTCAAGAAAACAGAGGCCAACCTAAACTCTTAGCTGTCTTTATTTAGCCTCGATTACAGGCATTACACAAATAAGAACCCAAATGTATTCAGGACTTAGAAAATTGCTTAGAGGCTTTCCTTTCCATAAATCTTCAAGCACAGGGGGTACTCTATGTTGAGCATCTGAATCAAATCTTTCAGTCAGATTTTTTTTCCTGATGCCTATTTTCATAGCAGGAAAAAAAAAAGAAATTCTTAGAAGTCATAGAAAATTTTTATAGCTCAACTATTCAACTCTCTCTGATGGTAATCTCAGTGGTTCTTCACACCTGAGCTCCATGGACATTCTATAAGCAGTTGGATGTATCTAAGCTTAAGTCTAGCTTTAGCAGAAATATGTTTACTTGGCTATAAATTCTACTCATAAAGATCTGTTATCACAGAACTGACACTGCGTTGATACACACAGTGGATGGTTGAATCGGACACATAGGCTACAAGACAGACAATGATTATGCTATTTTAACCAGTTCAAAATGGAATTGTTTTGAAGGTGGTGATTACTCTATGAAACGTCCCACCATTTAAAAAAAAATTTCAAAGTGTTTTGCATTACGTGCTATACAACTGCTTGCACAATTTGACAATCTGTCACTGTATTCCCATCCTCAATTGCCATTGTGCTGAGGACACTAATAACCGTGCTGCCCTATTCTCACGGGTAGGCAATCATTTAAAAAATGATCTTCACTGGCTCCCTCCCTGAATGTACGATACCTTGGCTCATATGAAGCATCTAAATCTGAATTCTGAGTGTTGCAGTTGCTCCAGGTGCAGATACTATTATGCTCTCTACCTAGACACTACCCTTCTTTTAAAATAAAATTCAGAGCTGCTGCAGTATTTTCTGAAAAACCAGGGCAAGGGTCACCATGGGCCTGTGCCACACAGATGTAATGATTTGGTGGTACAACCACACTATATCTACCCGCTGCCAGCCTTTGTCAAGAGCCAGTGTGATTTACACTTACCTTGGCTTTGCACTTCCTTGGTAGAGATTCACATAAAAGCTGATGAGATGGCACAGGATTATTTCATACAGGAAATGTGGAAGATAAGCAGTCTCTAACCTGGTTCTCTGTGTGGGCTTAATTAGGTCTCTGATTCTTTCATGGGCACAGAAATTATCAGTCTCAGCTTTGATTTCCCCACCTAATATAAATAAAGCTGAGTTTATTAAACCATTTGATCTGCTTCCAGCCACTCAAATTGGATTTTATGTACTTAACTGTGTAAATACAACGTTGTGAGGAAATCGAGAGAAAAATAATACCACCAAGGGAAAGACAGTAGCCCTCGGTTAGAAATCAAGTCATATCTTATTTACTGATGAATGAAACTGACAACCTTATGCCATTCTGCATTATAGCCCCCAAAAATCAGCTGTGACAGTGGTAATTGACATTCTTGAAACAAGATAAAAATGAGGTTAGATAAAATAAAATATTTTCTTTTTGCAATTCTAAGTCCCAACAATAAAGTAACTGACATAAAATAATTGCCCTTAGGGATCCAAATCATTGATTTGTGTCTCTTTCTGATATGGAAATATATGCTCTAAATTTACATTAAAATTTGAAAATATATAAAAAGGACTTAAAAGAGAAAAAGCATGCTTTTTCTTTTTGCATACTAGTAAATGGGATAAGTTTGAAAGAATTCAAAGTTAAACATTACATATTTCAAAATACGTGACATTCAATGAAAATATTTTATTTGAATTGTGATACAAGCAGCGCAAGAACTTATACGCAAAGTCAGTACCTCTTAAATAGTATTTCAGAAATTCAGATGGCAAGGCAATGGCATTCAGTAGGTTTAATGTCCTTTAAGATGTCTCCTACTGGTTCATTCTCTTCCCAGTGTCTTCCCAGTGTCTCAATGTCTCTCAAGCCCTTATGCTTGCCAACTGAAATTCCTCAGCCTTGCAGCCTTCCTTATGGACACGAACAATGGCAGAGGGTCTTCCACACATGCTTTGCTTTGTCTCACAGTCTACAAATGCCACAATGGATTCCAGGCAACAGCATGATGGAAAGAATACACATTCAGTCCAAAGTCCTGACACTGTCATTTCCTACTTACATAACTTGGCACAATTTACTAAAGGTCCTCAAGCTCCAGTATACCTGGAAATTTAGGATAATGATACCTCATCTATTATGAGACTCAAGTGGGATAATGTACATGAAAATAGTTTCTAAAATGGAAAGTCACATACAAATGGAAGCTGTCCGGAAAGTTCTTTTTTTCTGTGATCCACTGATTAGGTAATGCAGGCCAGTGCCTATGTCAGCGCTAAGGAAGTCACATAGTTTAGAGGGCTGAGAATGGAACTGAACTAGAATGTTGGATTCCTAGTCTCACTCCCTAGGATCAAGGCCAGCTTCCAAAAGCGTATACCCATGGCAGCCCGATAAGAATAACTACTGGGACCTGCCCAGAAATAACATAAACCAGCAAATATTACATAGATAGTGGCATCATATGCAATCTATGGGGAAGAAACCACAGTCATTGTGCCCTAACTATAAGCCATGAAGAAATTACATTTAAAAACATTATTCTGGGGCTTCCCTGGTGGCGCAGTGGTTGAGAGTCCGCCTGCCGATGCAGGGGACACGGGTTCGTGTCCCGGTCTGGGAAGATCCCACATGCCGCGGAGCGGCTGGGCCCGTGAGCCATGGCCACTGAGCCTGCGCGTCCGGAGCCTGTGCTCCGCAACGGGAGAGGCCACAGCGGTGAGAGGCCCGCGTACCAAAAAAAAAAAAAAATTATCGTATTTTCTTTAAATTTTTCTTAAACATGACCTTTTTTGATCACCAAGGCCTAGCTAAGCCCAACTTATTTGATGAGAATTTTAAAGTTCCAGCTTCTCATATGATAATTATACAACGAGGAAGTATTGGAGACCTGGGAGTGGGAGAGATGCAGAGAGTAGGAAATAGCTAGACAAATGAATAAGGAAATTCTCTGAGAAAGAATAACTGGACCTCTCTCCACATATATTTAAATAGTTATGCAAATCTAAAGAGTTAAAATGTGAAGAACTAAAAATATTCATTTAAAAAAATGTGCTTGGATGATGGTATTTTCACCAACAACCATTTTATTTGGATGACATCTACCACAAAGAATCCTGGGTGTTTTATAATGAAAAATACATAACAAAGCAGTTTCCTAATCATCAGACTCCTATGAAGAAAGTGAAGCTCTAATGGCATCATTTCCAATTTTTCCCCAGAGAATGAGAAAAAAACTAAGTGAATTAATGACACAGCAATGGTCAAGCTACCACATCTATTACCATTAGACAAGTGTACCAAAGAGCAATCCTAAATTGGTTTCATTTTACACTAAAGTGTAACATCCTTGCTTATTCAACAGTTTAAGGGAAGGAGAGATTATTAAAAGTATTCTAGCTAAGAATGGTCACCTATACTAGATCAAAGTATACCGCAATCTCATCAGAAGAGTGGGGATCAAAAAGCCCACTGCTATTTCCCTTATATTTCCTAACCCTAGGATTAATTTCCTGTAGATTTTTACATATTATTACTTATGATGTACCTATGTAGTAGACATAGTTGCTAGTTGCCTGCCCAGCATTTATTCCTTCTTCTTCTGGTCCCAGCACTTCAGAACTTCCTTTGAGATCCATGTGATTTGGTCATGGCTTACCTCACTCTTCCTTGCTCTAAGAATGGGCCTATGACCTGGCCAATTGATGTCACCTGCTCCCCTGTCCACAGGGATAAGCTCAGAGCTGGACACTGACTCTATGAAGCCAATGAGACTCATATTTAGGACTTCTGCTAGAACTGTTTTTTTAAAAAAATTAATTTATTTTATTTATTTATTTTTGGCTGGGTTGGGTCTTCGTTGCTGCGAGCGGGCTTTCTCCACTTGCGGCGAGCAGGGGCTACTCTGTTTCGGTGAGTGGGCTTCTCATTGCTGTGGCTTCTACTTATTGCGGAGCACAGGTTCTAGGCACACGGGCTTCACTTAGCTGTGGCATGCAGGCTCAGCAGTTGTGGCTCGCGGGCTTTAGAGCACAGGCTCAGTAGCTGTGGTGCATGGGCTTAGTTGCTCCGCGGCATGTGAGATCTTCCCGGACCAGGGCTTGAACCCATGTCCCCTGCATTGGCAGGCAGATTCTTAACCACTGTGCCACCAGGGAAGCCCTAGAACTCTTGAAAAGAAAAATCTCTTTCATGTATATTGGTAGGATGAGAGTCTGAAGCCACCAGCTATCATGTTGCCACCATAAGGGAAGCATCTCGTAGTGACAAATGACTGAAAGACTGATCACTATGACATGGGTTCCACCCCTGGATGGTGAAAGTCACAGTGCTATGACATCTTGAACCCCTGGATTCAGCAATGCCTGAAGCCATTCATTAACAGCACATCAATTAACATACATAATCTTTAAGGCTTATGCCCTGCCAGTTTGCACTGGGTTTCTGCCTTTTGTATTAGCATGAATTCTGAGTAATATAATCTTGCTTCATAAAATGTGGGTATTTTTATTGAATCAGTATTAATGTATTTAGAACACTGCTTTTGCAAGGAATATCAATGGGACTATTGCATAAAAGGATTTCAGACTCACTTCTTATTTGCATGAATATACAGTACATTTTTTCTATTAGCTGATTTAAATCAAACATGAGATGCAAGACTTACAGTGTCTGTTACTTTTTAGAAGGGCAAAAGTTGCCTTTCACAACTAAGAACCCAAAACAAACACTATTTGAGGTCAAGATGTTGAGTAACATAATCTCAACTTTTCTATCAACACCTCTCTGAAGAGGCTCTGCCAAAACCTCTGTCCTACAAGCTAGTAAATCTCCCATATCAAGTTTACTTACGGCATCTCCCATGGAATCTACATCCAGGTCCTGGGACAGCAGACGGAACTGCTTGAGAAACGCAGCTGGCTGCCAGAGCTGCCTGGAGCTTCAATTAACTCCAAGTAGTTAAGGGCAGGGAGAGCTGGCACAGTATGAAATTGCATTCCAGAAAGCCCACCTGGGACTTCCTGCAGGACACCAGCTCTTAAAACAGACATGGTCAGAAGGGGCAGGAGATGGCTCAGAGGCTTGCAGAAAAGGTTTTCCTTTCCCTTTCGGGACCAGATTCTTTACTGGGTCTCTGGATGTTGCTTTCTTTTCCTAAATAAATATGGGAAACCCAGCATGTACTTGGTAAAAACTGGGTGGGGCTGATTATGAACAGTTTCAATAAGATAAATTTGTTTTACATTGTCTTTCAGTGTATGACATATATTCTCTACTTTTGAACATGTAATTATTATAATTTTATTTCTATTAACAAGTTAGTTACACTGACTGACAGGAAAAGATTCTTTTGCTTTTAGGTCCCTAGCTTTCAAACTTTAATTTGCATTAGAATCCTTCAAGGACTTGTTCAAAGTACAGACTCCCAGGGCCTACCCCAGACCTGAGGAATCTGAATCACTGTAGGCAGAGCCTAGAAATCTGAATTTTCAGGTGATGCAAATCACCTGAGAACCACACACTGAGAAACATCATCCTGGGGGGAAATTCACATCCAAGGGCACACAGTCATTTGTACTTTGCATTCATTCCTACTTTGTAAATGCAACAGCAATTTACATCACTGGTGCCATATCTTCAACTTGATGCTTTTAGCATAAAATCTTATTTATCAAGAGCTACAGAGTTAATAATTTGAGTAGAATATTACTCTACTTATTTTGTCTGCTATCACCCCCAGTATTCATGCCATGGGAGGATAAAGTGTTCCTGACTCACGGCTGAAGTGGCAGCGCAATATAAACAGCTTCAGTTCTCCTTCAGGTGACAAAGCAGGACATTTCATAGACTCCCATGGATCCACTGATCCATTTTAATTTGAAAAGTTAACATTTTGAGGGGCGCTTATTTTTTCCTCTAATTTTTAACACAGAATTATAGGAAAGTGCCTGGTGTTTCACACTTTACATTAGAACACGTTCTGCCAACTGTGGTCTAAATGAAGTTTACATGGTTTGGCAGCTGATCAATCACCACTGCAAGAGAGAACATCTCTTAATGAGAAAAAATATGTACGTAAAATTGAAAATTTAGCAAGAGCATATAGAACAAGTCTCTTCATGAGTCACATATATACATTTTGAAAGCCACACCTAAAGTAAGGCGTGTTTGAAATACGTATTAATTCTTATAGGCTGCTAGGTACCACTGAATGCAATGGGACAATAGTTTCATAAATGGTTCTTCCATTGGAACTCCTCAAATTATAGCCTAAACATCCCTAGGTTTTACAATCATGTGACAGTCTTGAGTGACATCAGAGTCTTCTTCTCTGCTCTCTTTTCTCTTTATCCTCCCCTTTTTATCCCCATACCCTCTCTCTTTTTTACTATCACTGGGAATAATGTCAGAGACTACTTTCAATACCATACCTCCAATATCTATTAGAGTGCATGGCACATAAAAATGATTAATAAATACTCGTGAATGAGTGAACAAGTGAATGAAAAAATGAATTAAATGGCTTTTTCCCGCTTTGGTCACATTATCTTTTATTCCACCTTAACTTTACTCAGTCTCTGTACTCAAGGTGGAGTGGGTGAGAGTAATCTCTCATTCTTACCATTTGCCACAGGACACCTAAAATCCATCAACCTTGCCCTTGGCAAGCTTATGGGATTGATGTCTGCGTTCTCAATGGATGATCCCGAAGGACAGAGAGGTTTTTATGGAATATCGGCCAGCATTTCTCCTCCCTCCAAAGTCCCAAGGGTTTCTTTTCTTTAATTAGTAGTCAGCTTAAGGAAATTCAGGTAGAAAAAGAGGCCAAGAAAGAGACCAGGGTCCTAAGTCTGGATCCGTGGAGGTGGGAATTTATCTCTGCATTTGTGTGTGAAACTTGCAGGGGCTGGGAGCTGAGGCAGTGACTGGACTCCATGAGAGAAAGAACCCTCCAGGTTCTGGTAATTTCTGAAGAACTCCCCACCACACAGTGCCTGGGTCCAAACAGATAATCCGTAAATCTTTGCTGAATGAATAGAAGGCAACGTATGGCCCAAATCAGTCAATGAAAGGTTGATGAAAAATTACAAACAGATGTATAGTTGAGCATCTCAATTTTAAGCATATTTTAATCATCTGTGAATATACTTTATCACTAATCCTTTGTCAGACAGGGAGCAATTATTTCTTGTTTGCCGTGGAAAACATCCCCATCAGCACACTACTTGACACACAGTAGATGAGTAAGTTAACAAGGAGAGAAAAAGCTACATAAATTATACAAGAAAATATGTGATAAGTGCCATAAGAGTGTTTAAATAAATAGAAAGCTGTTCACAGGAGAGACTGCCTATAATGAAAATGAAGCAAGTCTTCTAGAAAGTCATGGAATTTAACCCCATAGTATATATAAGATTTTAACAGACAAGTAGGAAAGGAAAACTGAAGGAGATTTTTTAAAACAAATGGTATAAGCAAATGGGTGGAGAAAGGAAAGAGTAAGTTGTTTGAAGGGGAATAAAAAAGTATCCCAACTAGACTGGAACAAATGGAATGTCTAACAATTACAGACCAAGCTGAAAAGGTGTGCAAGGATACCGAAAGTCAGGCAAAGGGAAATCAAATTTTATTTAGGCATTAGTAGGAAACCAGTCCCTAGAAGAATGGCAACAGGGGAAGGTAGACCAACCCAGCCCCAATGTAAAGAGAGACTGAAGGCGACCAGCAAGCTATTGAGGTGGATTTTATTTCAATATTTCAGATCATGGATTTAAGTGGTAGTAGTGGGAATGGAAAGAAAGGTCGAATGTGAGATGTGCTGTGAAGGAAGATCAAAAAGAAGGGGAGATTGTATTTGACGTGAAGAATGGAGGAGGGGAATGGAGTCAAGGTAAATTCAGATACCTGGGAGAATTCTCAGAATTGAAGGAGATCATGGCTCATTTCCCAGGGAGGAAAGTGTTTTAGTTTAAATGGATAGATCAGCTAATTGCTACTATTTTCAATGGAATGCCGTCTGAAGCTAATAAAGTAGCTCTATTACATGGGAAACCATGTCTTTTTAGCACCACTTTTTTTTCTTACCTTACTAAATCTGCACAGTAAAAGCCTTTGTGAAAGGAAAGCATAAACCATATTATTAACAGATAAATTGACAATGATACAGGGATAGTAAGAGGAAGAATAGAGAAATTTAAAATTCTTCACTTTCTAGTTTTATAGATGGGTAATGCTGTATATGTACACAACATGCTAATATACTAATACATATAAAGGGTCCATGAAAGTAAATATTTTGAATTTAATAGTGTTCTAAATGAATGAGGAAAAATGTGGAGTGAAATCTCCTAGGATACAGTGTTTTTTTGCCACTTAGTAAGGCGATATGACTAAATGAGGAAACTGGAAGAAAGGGAAATGGATACAGAACTATGTAAAGAAGCTGAATCCGAGAAATCAGAAGAGAACTAGAAATGACACATTCATAATTATAAAAATGTTCAAATTAAAATTTTCTTCCTCTGGAAACAAAATAAAGAGTAACAAAACTTTGTGACGCCTCCAATATGAATGTAAGAGAGTGTTAGTTGCCAAGTTTTCCGTTCTATGAAGCTTTAAGGTGCCATACATTTTTGGCCTTAAACATTATTATTATGAAAGTAATAGAGCAAGTTTGTGATAAACACAATCAGAAGCCTCCAAGGCAGAAAGTAAAGGCCTCCTGACCCCTTTCCCCATCTCCTTCCCTAGAGAAAACAACTGTTAGTAGTTTCCTGTACACTGTTACAGATTTGTTCTATGCATACTAACATCTGTAATATAAATTGAATTCAATAAAATATGTTGCTATCTCTTTCCAAGAAATCATTCATTTATCAAATAGTAATTCTGCACTATGCTGAGAATCTAAAGTCAAAAAGTGTCTGGATTTTATTTTCAGGGAATTTACTATCAGGAAAGAGACAGAAGTCAATTATTGTAACAGAACTTAGTAGTATGAGAATCATTACTTTGTCTAATGCATACTGAATATTTCAAAAATTTCAGAAAATTTTTAGAAATTAAAATTAACATATTTGAGTGAAAGGTGATTTCTAGGATGCAAATCTAGATTTTCAGAAAGTTTCTAATGCAAATATTACAAGAGTTAGCCAGGCATTTTCAGAAAAATCAGGCAAAGTTTCTTTATATTACAGAGTGACTATCACTTAAGGTGTTCATTCTCCAGTGGTTTTAATTGCTGAAAATATCTTTGACCTAAAAATTGTCATTTTATTTTTGCCCCATCAAAAATCCACTGAACAACTGTGAACACTGATTCTCTATTTCCAAATATTTTAGGGCTCAGAGGAAAACAAAACTTCACTTACTATTCGTAACTATGCCTGTACAAGGGCAAACAAGAGTCAATGAAAAGTGCCTCAGAGATCATCTGATCCCTGAGAACAAGACTGGTGTTTTAACTCAGGCTTTGTGTTCAGTCAAACATTTCCCCTTCTTTTAGAAGACGGACAGATGTATGCTCATATTTAGGTGGTTCTTTGATCTACCCTAGGAACTGCGTATGTAACTACCACTTCTCAGAAACTCTGAATGAGATCATTATTCATTACTTAGAAAGCCCGTGTGTCATGCTGCATTTAGCTTTTATACATTCCCATTCATTTTGTTCCCCTACTAACATCTACTTCCTACCCCATCGAGTTTTCAGTAACTCACATTAAAAGACTATTTTGTTTGTGACCTACCATAGACAAATTTTTGTGAATGAGATGCTAAGATGATGGCAGTATTACTAGGGTGACCCTGATCCAGTCAATGTCCCTTTGTTTCTGTAACACCTTAATGGAACTCAGAAATAAAAGCAACTTTCAGTGTTTTAGAGACACATGAAATGCATACTTATAATTCACATAACTACCTTTAAATTACTGAAACATATTTAAATATATGGCCTTAATTTTCTGATGCTTTTAGTCTCTCTTCCTCCTTGACTCCAAATACCTGAAGGGCTATGATAGAGAGTTTTGAAATCCACCCAATTTAGTGACATAGGCATTACAGCACAACTTAATAAACACATGTTATATAACTTTAGTTCATGACATGACTGATTTGCCACTCTTTTGCCATTACAAAATGGGAAAAAAAGCTTAAATGGACTTCTTTTTATTAAAATCATACTCAAAAGTTAAAGCTTTAACAAAAGAAAATTTGTAATTATTTTTCATTATTTGGCTCTAATTATCTGTCACAGACAGACATTTATTATATGACAAAGCAAACATCAGAGGTATGAACATTTGGAATAAAAAAAAGCATTCTGAAATCTCCCAGGAGTATATTATTTCATGTCAAGGGAAATCAGCAGTAAGTCATTCTTGGGACTTGCCAGGACTGTATGGTTCTCCTCGTCTTGTTTCACTTCTGTCCAACAGAACCAGGAGGTACAATCTAAGGACATGTGGCCTGATTACGATGCTCGGCTAGTAAAACCTTATCAGAGGAAATACTGACAGCTCTGGATACCACATCTATTTTCCCTATCATTTCCTTGATGAAAGATCATTTTGCAGAGATCCTGAGAGTAGAAGGGCATAGTTGCTTCCTTTCACCTCATATCTACATGAGGGGGAAAGTTACACTTGGAGGAACCTTAGGAAATAGTCAATAGTCTTTTCCTTAGTCTGTGATTCGCCCTTATGGACTACACATTTTGAAGACTTTTATGAATTGAAGAGATAGCAAGTCACATACAAATGCAATAGATTATGAGGCTAACATCAGTTATCAACTTGGGGGAGGTATTAGCGTCCCTACTCCACTACCAACATGATTTTTTAATAGAATCCTCTGAAAATGATTGTTATGATTTGTCAACATTTGCTTCTAAGGAACTACAAACAGTGTGGTGCTAAGGCTGGCTTGTACAAGCCCATGAGAAGTGATTGTTAAATTTTCAAGAATTTTGTGAACCAGTTGTTAAACAGACCCATTATTAAAAATGAAACTATACAGACTTACAGTTAATTATATTAAAAGCAAAGGTAATAGGGGCTTCCCTGGTGGCACAGTGGTTGAGAGTCCACCTGCCAATGCAGGGGACATGGGTTCGTGCCCCGGTCCGGGAAGATCCCACATGCCACGGAGCGGCTAGGCCCGTGAACCACGGCCACTGAGCCTGCGCGTCCGGAACCTGTGCTCCGCAAAGCGAGAGGCCACAACAGTGAGAGGCCCGCATACAGCAAAAAAAAAAAAAAAGCAAAGGTAATAAATACTCAAAACTCACCATTTTCTAATTATTTTACTTCATTTTATTATTACTCATGCATCTATTATATTCGTGTGGTGGAAATGTCATATAATGGTGTGCTATTATGCATCCCTTTCCATCTCTGTTTTCAAGGATGTCACACTGATAGCTTGAACCCAGCCATAGTGGGAGCATTTACAACATGGAAACTAACTAATGCTACAATCAGTTTTGCTCTGCTCCATGCGCCACTTGTTAAACATTTACCAGCACAATACTGTTAGGGTGGGTTCCAGGATTACAAAGAAGAATAAGGCCTTGCCTTCATAGAAATTATGACCTAATTGGGAGACAGGTAAATACTTAACTATAAGATTGTCTTGTAAGTGACAAAATAGGGGTTAAAGGTGTTACAGGAAAAGAAAGAGATGTAATTAATTTTGCTTGAGGTGTTCTTAGAAGGTCTCATAGAGTAAACAACCTTTGACTAGACCTTAAACATTGAATAAAAATTCACTAGCAGAGAAGAAGGGAAATGCTCTTCCAAAAAAAAACAAAGGGTAAAGTATGAAATGCCTTGGTCTGTTTTGGAAAGGGCTAATAATTGAGTATGTCGAGTGCAGTGTTTCTGAGACTTTCCCACTCAGAACTATTAATGGCAAAGAATGAATGGGTTATTCGGGTGATCTGAAGCTGCAGCTTGAAAAGGCTCACTACTAAGAGATATTTCTTTAATTTCATCTATTTTGCCTTTAAAATTCATCAAAATTTTCATCATCCTTATGTATTGATATTTTCACTTGGGATAGGGTTTGTCTTCATCTTCTTTTTTTCCACCTTGACCTCTCCACTAGGAGGGAAAAGGTCTTTCAACACATCAAGTATTTAAAGGCATGAGGGAAAATCAGTGTTATGAAGGGCAATATTAGTATTTCTCATATATGTTATGCTCTGAGGGTGTAAGTACCCATTAATAATCTCCCAGGATGGAGAGAAAAGTGGACAAAGATGCAGTAGCAAGATGGAGCAGGGCCAATGAGATAGAAAAGGAAGTAGAGAGATCAAGGAGGGAAAGCTTCTTGGAATGATTCTAAGCACTGAAAACTACACTGTAGAGATATGTTTTCGAACTGTCCCCTAGACTCCAAATATGTATATGATAAGGTATCAGCAGACTTTCTTTCTTATAATGAACCAGTGCTGGATGTACCAGGAAGCTAATGAAGCTTAAGCTTAAACTTCAGGACTACTCACTTGCATAAACCCTTTTCAAGGGCCTGGGGATGGCCCTAGCAGTATGTTCACCTGGTTATGAGTTTTTGTAAAATTTATAAAACTAAGATATTTTAATTGCAATCAGTTAAGACTGCTGGCTTTTCAATCCCAACTCTCCTTCTGTCACATTACCTCTTGCATTAGGTGATACTGGAATGACTGATAATTTGGGATGTGGCTAAGGGGAAGTTCAGATGGGAGTAAATTTCGCTGGAATGTGTGGGATATATTCATGTGGCATAGAGTCACTTCCATTTATGAAGTTACTGTTAGACATCATCCACGGTACCACCTCGCTGGGCATCAGTGGTGAGGACATGCAGGGTCAGAGGTTATATCGAAATATGAAAATGTGCAAATGAGTGCAGTCTTAGAAGAGCATGGTGGAGGAACAAGGTTTAGAATGTATATACTCAGAAGTTGGCCTGTAGAAAATGCTTCCAATTATTATTAGACCCCTTTTCTCTTCTGTCAGAAATATATCTAATGAATAAAATGATAAATATTCTACTTTTTTTTTTTACTAAGACTATTTTTTTAAAACAGTTTTAGGTTCACAGCAAAATTGAGGGGAAGGTACTGAGCGTCCCCATTTATCTCCTACCCTTACACACTCATAGCTTCATTATCAGCATTCCCCAAAGTTGTGGTACCTGGGTTACAACTGATGAACCTACATTGACACGTCATAATCACCCAAAGTCGACAGTTTACATTACAGCTCACTCTTGGTGTTGTACATTCTGTGGGTTTGGACAAATGTATAATGATGTTTCCATCATTATAATATAATACAGAATAACCCCTGGCAATCACTGATCTTTTCAGTCTCTCCACAGTTTGCCTGGAATCTGGATCAGCCCCTGTAAGGCCCTGTGCCTGTATTCCCACTCAAATGTCAGAGAGCATAATATTATGTCTAGTATAAAAATAATATTTTAATTTATGTACCAATTAAACTATTTTATTTTTACCCTAGATATTTAAATAAAATTAAACTTCAGGAAGGTAAGCCATTTCGATTCTGAGGCTCTGTCTATGACTCTGGGGCATTCTACAAGTGCTCTAGTTTGAAAAGTATAGATCCAGGGCTTAGCATACACAAGTGGATATGAACGGCTGAAAAAAACATAGGTGTTAATGGTGGTGCCTGCTGTTTATAGGAGTTTGAATTTTTTTTTTTCCAGAGAGTTGCTGAAGGGTTTTAAGCAGAACTTGTTTTAGAATAACTCTGGTGACAGTACAAGGAAAGAATTAAAATGGGGAGTAAATAATAAAATAACTGACTTTGAAGCTATTGCAATAGACTTTGTTCAAGACTATGAGGACCCGAATTAGACCTATGAAAGAGAACAGGACAGGAGGGAACAGGTTTCAAGTGTTATCAAAAGGATCAACAGCCCTGTGACTAACAGGATGTGGAAAGTAGGTGAGAGGAAGCTGCCAAAGATGACTCAATTTTCTTGCTTGAGCACCTAGAGGAATAATACGGCTGATAATAAGTTGGAGAATGCAGCCTAAGCAGATTTTCACAACGTAAGTAATAATGGCAAACAAATTAGAATTGCTGCCTTAAAAAGGTTTGTAAACTTTTAAAATAGATTTGTTAAAATACTGTCAAATTTCTCTTTTATGAGTATCTTGGGCTGTCTTCTCCCCTTAGGAGAAGTCAATTTTGGGGTTATCAGTTATATCCTAGGTGATATTTTAGCAACAAATAGAATCTTAAAGCAAATCAAGTTAACCAAATATATTTATTGAGTATTTATTGAGCATTTACTCTAAAACCAGCACAGATAAGCTATAAAGTTTAAAATGAATTCTGAAAAAGCATACACAGTATGCTCTTTCAGTGGAGGATTAAATGTAGTATGTTACATTTAAAAGCAATTAAAAAATACAAATCAGTATTTCAGGTTTATAAAAGAGAATGAAATTATAAACCATTGAGGGTAGAAGAACTTTAAAGGTCATTTAATTAGCTTTCAATCAAAGCTTGACTCTCCCGGTCTCCCTTTTTGTTATGTCAGTCCTTCACACATTTGAAGAAAGCTGTATTGTGTCCCCTAAGACTTTTCCTTTATAACAAGGCCCCGCTTCTATTCATAAACCCCTACATAATGTCATTTGACATCCTCCTAACCATCATGGCCATTTTCCTCCTGACAGCCTATTGTTTTTTGCATGTCTCTCTACCTTCAGAATTCAAAACAAATTATTAAATCAATACCTGTTAGATACATTTATTTAAGCAAGCATAAGACAACTCAATGATATCCAGTCCATATTTTACCATGTTATCCTTAAAAAAAAATCATAGGAAAATATGTCACAGATTACAATATTTATAGGATTCTCCTTATATATTGATATACCCCTTATAAAGGAAATTGGTCTAAGAGTATATGTTATCTTTTAGTTTATCACCACTTTCTTTTTTCTAAGTGCTCCTAAGCAATCAATTTAAGAAGATATTTTGGGAACTTTTTTCAGGACCAGGAAGATTGAGAATCCAATTTATGAAATTGGGGAATATTCTACTTGACAGAGAAAGGTAAAGCAAAATCTACCTTAATCATGTTTTATTTTTCTAATATTAAATGCCTTCCTATAGTAGACATTTTCCTCACTATTTAGTGTATCTTTAATCTGAACAATAACTTTAAATGGCCCCTCCTTCCCTTCAGTTGTCATTTTATCATTTTTTTTAGCAAGCCTCACATCATTTGAGGTTTAAGGTTCCTTTTTCTTATATTAGCCATTCTTTTTCTATTAATGATATATTCCTACTTTCTTTCACTATGCCTGTCCTTGTTTCATTTGAGCCCACCAGAAAGAATACATACACCCTATTGATTCTGATGACTATCTTTCCCTTTTCTGTCTTTAAAATTATTTCAACCATTTCATTTGAATTTAATTTTTAAACTTTCTCCTCTAGTACTGTGTTTCCTTTTAGAGTCTCTG
Source organism: Physeter macrocephalus (assembly GCF_002837175.3). Lineage (NCBI taxonomy): Eukaryota > Metazoa > Chordata > Mammalia > Artiodactyla > Physeteridae > Physeter > Physeter macrocephalus. Next base: position 90,487,175 of record NC_041221.1, on the reverse strand, counting down.
GTCATGAAATATTAATATTATCTAATTTTTATCTGAGTGTTTTAAAATTGAGCTTCCTAAATTTTAGTGTGAACACGTATCTAATTATGTTCAAGCTTTCCCTCTGTTTATCAAGGGCTCCATTTGGCAAAGGTTGATAGCTGCTGGATCTTAGAGTTTCTATTTCTCAAATTGAACAGAATTATGTCAAGTTTGCCTCACTGCTTCCTCTACCTTCTGAGAAATTGTCAGATATTCAAATAAAATATCATCAGTTACTCTGTTTTAAGCAGAATAGGATTTCCAGTGTGCATGTGAGAGAGCAGCTATGGACCTATGGATAAGTCAAACCCACTGGGTTTAATCCCCACTGTGCTACCCATAATTTTTCTGACTTTCCACCTCTTTGCACCTTAATTTCTCATGAAGAAACAAGTTACCTAAAAATTCCCATGGCATTCATTTAGCTAATAACAGCCAGGATCTCTATCGCTAGAAAGCTAGGCAGCTCACAGAAATTTCCTTGTGAGGTAGCCAGAGTTCTTTTTTTTTTTTTTTTTTTTTTTTTTTGTGGTATGCGGGCCTCCCTCTGCTGTCGGCCATGGCTCACGGGCCCAGCCGCTCCGCGGCATGTGGGATCCTCCCAGATCGGGGCGCGAACCCGGTTCCCCTGCATCGGCAGGCGGACGCGCAACCGCTGCGCCACCAGGGAAGCCCAGCCAGAGTTCTTTTCCTCCTGCCAGCAGTCTACTCATCCAATTGATACTAATGACCTTTAGCCATTGTTTCCAAGCCTGCAGTTCACCAAATCCCTAGCAGCAGTAGGAGTAAAGGAGACTGTGTTGGGCATGGTACTCTGAGAGGTATGGTTCCTAGGAAAGATGTATTTCACAGGTACAGAGACAGGAAAAACCCTGGCAGCCATGTCTGTTGGGGGCTAACATTTTTCATGTATTTTATCGGTTTAAAGTGTCAGACAACTAGGCTATGTAGGCAGATGAAAATGCCACTTCTATCCTACAGACCTGCAGCAGAGGTATGCTATACATTATTGTTAATTGGGCTATTATTATGCACATAGACGTTAAATCAACCTTGATATTTAAAAAGAAGATTCTAACTAAGAACAAAGAGAGCAGAGCTAACCATCACAGCTTCATGTACTGGACAACAGAAGGCTCCATGGAAATCTCATTCTAGGATGAGTAAATAATTTTTTTTTTTTTTTTTTTTTTTTGTGGTATGCGGGCCTGGCTCACAGGCCCAGCCGCTCCGCGGCACGTGGGATCCTCCCAGACCGGGGCGCGAACCCGGTTCCCCTGCATCGGCAGGCGGACGCGCAACCACCGCGCCACCAGGGAAGCCCCAGTAAATAATTTTTGAAAAATCAACATGGGATACATGAGAAGAAACAGTGAAACCCCCAAAATAAAATAATTTTTAAAAAAGATACTGATTTTGAAAATTATTAAGGTGCCAGAAAAAATTTTTTCTAACTGCTTAGAACTTAAATAGAATATAAGAAGGCAAAGCCTAAGGAAAAGAAGCAAAATAAGGCCCAGGCAAATGTTGTCTGAAGGAACTGTCAAAGAAGCAAAAGAAACGGGGGAAAAAAATGTGTAACAACTGAAATCTGCATTGGAAACAGGGATAAGCAGAATAACAATGCAGAAACTCAGCTGACTAACAGAGCAGACAAACTTGAGAAGCTGTGGCAGGATGCATGGGAAAAAGTCAAAGAGTTGAAAACAATTAAGTGTGATTATTATGATCATAGAAGACAAGGTATAGTGGTAAGTACTCATAATACTTTGTTATCTCTGATTCTAGAACAATGGGAAAATAGCAAAGAAAATGTATATGATTGAAAAACTCAATGAAGCAGAACACGTTATTATGTCTGTGGAGTTAAGAGCCCAAGTACCAGGCACATTTAAAGGAAAAAATAGCTATAACTATATACATTCAGCCCAAATTTTTACATTATAGAAATAAAATGTTAAAGATCTACAAGCATCCAAGAAGGTAAAGAATAAATTTACCTGAATGGAAAAACAGTATCAGGCTAATCTCTGTAACACGAAATGCCAGACAATAATAATTTATTTCCTGAGTTCTGATGTGAAAAATAATATCCAGCAAAAATAACAAATTATTTAAGAGCATAAGAAATAAAAAATACAGTATGCAAATGAATTAGCAAAAAGTAGAAAATGTTTGAGAGAAAAAAACACAAAGGGAAAAGAAATTAGGAAGAATATAATGCATATATGGGAGATACAAAGATCCAATAAACTAACTGGTATTCAGGAAATAAAGAACCTCCCTAAATGGAAGGGAATAGAAAGACATTAAAGATGTAATTGAAGAAAAATTTTCTGAAATTAAGGAAGAAATAAATCTTCATGCTGAAAGAACACAAAACTTTTCTAAGCATACAAATAATAAGCCAAGAAAAATGCAGGAAAAGATGGATAGGTTTTACTACAATTTAAAAACGTAGATCACAAATTGTGACAAATATTTCATCAAATACTACAAAGGATAATGTCTTTAATAGGGACAAAGCTCTCGCAAATCTATAAAAAGAATAGAAAAACAACATGAACAATTTATAAGAGAAGTACAAATAGCCGAATAAATATATGAGTGTATTCAAACTCCCTGGTCTCATTAAAGAAATAGCAATAGAAACGATAATAAATCACTGCATGTGATGGTTAATTTTATTTGTCAACCTGACTGGACCATGGGATGCTTAGATATTTGGTCAAACATTATTCTGCCTGTGTTTGTGAGGCTGTTTTTGGATGAGATTAACATTTAAATTGGTAGATAAACTGAGTAAAGTAGATTGCTCTCCCTAATGGGAATTTTTCCTACTTCATGGTGTTTGAACTGGGACATTGGCTTTTTTCCTGCCTTCAGACTCCAACTGAAACATTGCCTCTTCTGAGGCCCCAAGCCTTCCAGCCTCTGGACTGGAATTACACGATTGGTTTTCGCAGGTCTCCAGCTTGCTGACTTTCCCTGCAGGTTTTGGTAATTGCTAGCCTCCGTAATCTCATGAACCAACTCCTTACAATAAATTTGTGTCTATCTCTATCTATCTATCTATCTATCTATCTATCTATCTATCTATCTATCTATCTATCTACCTTCTTACCTACCTACCTACATCCTATTGGTCCTATTTCTCTGGACAACCCTAACACACTGCACTTACCTATCAAAACCATAAAGCTCCCAATCAAGACTAGCACTGCTGTTGGGAGACTGGTACTCTTCAGAAACATCATTAAGACTAAACTTTTAACCTTTCTGGATGACAGTTTGGCAATATTTCTAAAAATTTCATATTTTTAATCCAGTAATTTCATTTCAAGAAATCTGTCATGTAGAAATGCGACACAGCACACATACTGCAGACCTTTTAAATATTAAAAATGAGGAAAGGGAAGAACTTAAATGTCCAATGCTGGGGAATGGTAAACACACTATGATAAAGTCCCTCTTGAGACAGATATTGTGATGCCATTAAAAAAATGTGGAGGTATACCCAATGGCATGGGAAATTCTAATGATATAACATTAAGTGAAAGAAGGAGGAGATAAAACTGTGTGACCTCAATTTTACATAATAAAAACAAAAATCTATAAATCTAGATATAAACAGAAACATATAAACAGTTATAAGTACTAATATTTGAATGATGGGAATATATCTGACTTTTATTTTTTAAATTATATTTTCTAAGTTTTCCATAATTTCTAAAACAATGATTAATTTTATAATTAAAAAAATATTATTTTAAGAAAAAAAAAAGCAAGCAGATTCCTTGCTCCTGAAAAGCTACAAAGTAGAAAATATAACCCCCAAATCAACTGTCAGAAAATCTTTTTGAGCCAGGAATGGTTTTCTTAAGTCACTAAATATCCTGTTGGACAAACTGTTTATATTTGTGGGCATTTCCTTTTTCATTAGAGACTTCAACAAAACTTCCCCTATAAATAACTGATTTATTTCCTGAACTAATAATACATGATTGACCCTTTGTGGTAGTATGAGCTTTCTTAGATCTCCAAATGAGAGTTTTTGATATATTGCAAAATACCTTGTAATGCAAAGCATCTGAAAATGAAAGCTGATCAATTTTTTCATTTCATCTGCAAAATTTTTAAAGAAAATAAGCAAGATGAAATGCAATTCACAAGCATCTCTCATTACAACTCCATCTCCTGCAGATTTACAATTACCTCTTTCCTAATGCTTTATTCAGCTTGATATTTCAAATGCCTAAATTCTTAGCACTCTGCATTAAAACGTAATCATTATTCTTCCTGATTCTGCCTCTAGTTAATAAATTAGGATGAACACAGACTGAGATTCTTGTGGCAACACGTTTTCACCATTTTGACCCTGAGTAAATCACTTTAAATGTTCTCAATGTGTTAACTGTACCATTATTGTACTTGGAAAATTTAATTAGCACACAAAACATTTAAACTAATTCTCTGAAATAATCTGATATCACACAAAGGCTTATCTCATACATTAAAATGTAAATTTTCCTAACAAATGGATAGGAGAAAGATGTGTTAATAGAGAAATAAAAATTCAAGGGAGACAAAAGGTAACAGCCCTAATATAGCGCACCTCAGCTCCAAAAACAGTGAAAAAGAAAACAAGGAAACACTACTCTTCAAATTATTGGAAAACATGAACAATCAGAAAAATTAATGGAGGAAGATGAACAAGCAAGTCACAAAATAGATAAAAATGGTAAATAAGTGTATGCAATGATATATAAATGAGACGTGTACTTAGTATGACGTCTGATACATAATAAATGATGCTATTAAAACATATATCTGTATATACATGTAAAACATATCTATCTATATATGTATATATGTATATATATAAACATATATGTCTATGTGTGTATGTGTATATCTATCTATCTACCTACCTACCTCACATTGGCAAACACTGAAAAAAAACTTACAATGCCCAGAGTTGTCAAGAACGTGGAGCAACAGGCTCTGTCTTATTTTGTGATTTGAGTGCAAATAGGTGTGTCCATTTTAGAAAACGCTTTGGTAATATTTTTTAAAGTAAAAAATTATATATTCTTTTTTTTTTTTTTTTTTTTTTTGCGGTACGCGGGCCTCTCACTGATGCGGCCTCTCCCGTTGTGGAGCACAGGCTCCGGACGCGCAGGCTCAGCGGCCATGGCTCACGGGCCCAGCCGCTCCGCGGCATGTGGGATCTTCCCGGACCGGGGCACGAACCCGTGTCCCCTGCATTGGCAGGCGGACTCTCAACCACTGTGCCACCAGGGAAGCCCCTATATGTCTTCTTTGAATGAGCCATTCCACTGCTCAAAATTCATCCTATGGCAAACAAGAACACAAGTATACAAAGATACCTATATTCATTACAATGTTATAAAGAAAAACTGGAAATAGTCCAAAAGTCTACCAATAGAAGTTTGGTGAAATAAATAGAACATTACAGTACAAAATGTGATTGATATATACGGATATAGAAAATTGTCCCATAAATAAAAAGTAGATTGCAAAACAGGACATATCCTGTTTTCATTGTGAGTGCGTATTTATGTAGGTATGAGCATGTGCATATACATATATTAGAATATACATAGAGAAAAGGTACAAAAATACATACCAAATACCTTTAATATGAAATTATAGGTGAAGTTACATATTATTATAATATTGTTTTAAGTATTGAGACTTGGAAAAAGCTATTACTGATACTACTGAAGTAATCACAAATAAAAATATTTATATGACACTACTGTCCGAAAATAATATTAGAATAAATCTAGTTGTTTCTGGATATGGAAGGATACAGTTCCTCATCTTTCAACATAAATGAAGCTAATGTTCTATTATTTTTTACAGCCTGTGGCCTTACCTAAAAGGACTCCCTGGAACTAATGGATACTTAATCTTTCACTTCAGATTGTATTTACATTTAGATAAACTATAAAAATACCAGCTATGGACTGAATGTTTGTGTTCCCCCTCTCCCCAAATTCATATGTTGAAACTCTAACCCCCAATGTGATGTATCTGGAGATGGCACCTTTGGGAAATAATTACTGTTAGATTAGGTCATAGGGTGGGGCCTTGTGATGGGATTAATGCTCTGAGATAAGAGGAAACACAGGATCTCTCTCTGCATGCACCAAGGAAGGCCATGTGAGGATAAGACCAGCTAGAGGGCCCTCACCAAGAACCTGACCTTGCTGTCACTCTGATCTGGATTTCCAGCCTCCAGAACTGTGAGAAATAAATGTTTGCTGTTTAAGTCACCCAGTAGTCAATGGTATTCTGTTGTATCAATCTAAACCAAATGAGATAGTATCATAGAAGATTGCAAGCTTTAGAGGCATTTTGTTCTCATTTATGACAAACACAAAAGAAAGCAAAATAAACCAAACTTCTGATTTGGTTGATAAAAGCTTCTGAGTTTCAGAAATATTAAAGAGTGTATTATTTGTAATCCTAATGTCAAAGATGCAAAAGAAAATGATAGAAATAATTTAAATAATAGTTTCAGAATAACTGGAGGTAGTAAAATGATAAGCTGCCCTTCAGGAATTCATAGGGTCAATAACGTTTAGCCAGGCTTGTCTGATAGATTACATGTAATTATTACTTCACGTGCGACACACATTCACAGACCCATCACAAGCCTGTCATGAACTGACCGCCCCCCAACCCGTGCCAGGTACCGCACATGCATTTTCTCTACATGCATTATCTCACTCAATCCACATCACAATCCTATGACACACAGGTTTTATTATACCTATTCCACAGATGGGTAACAGCAAACTCTCAGAGAGTAACCGGCTCAGGGTCACAGAGCTAGAACATAGCAGAGCCAGTAGTTAACGTCTTGTCTATCTACCTCCAAAGCCTCTGCTCTTTCCACTGTGTTCCGATCAAGAAAAATTTTACAGCCACCTCCCTACACAGAGTGAGTACAGTGAACTGGCTAAAGTATACTTTTTTTAGGTCCCTACATTTCAGTACCTGGGTGTGCCAATATTAAGCACATTTACTTAAGAGTTGGATGCCTGTGTACTAGAAATAAGAGTCAGAGTTGCATCTGGCCATGAGTGCTTATTTATAAGTGTCAACCAGCTAGAGTGACTAAATAAATATTCTTTTATACTGATAATGCTATTTGGTGATGCTATCTCCTTTACACAGAAGGATATTACAGGTGGATTTTAAATGAGTGTTAAAAAATGTGTAATTTTTACTCAACTATAGGACATGGTAGAATTGGTTTTTTGGATATCCTATATAGTAGTCAATGAATGCTTATGGAAAGAAGGAGTAAGGGAGGTAATCTATCTATGAATTTGTCCAGTAATTACGACAGCTAAAATGACTCAGGTCATTTAACTTAGAATATTAAATTGATCACAGATAATTCTCATCTTTTGTCTTCTAATGGCAACTTCTCTTACTTGAATAAGAAAACTTATTTTGCTTGTGTATCTTAAGTAATACACCACATTATGGGGACACAGGTACAGAATACAAAACCCCTTGTAATTATTATTCAAATTAAACTGAATAATGGCAAAGATATGCTAGACACATTTTAAGGCTATTATATGCCTTCTCTTCATTATCCATAGCTACAAGCAATTAATAAAGAACTCTGTCATGCTGTCTGACATTAGCCAAACTAGGTCACTATGGTGACATCATTTGTGGAGAACAGAATTTTATGTTTGTGGGTATATCATAAAGAAGTGATGAGAATTTGCAGTCCTCCATGCAGATGAATTTGAAAACCTACACACAATGGATAAAATCCTAGTTTAATACAGACTATCAAAATTGTTCCCATTTGATTTAGAAAACTTAAACAGACCAATTTCTACAGAGAACTAGAAAAAGTTATTGAGGGACAACTCCACAAAAAGAAACAGGCCAAGATGGTTTCACAGGGGAATTCTACCAAATCTTTTGAGACCAGACTGTCTCATGCACTGTTAAAAGGAAGAAAAACTTCCTAAGTCCTTTCATAAAGCAAGTAAAACACTGTTACCTAAACCAAATAAAGGCAGTCCAAAGGGGAAAAAAAACTATAAACCAACATCATTCACGAATACGATAATACTAAGTGAAATATAAATAAAGAGAATCCAACTCCATATTAAGAAATAATACAATGACCAAGAGGGATTTCTTCTAGGAATGGTAGGTATGCTCTATCTAATAATATCATACATCACATTAATATACTGAGGTACATTAATAAAATCATATACTTGTCTCCAAAGATGGAGAAAACTGGTGAAATTTGAAGAAGGTTTGCCATTTAGTTAATAGTGTTTTATCATAGTTAATTTCCTGGTTTTGATCACTGTACTATGGTTATATAAGTATGTATATATATGTTCTTGAGTGAAGGATATATGTGAACTCTGATAATTTTTTCAACTTTTCTGTGTTTAAAATTCTTTCCGAAATAAAATGTAAGAAAAGAAGATGGATATAGATGGATAGATAGAACAAGTTTAGAGGAGAGCTACTAAGATAGTGAAAAGATGCAAAAGCATGCTATATGTGGAAATATTTGAACAAACAAGAAATGTTTAGCCTGGAAACAAAATAACAGTGACAAACTGAAGGATTATTAAATCAAAATGTTTAGGGGGTTTTTTGGTGTGAATCCAGCAATTAGATTTTGAGCCAGAATCTAAAAGATTTCTACTCTATGTGGAAAGTCCTGGGAGGAAATACATGCTTTCTCATAGAGGAGTTCAAATATAAAGTGAATGAACATTTGTCAGGGTTGCTGTAAAGATTACCCAAGGATTGTATGGAGACTGGATCCAATGCTTTATAAGGTTCTCTTTTCACCTAGGTTCCATCTTGCATGTGAAGAAGAGGATCCAGGGACTTAAGAGAAGTCATGAGGGGTGTAAGTCAAAGCACCAGTTGGAATTTTTCTCAGAGAGATACAGCAGTAGTCAGAAAAGCTAAGGCTGGCGCTAGGAGAGCTAAAGCTAATAACATAAGCTAAGGAATGAGGTAAGAGTAGTAGAATGAGTTGTATAATCAGTAGCTATAAAAGGTCATATAAACTGAGTATGTTTAGAGTAAGAAGTTCAAGAAGCTAACGAGTCTTTGAACAGGGGTTTGAATCATGATATGCCTTTGAGGACATGCCTGGAAGTTTTCCAACCCTTTGATTCTATGATTCTAAGACTTTGTGGAGAAGCATACTCTCAATATTTTTTTATTTGGAGTTTGGAATAAATGGAAAATGCGAGTCGAAAGCTGCTATTTCTATTCATGTATTTGTGTGTGTGTGTGCGTACACACCCATGTGCAATAACATACCACCCACCTGAGAAAATCCTTGAAGAGATCCTGACAACATCTCTCTTCCATAGATTTACTGCAATTTTCTCTAATCCTCAGACGATAGGTAAATAGGCTCCCTGTATTTATAAACATTTTTCATGATTCTCTTTTTAAGTAATTCAATGAAAATAAAGACTCTCATATGATATCATACTTCCCACACAGAGCTGTATCTCCTACTTCGTTCTAATTTAGAATACACAGATTTGTCCTCTACGTTAACAACATTTCTCCTAATATAGCTAGCAAAATTAGATTGTTTTCAGAGGATTGAGTTATTTATAAAACAAGTAATTCAGTTCAGGAGCAGGATAATCAGAATAGGTTATAATTAAGATTTGTTAAGAATATCTAAAATAAAACATGATGCCAAAATATTAAGAAACCAAAATACTGAAAAACTAAAAAACTGTAATCAATTTTTAAATTAAGTTATGCATTTTTTCATCATGAGCAAACAAATTCTTAGCTTAAATAGAAGAGAATTCACTTAGGCCTTAGCACATAATAGTTATTCAGTAAGCAATTTGCCGATTTTTTTCTTTAAGGTTGAATTCATATGACCTAGCAAGAAAGAGAAAAAAACAAGTGTTGTGGAACTACAAAATAACCTATCATCTTTGTTATGTCATTTTTACTGTTACTGACATTTATTAATGTGTCAGGGTCTTACAGCTCAGAGGTAGGAATATGGAGATAAGTAAGTCTTCACTCTCCCCTCTGTATGACATGACTCTGCCACTCATTCTTAATCACTCTATCCTTCCATAGTCACATAATTGTGGCCCCAGATTAACAGCATATTATTTATTTAGGGACAATGTCTCAGGGCCATATTCCTTTGGCTTCTACCCTGGCTCTTGACCCTTCTGTATTCTCTTTCCTCTGCATTTGGCACGATAAAGCTAGGGATTTTTCTTCAGATTGTTCCTTTTCCTAGAGCAGCTGAGAAGCCAACCCAAGAAAAATCGGTGGCTACTTCCAAAGACACTAAATATACACCACACAACAGAGACTACCTCTAGGTACTCTCAATAGAGTTACTTCTGGTAACCAATGGAAATCAATTAAGGACAGACTTCATTTACTTTAGCTTTACTTTAGTTAAACACTGTTCAATTATAAGATAGAAAAGAAAGCTAGAAGAATTTCTAGCAAAATTTTCAAAAAGTGATGAAAATGTCTTTAAAATTTTTTTAAGGTTTAGGAAGCCTTCTTTTGTTAACTTTGAGTATAGTATAGTTTTTCATAGTTTCATAGCATTGACCGGCTCAGTGACAAAGAAGCGGTAACAAGTCTATATTGGGTGTTCTACTTCAGAGACAAAAGTAAATTTAAAATTTTATAGGCTCTTTAAAACCTTTCTCTAAATCATGTTGTGTGATTTAAATGTAGATTCAAAAATCCATTACTCTTGGTAAATTAGAATTTTCTCTATTATATATGTATAAGAAGACTTTTTTCTTCTAAGATATGACATGCCTCATGCAGTATTTAAAATGTTGAGACATTAGTATCATTTGGTTACTTCCAGGTATTTTAGATACATTTCGCTAACCATATTACTGTGTAAAATTTTATTAGGTATATATCATAGAGAAAGCATGAAAGGTTTCTCTAAACCCACTTTTGTGTAAACTTGCCTTGGTTGTTAAGGCTTTTCTTTTTTCCAGTTCAGATATTTCCATCAAGGGGTAAATTAAGCCCCACATTCTTCATAAATTATTTTTACCATATATTCTGTAATTCATCACTGACCTCCAGGATGAATTTCAATTTACATAGCTAACTTACTCAAGTATTCATAATATACTATGATTGGTACAATCATAGGATTTATGACAGGTTCTGAGTCTACCAAGGTTTTATATAAGAGGTAGTGTTTTAATCTGAAACTAGACACTTTAAAGAGTTGATATTTAAGTTGATGTTTAGAGGAAAAATAGGTATTTTTTTGGCAGCCATAAAGAAAGAAAAGTATTTGAGACATAGAAGATATAGTTAAAGGTATATGCATAGGAGACCATGGGAAATATCAAATGATTCAGTTACAAAGGATAACTGGAAAGGATGGGTGGGAAGGATGCTAAAAGAAGCTGGTTCAATAGTTTAGAGTCAAACCGTGGACAACCTAACAATCCATGACCTTGACGGTAATGAAAAGCACCTCCTGGGTTTTAAGCATCAGAGTGATATGGTTACTTCCATTTTTCAAAATTTAGTGAATGGACTGTAAAAGGAAGAAATTAGAGATAAGAATACCAGTTAAGAGGCAACCCAACAGACAAGACAAAGATGACACAAATGAACTGAAGAGATGGTGATGAAATAAGAGATGAAAATGAGAAAGTAGTAGGAAGACATTTAGGAGTTAGACTAGGAAACAATTTGTGATTAATATGATGTGAAATGTAAGGGGAAAATAGTAGAAAAACTCTCAAGTTCACAGCATGGGTACCTAGGTAGATGGTGGACATTTCCTAGGGAATGTAGGTCAAAGCACACATTTAAGAGATTAATTTTAAACCTGTTAAATATAAGATAGCTGCATGTCATTCTGGTAAAGATGTTTATTGGACTTCTGAATAAATAATAGAAGTCCCTAAACAAACTCAACTTACAGAGATCTTCTCTGAAAAACACATTATAATAAAACTGTCAAAAATCAAAGACAAAGAAAGAATCTTAAAAGCAGTAAGAGAAAAAAACTTGTAACTTACAAGGAAACCTTCATAATGCCATCAGTGGATTTCTCAGCAGAGACCTTAGAGGTAACCCACAAGAGAGTGGGAGGATATATTCAAAGTGCTGAAAGAAAAATCTACCAACCAACAACACCCTGCTTGGCAAAGCTGTCCTTCAGAAATTAAGGAGAAACAAAGACTGAAGGAATTCATTACCACTAGCCCCACCTTACAAGAAAAGCTGAAAGGAGTTCCTCAAGCTGAAACGAAAGGATACTAGTCACATGAAAACATATGAAAATATACAATACATGTAAAGGTAAGCATGTAGTCAAATTCAGAATATTCTGATACAGTAGTTAGGTAGTGTGTTCACCAGTTAACTCTACTAAAAAAGTTGAAGGACAGAAGTATTAAAAATAACTATAGCTACATTAATTTGTTAATAAATACACAATATAAAAACAGGTAAATTGTGACCCAAAAAAGAAAAGGGGAGGAGTAAAAGAGCAGTTTTTGTACGCAAATGAAGTTGACCAATAAAATAGATTGTTATATCAGTAAGATATTTTATGTAAGCCTCATGGTAACCACAAAGCAAAAAACTTACAGTAGACACACAAAAGATAAAGAGAAGGGAATCAAAGCATATCACTATGGAAAATCACCGATTCAAAAAGGAAAATAGCAAGAGAGGAAAAAGGAAGAAAGGAACAATAAAATAGGCAAAAAAACAATTAATAGGATGTATTAGTAAGTCCTTAACGATAATTACTCTAAATGTAAATGTATTAAATTCTTCAATATAAAGGCATAGAATGGCTGGATAGATTTTTTTAAAAAAGGTCCAATATATGCTGCCTATAAGAGATTCACTTCAGCTTTATGGACACACATGGGCTCAAAGTGAAGGGATGAGAAAAGATATTCCATCAAGTGGAACTGAAAGTGAGCAGGGGTAGCTATATTTACATCGTGCAAATAGACTTTAACTCAAATGGTGTAGCAAGAGATGAAGAAGGCCATTATATAATGATAAAGGGTCAACTTATCAAGAGGATATAATAATCATAAATATATATGTACCCAACATCAGAGAACCCAAATATACTAAGCAAATACTAACCAATCTGAAGGGAGAAGTAGACGAGAATACAATAATAGTAGGGGGCTTCAACATCCCACTTTTAACAATGGATATATCACCCAGTCAAACAGTCAATAAGGAAATGTTGGACTTGAGCTATTCTTTAGACCAAATGGATCTAAAAGACATATAGAACATGCCATCCAACAGCAACAGAATATACATTCCTCTCAAGTGCACACAGAGCATTCTCTAGGATAGATCATATATTAGGCCACAAAAAATTTTAACAAATCTTAAAAGACTGAAATCATATCAAGTATCTTTTCCAACCACAATAGTATGAAACTAGAAATCAATTAAAGGAAGAAAATTGGAAAATTCACAAATATGTGGAAATTAAACAATATACTCCTAAACAACCAATGGGTCAAAGAAGGAATCAAAAGGGAAATAAAAAAAATCTTGAAACCAACAAAAATGGAATACAATATACCAAAACTTATGGGATACAGCAAAAGCAGTTCTAAGATGAAGTTTGTAGTGATAAAAGCCTACATGATGAAAAAAGAAAGATCTCAAACAACCTAACTCTGAACCTCAAGCAACTAGGAAAAGAAAAAACTAAGCCCAAAGTTAGCAGAAGGAAGGAAATAATAAAGATTACATACTGTTGGTGGGAACGTAAATTGTTACAACCACTACAGAAAACAGTATGGAGGTTCCTCAAAAAGTTAAAAATAGAACTATCATATGATCCAGCAATCCCACCTCTCGGTATATATATATATATATATATATATGTCAAAGAGATACTGCATTCC
>NC_041221.1:90450180-90473084 GCF_002837175.3 Physeter macrocephalus | reverse complement strand
TATATATATATATATATATATATATATATATATATATGTAAAGGAAATGAAATCAGGATCTTGAAGAGATATTTGCATCCCCATGTTCACAGCAGCATTATTCACAATAGCCAAGATATAGAAACAACCTAAGTGTCTGTCTATGAATGAATGCATAAAGATGTGAGATATATATTGCAATATATACAATACACTACAAAATTATTCAGCCACAAGAAAGAAGGAAAGCCTGCCATGTGCAACAACATGGATAGACCTTGTGGGCATTATGCTAAGTGAAGTACTTTAGACAGAGTAAGATAGATATTGTATAATCTCACTTATATGAGGAATCTTAAAAAAGCTGCACTCATAGAAACAGAGATTAGAATGGTGGTTACCATGACCTGAGGATGGGGAAAGTGGGGAGATATTGGTCAAAAGGCACAAATTTCTAGCATAAGACAAATAAGTTCTGGGGATCCAACGTGTAGCATGGTGACTATAATTAACAATAATATATTATATACTTGCAAGTTGCTAAGAGAAGAAATCTTAAATGTTCTTAACCACACACACACACACACACACACACACACACACACACACAAAAGGTAATTATGTGAGGTGATGGAGGTGTTAACTAACCTTATTGTGGTAATTAGTTCACAATAGATGTGGGTATCAAAGCATCTCACTGTACACCTTAAACTTACAAAATTATATATGTGAGTTATATCTCAATAAAGCTGGGGAAATTTTTTTAAATAAACAAAATAAATACATAGTACCTGGCACATAGTAAGCAAAGCAAATAAAATAAATAAGATAAATAGAATAAATAAAAAAAGAGAAAAGTCAGATAAAATCCAAAAGTAAATCAAGAAGATGAGTCTAGAAATTGATGAACTTGAAATGAAATTGAAAATAAATGCACAATAGAGAATATCAAGAAGTCAAAAGCTGAACTTGAGAAAAAACAGTAATATTCATAAACACCCCAGCAAGACTGATGAGGAGAGGAAAAAATAGTGAAAGAAGACACTAATTGTCAATATCAAAAAAAGATTCATTACTACGGATCTTACAAACACTAAAAAATTTGAATAGTTAGATGGAATGGAAACATTCCTAGAAAAAAAGACAATTTATCAAATTGACACAGAAAGAACTGCATATGGAAAATATGAATAGTTCTATATATGAATAGTTCTATATGTTTATAAGAAAATGAATTAAAAGTATCCCTACACAGAAAACCTGACGCTTAGCTGGCTTCATGTGTGACTTCTTCCAAAATAATAAAGAAGAAATAACACTAAACTTGCAAACTTATTCAGCTAATAGGAAAAGAGCAATCACTTCCTGGTTTTACAAAATTATCATAATCTTGGTTCCAATAGTTGACAAAAACATTGTAAATATAACAACTTGAGCATATTAATACATTAGAGATCTACTTAGAGAAAATTCTTCACTAAAAAGAAAGTTTTATTACTGCAAACAAACACTGCACAACAGATGTCCAGTTATTTTACAACCACAAATCCTATTGTCTCCAGAGAAAAGGCATGTTTTTAAATGATGATGTAAGTATACAATATTTTACAAAAATAACATAGTAATTTATTCTTACATTAAGATTAAAGTAATATCAAAAATACGGAATTTCTTAAAAACTGGAATAAATTCACATGAATATTCTATGTAATGAAGAAGAAAAGTAACCTATACTACTTACAAAGGTTAGTCACTTTTGGTTGAATAAGTCTATAATTTTAAGATTGGGTAAAGGTTAATATATTTTACATTGCATTTATTATAGTTGAGCTGGTAATAAAGAACTTTCTACAAAAGCCTCAGAAGGCAAATATTTTAAGAGTCAGTTGATTTGGACATTCTTGTATAACAGTTTATTTCTCTCTTAAAAATCCTTTTAGAAGCATCAAGAGAGAGTTTCTTCTAATTAACATCACTTTCATCGGGTGATACACACCCATTTATCCAGACTGGGTGTGTATACATGTGATGCTAAAACTGCTGCCAAATAACTCCGATCTTGCCAGGGAGCTCATGAAAGAGATGGCTACTGGCCACCAGGATTTGTCTCATGGTTACTTTGTACTTGACAAAGAAAGATGCAGAACTTTCTGAAATTAATCCTGGCAGCCCAAGATTTAAATTAATGCCAGGAGTAGTAATATGTCATAATATAACTGTGAAAAGACACAACCATTCCCTTCTAGAAGATCAGGCTTTTAGAATTTTATATCTATATAATATAATATATATAATACTATATTTCAATACTATTGTTGTAATGCTATAAAGTAATAAGTATGAGGGAATCTTACTGAATTGCAACAAAAAGACTAAATTACTATATATGGTGTCTCAATGGGTGTGTGTGTATTACATGGCTCATCTCCTTTGGTTTAATATGGTATGGGATATTAGTCTGTGATTGCCCACGTGTGAAGTATATCTGCATACATCAATAACAAGTGTTGATTAAGTATATAATGGATGATCATAATTGATCAGAGGCAATAATAATATGAAAATGACTTCTGCTTATTTAGTACTTTTACTTTAAAAGATTCTTTACATCTATTAACTAATTTTTATCTTCACAATAACCTGTGAGATAATTAGGTAATATTGTCTTCATAAGATTGTGACTAGGCTATTCTTTCTTATTTAGAAATGTTACTTTTTCCTCTAAATCCTCATTACACCAAGGGAGTTGATTAAGCTTTATTACCACAAAGTTGTTTTTTTTTTTAATGTGGAGTCAATAAAAGGGGCTGAGTGGTCCTCAAAGTTGTAAGATTCCAGATTCAGGATTAAGGCGTGCATATATATGTGTGTATAAAGATCCATTAGATTTCAAGACTACAGTGTACTTTAATAAGAATCTATCAGAAGGACCCAGCTGACCTTGCCTCCTTCCCGTGTACTTTTGCAGACACTCTCCATTCAGTCTGATAGTCTTTTGGTTTTTAGGGATTTTATGAATGATGGTGCCTGCCGTGCTCCCCATCCCCCCCCACAAATATCAGACTCCTTAGATAACATGCCACACTCCAAATTTGTCACTGATTCTATTCTTCACCAAAATTTTCAGTTCCCTGATTTCACTAGGTATTTTTGTTTGTCCCAATCTAACAAACTAAATTATGGTAAAGTATAAATTGCTGTGAACTGTTTGATACACCAACTCACCTGAGAAAACTGCACCTATCAAAGGAACTGGAGAGGCAACAGTTTCTTATTTATAGAGCTAATTAGAGGAAGTAGAGATTTAGAAGGTGTGGCAGGAAGGCAAAGGTCTTCACAGTGCTCCTTCAGTCAGACCCCTTAGTCAACTTCTCCCACCTTCTACCAGTAAAGCTGCCTGGATACAGAAAGGCTGAGGAGGCAGTGTGCTCTGCCTGGATGTACTTACAGGTCACCGTGGATGAGTCCATAGATCTGCGGCATGCTCTGATGATAGATTCCTCTCAAAATAACTATGAGGAGAATCACCACAAAAGCTGGAAGTCCCCAACTCAGAAGAAAAAACAGCAGATACCGCCTTTCTGTGTGTTCATCATTCATCACCAGCACGTACCAGAAATTCACAGACTAAGGAAAGAAGCAGAGCATAAGATGAACAGGCTCTGGCCTAGTGGCACAGGAAACACACTCACCTGGCTTAGGCATAAAGGGTGACAACAGATCAACAAAGGGCCAGGCTCTACTCAATAACTATAGTTTTGATTTGATTTTTAAAGTCAGTTCACACATTCATTTTTTTCACATACCCGAGAAATTCAGGGTATCTCAAAAGTCCGAAAACATTAGTAAATACTTTATTTACTGTACTTTATATTTTGCTTAATTTGTTTTGATTATGATGATTTGACTCAGTCATAATCGCCTGTGATTGTTCTGTCAATGTCTTTGAAGAAACACACAGATACTCAAACTTACTTTCCATATGAACAGCTCCATGATGATAAAGAAGTAAATAGTCCTATGTTCCAGACTTTTAAACAATTTTTACTTATTGAGGGCTTATCATGTGGTAGAGTCAGACACTTGTTCCAGGGAACGGGGATATAGTTGTGACAACAGCCCCAGTCTCAGTCCCAAGTGGGAGACAGACAAGTAAACAGACAATGTTTGCACAGAGAAAAATGTACTGTGATGGGGTAGGTTTTGCGCCCATTCTCCTTTCTCAATTTACACTCTCTCTTTTTCATTCATTCACTTGATAAATGCTTATTGAGTGCTTACTAAATTTCAAAGGCCCATCCAGGCACTGGGGCTATAACAGTAATAGAGGTGGTAGAGGTATTTACCTTCTTGAATCTTACTTTCCAAACAAATGGGAAGAAATCATTAAGGAAAACATTTATATTTATATCATACTTTATATCTGTTATTTCTTATCTTTTTAAGATAAAAATATAAAAGGGACAAGTGTATATAAAGAGTGAGGTGGATGAAGGGATACATTAGATAAATAGAAGAAGGAATCTGAGGCCTGGAAATGTTACTATTGACCCCAAATCACACCTAGCGTGTATATAAGCCAAATCTAGAACTTATATATTCTGCCTTCTAGTGTTCTTTTCCCATGAGATCACTTATGTTTAATTATCCTTTGTTACAGAAACAACATTGAAAGTCATATCATACATATTTCACACAATGATGCTTATCCACTAGATAAATCCCCTTCTCAATTTCATATCGTAGAGTGTGAGTACAGATTAATCATATATGTATATTTTTATACATTAGTGACAATAATCCCAGAGCAAGTGACAACAATCCCAGAGCAAGTGACAACAATCTCAGTTTCTTCATGTGTACAACAAAGCTATTATAAAGATTACATAAGACACTACATATAAAGTGCTAAGCACATAGTCAGCACTAAAAAATGTGACCACCTCACTTAAATCTCCTATTAGGATGTCGGACAGTGTGAAAAGCCAAAGATAAATAAAGACCAAAAGTAAGCAGTGATACAATGGAAACTCTTCTATGTGAAAAACAACATGCCTAATGTTCCTGGTAAGGTTTTCAGACAGTTTACTGAGGCTTCCAGGTAAGATTCTATCTGAACCAAATTAGCCTTGAAGGTTTAGTACTGATTGGCCTAAACCAGGAAAGGATAAAAATGTTTGGTTACTTGAAGATTTTTGTCTCTGAATTTTATTTCCTGTCAGCACTCCATAACTTTATGTACATCTGCATCTATCTGTAATTATGAAGGATGTTTTGAGTTGCTGCTTATGTAAATTTGTTCTAACTTCTTTCTAAAAATTATTAGGTCCAAGAGGCTTTTTTCCTCCTTTCTATTATTAGTGTAGGGACATGACTCAAATAGGTGGGACTGTATCAAGTGTCTGATGCTGCAGTGGTCAATACTGCCTGTTTAGAGAATGAAAATTCATGCAAAGTAAGGATGATTAACCCATTTCCAAAATAAAAGTACGGATTATTTATTTTAAATCGATGTTGTGTGTATCCTTATAGCATGGTAACTCAGTGGTGCAGTCGCTGGAAGAATCAGGGAGGAGCACACAGATTGGTAAAGGACTTTTTTTTTTTTTTTTTTTTTTTTTTTTTGTGGTACGCGGGCCTCTCACCGTTGTGGCCTCTCCCGTTGCGGAGCACAGGCTCCGGACGCGCAGGCTCAGCAGCCATGGCTCACGGGCCCAGCCGCTCCGCGGCATGTGGGATCCTCCCAGACCGGGGCGCGAACCCGGTTCCCCTGCATCGGCAGGCGGACGCGCAACCACTGCGCCACCAGGGAAGCCCGTAAATGACTTTTAAGTTGATTCATCATGATAAAGACAGGGGCATTTCCAAAATGTCCACTTTTACACAGATGAACATTAGGTCCATCAGTTAGAATCACTGAACGTTTCAGCAACTGTCTGACCTTTACCACAGCCTCAGATAAGACTGAGACAAATGTAATTGCTTGTTAGATTTACACACACAATGCTTCTGCTCTAAAGAGCACAAGGTACAGGGTCACTGATTCTTGAAAACTCAGTTAAGCAAATCAAGCTCCAAATGTCAGAAGCTTTTGTTAATTAAAAAAAAAAAATCTCTTTCCTTCTCAAAAGAATCCAATCATTGAGGTATACTCTAAGGACAGTTTTTTTTACCACTATATGACTTTTTTTTTTTTTCTAAAGAATGGAAACACTATGTAATGAAACAACATCTAATTATTCTGGAAATACCATACGGCCTAAACCTAAGATTTGTGTTGACTAACTCACTTCAAGTTTTACTTGAATTTTAAAATATTTTAATATAGTATGTACGGTAGGTATATTTTGGGATGTATGCCTAGGCCATCAGCGCTCTTCCTCTGAACCCTGTCTCACCCCTCACCTTCCCCCACCCCCTGCCAACACATGCAGGGTGGGCTCATGACCCTGTTCCTCTGCCCACAGTTGTGGATCTGGTGACAAAGCCTGACCCAGGCTGGACCAATCATCTCTCATTGAGTTCCCTGAAATTTTGTGATAGTTAAGCTGGTCAACTGAGAAAAGCAAACATATGAACTTTAGTGGTGGGAGTAGCCAAAAGCACAGTGAAGAGAGAAAGTGTGTTTGCAGAGAAGAAGGGACAAAGCCTTCCATTCCTACTCACAGCTCCTTGAGGTCCAGCTGTACTTACAGAACTTGGGTTCAATGAGTTAGCCTATATGCTTATTATTCCTTTTATGATTTGAACATTTGCTTAGATTAACTTAGTTTTTCTTCACTGTTCTAAAAACAGTGAGGCATATATTGCTCCTCTGAAGCACTTGGGTTAAAAGCTCCAGTACTGCCATTCTCCACAATAAGGTGGGAGTGGAACATTTGAGATACATTCCTTTCCCTGTAATCGTGGTTCCTCCTTTGTAATTGAAGGTTAGAGTATCAAGAGACCATTATCTTTGCATAATATTTTTATGTTGCCAGATATATAGCATATGTGCCTCAGTATGTGTGTTTATCCAATGTTAGAACTAAAGAATTATGAAAATTCCGTGTAAGTTAAAGGTGTCACTCTCACCAACATGCTTCATACTGACTGAGCACAGCTTACCACACTTCCATATTTCTTGCTAAAGACTAAATGTGAATCGAAATTTCAGTACCTAGGTCTCCAGTTACATTTCTATCTCTAGCCTTTAAACACTTTGTTAGAACCATCTTATGGACATCTTATCTCAAGACATCTTATTTAGAGATAAGGAAGCTGAGGCAGCGAGAGAAAAACATAGCTTTTTCATATTTGGGTTAGTTATAGAACAAAGCATCTTGTGAAGACTAAGGTTAAGATTTATTTCCATAGAAAGTCACACAAATGCTGACAATATTATTGTTTCCATGAGAGCTTATTTTTTTGTCCTCATTTTCCCGCACTCATTGTATGTGCCAGTGGAGATGTATTTTCCTGGTTCAAGTATGGAGATAACCCATTCTCTCTCCCTCTCCACTTTTTGCCAGCACTAAATGAGAACTTATAAAGGCCTTAATCAGAATAGAAATGGCTGAAACATATCTGTGAGCTATGGTAGATTAATTTTTGTATACCTTGTAGTACCTAGTAAAATGCTCTGCATACAATCTTTATTGAGAAATATCAAATAAACGAAGATGTACACAATTTCAATATTTAACAGTTTTCATTGAATTTAATAATTTCATAATTTGGTTTAGTTATTGAGTTTATTCATTTATATACTACCTTGTCAGAAAGAATTGTAGGACTGATTTGAACTCCTAATGAAGGGGGTCAACGTTAAACTGGTGGAAACTCACAAATGTTAAATATAACAGCTTAAGAGAAGAATGGAATCAGTACTTACTAATTGGTTAATAAATGTAGACCCCACATTAAGCTATATCTCATTTAATAAAGACAACTGCTCTCCCAAGTTTTATTATTATTATTATTAATACCGGAGGAAACTGAGGACAGGAGAAGCGTATTTCTCAGAATTGGGAATTGAGGCTGTTAGAATTTAAACTGATTCTGATTAAGATGCAAACCAACCAAATGAATTACCCAGATACAATTTAGTTCAAATATAGATAGGAATAAACTAAAAGATGGTGTGTCTATAAGCATATTTACTTACATTCATATACGGACATGTCTACTTATTTTTACAGTAACATTTTCAGTGATTACCGCTACTATCTTCCAAGTGTCTGCACAGGAAAATTGAAGCTATACTGCGTTAACTGTTTGATGGTAATAAGTCATAAATGCTTTCCTATGCTCCATAAACACAGATTCATTAGTTTTCTCATATAATATATGCTAATATAATACATATTATGTTTATAAAATATAAAGGAGAAATGCCTTTTCTTTTTTTAAGTGAAAATAGGCTGCTTGAATCCCATACATTTTCATGATATGTGGAATAAGATTGGAATCTAGCCTGTTGTTTAATATTTGGTTATTAATTGTGTCACCAGAAACCTTGCACTGATATATAGCATCAAGTTCAGTCAGAGATCATGGATGCTATTAATTCTGTCATTACCATACGTTCTTAATCATTCATTTCAGAGGAGAGTCTAAGAAATGTTACCACGTGTCCTTGTTCCAGTTATCCTCCCTTTTACCAATTTTTACAAGGCTTTGTGAGGATTGGAGAATTCAGTATTTCCTGGATATATCATTTTTATCTTGATAATTACCAGTCTGTTGTCCTTAATACCTTTGATGTCCCCTCAAATTAAATCAATGGCAAAGGAAAAACACGGCTAGTATTAGCATTTCTCTTCCTGTTGTTATGCTCTGGCACTAAGTAGTCTTTCTACCAAGACATAAATATACATACATTTGCTTCTTCATAGCCAGATTTTAAGGAGAGATTAAAGCACAAGATATGAATGCTCAAGTACAACTGTGAAATGATTTCTAACTTTATTCTACCATTTAAGAAATATGTTCTTCAAGTAAGCTTTAGTTTCAAAATAAAACATTATAGTTTTGAGTAAGCTGTGTCCCTCGGCACGAAATGAACAGACTGCAAGGACAATCCAGGCTTGGATATTGATCATAACTGAAGCAGATTATTATATAATTTAACTTGGTGACAGGAAACGATCATAAAACTGGGCCAAATGAATATACAGGCAAATTAAGTTTCTATTTACCTATATTATATACTAATATCTCAAATAATTTACTTGTGATTTATTTCCTGCATGAATTCACACATGGTCTGGCAATCCATCTGGTAGCATGTTTCACGTAGATGTTAAGAGCAAAGACATTAGTTCTAGGGATTTATTCTATGGATATTCTGTAAGTAAACAAATATTCAGAGTGTAAGGATATTCCAAGAAACAATAGCAAAAATATAGCAAAAATAACTGGAAATAACCAGCATTTCATTAATAGGAATCAGAAAAAAAATTATGGAATAACCATATTATAGAAGAGAAAAAAAAGTATATCAGTATGGGGTAAATTTATATATATACTATGTATATATATATATATATATATATATATACACACACTATATGTAAACATATATACACTATATACACACAAACACACACACATGTGTTTCTTTATATATTTATAAATATTTATATATTTGTGGAATATATCTGGAGGCATACACAGGAAACCACATTAACAGTGTTTAACTTTGGGAGTAGGGTTGAGGGTAGAGCAGAGGGTGGAGAGCATATGAAAGAGGGAGAATTAGATGTACTTTTCATTTAATATTTCTCTATAGTGTCTGATAATGTTTTGTACAATTAGCATATGCTATTTCTAAAATGAAAGCCAATCAAAACAGAAAAAAGAAACAAAAATTACAACAATAACTAGGAAAATAGAGCAAAAGTACTATGAGAGCTTAAATTCTCACTGTCAATTTTTCTTAGAGTAGACATAACCCTACTGTTTCAGTAATTTCAGAGTGATCTTACATGAAGAGCAAACAGAAGGATAACTCAATTTCCATGGGCAAAAAGGAATTTGTGAGTTGTATACTTCTAAAAAAATAAGCAAAATAATTTGTTACTCTATTCCCATCATGCACAGTGTGACTTCCCCGTCAAAGAAAGGGGAAGCCTAAAGAAACACTCAAGAAAGGGGAAGTCTAAAGAAACAGTCAAGGCCACCAGCTCTGGAGCCTGCTATGAGCCACGCGTGAACTTCAGTAAAGAGGTTAGAGGTTATCAGCTTGCTAAGGCTTTTCAGCTCATGTCTGCCTCACACTGTCAGCCCTCTTGTTCCCCTATATCAAGCTAATTCTCTTTTGCAAAAAAAAGATGTAAATTATACTGGAAAAAACAGAGTATTTCAACATGCTTCAAAATCTAAGAATTATTAGTCTACATATTTGCTTAGCTGATAATATGGGTAAATTCGTATGGAGTGTGCAGTCTGTACCAGGAATCATTCCAAGATCTTTCCATGTATTCATTCATTTTGTCTTTTTACAATCTTCAAAGAGAGGTACTGTTATTACAAATCTAATCATTCAATAAGAAAATCTAGGCTCAGAGAAGTTATGTAACATGCTTACCAACAAAATTGCTCTTTGCCCACTCTAAAATAGAATCCCCTTTTATTACAATGTATTAAAAGTATGACGTAAAAGTAAAATAACTTTTCAAGATAAATTCATTTAAATGTATTTATTCTAAGATTGAAGATATAATGCAGATCAAAATAAATAATTCTTGCATGCTTAGCTCAATGATTAAAAGTTAGTGATTAACTTTTCATCATAAGCTATGCACACATACATATATCAATTTCTCTCCTACATTGCTAGAAATACGAAGTAGAATTATTGAAATGTTAATATTCTTTCAATTTTTTCAACTGTTCGACTAACAAGATTGGATTAACAGTAGTCTTATCTTTTACATAATGTTTTAAAAACGAATTCTCATTTAAAAAAAAGATTTTAGCAGACAGTATTTTATAAACAGGAAAACACAGGTTAGTAAAGGCGACAACCTCTGACCACAAAGTAACTCATTAGAAGTAACCTACCTAGAATCAGAAGTTATTGAATTTTTCCCTTGTGGTCACACCACAAACCATGAAAGTGTGTGGTGTACCATCTGAAACACATTAAACTTCACTGGTACTTTAAAGAGTTTTCCTAAACCATTAGCCATACAGAAATCTAATTAGTTTACTAAATGTGCATCATCCACAATCATATTTACTCAAAACTGGAAGAAGACATACAGAATACAGCAATCTCTATTAAGTTGGATTAAATTTTATATGCCATCCCCTAAAGCAGGAAATCTGTCTACAACATATTTGAAAGTTGTTCATTTCCCCCATTTGAATATATTTCAGTGATTGGACGCTCTCTACTTTTAGACATAGCTTTTTCAACTTTGAAATTCTTACTGACTATAAAAGTTCTTAACATGACTCAAAATTTGCTTCCCTAATTTTTGACCCATTTGTTCTGGTTCTTCCAAATGGAGCTATATAGTCCGTTCTTTCTTTCCTGTAGCAGCCCTCACAGTATCTGTAGACAGCCATCACATCTCACTAAGTTCTTTCCAGGTTAGTTGTCTCCAGCTGCCTCCAAGTTTCTTATAGGACTGTCTTCCAACTTCTCATTGGCTGGTTAATATTCCTGCTGAAAGTGGTTACAGGGTGCCAGGGCTGTCTCACTATTGTAGATTATAATTTAAACATGGCTCCCCCAGCTGCCTCCATACTGTTATTAATGTAACCCGGGTCTGTGTTGTTTTTGTAGCTACTGTAGTTGCTACGGTTTAAGCAATCTGGTCACACATTTGATTGCTACTGAGTTTGGGTTAAATTAAAATGTCAAGTTGTTTACATTAACCCCCATCAGATTATGTCTCTTTCACTCTCATTTTCAAGCTGTCACAGTACAGGTTTTCTATATTCATTCTACCTGTACTCTTAACATAGGCAGCTTGCTGTTTTAGCTTGTTTCAGCTCTGTATCATTGCATACCTGATAAGACAGCTTCCTGTGTTTTCATCCAGGTCATTCATCAAAAACTGAAAAGGTCAGGGACATGGACAAAGACCTTCAGCAAACCGGTATGGACCTCAGTTCAGGAAGATAAATGACAACATACACAGGGCGCACATAAAAAGTTCAACTTAGATAAACTGCTAAAGAGAGTCAGAGAATCTTGCAATGCTATTGTAATTTCAGCAAGTATTTATTTTATGTTGTATGGTTTAGATTTATTTTTTAATTGTTTGGTGGGCGACTGGAGAACACCATAAACTTTCCATAATTAGAGCTGCTCAGAGAGCTATAAAATAATTCTATGAGGTAGGAATTATTATCTACATATGCAGATTTAGAAACAAACCTTGGAGAGAGTCAATAACTTGGTTAAGGTTACAAAGATAATAACAGAGCCAGAATTCAAACCCAGATGCAGGCCTCCAATTGTTTCAAGTAGTTCTATTAACTAAACAGTTCAGTTTTCTTCTCCTTCAGAGCCAACTATAATATGATACTTGGGAAAAGATCCCTTCCTTGAATCTGTATGGTATTCTCTACCAATAGTATCACTTCACCTTCCTCCAATATTGCCAGATGGTAGAAATCCCACATCCTTCTTATTCAACAAGAAAAAAGAATATGCAAGGGCCTGAATGCATCTGTTTACATAGTATACTTTACCTGCATACTCAGAAACACATATGAAACTATTTCTATCACATGAAAGATTGAACACTACCACCATGTAGAAATCACTTACAAAGGCAGCATCTTAGCTGAGCTATTGAATTAGTGACATTAATAGTGCTTAAGTGGATCCAACTCTCACATTAGCCTCTTTATCAAGCAAATCAGCATTAGACAGTAGAGAGAATTTGGGACT
The DNA here is from genome assembly GCF_002837175.3 of Physeter macrocephalus. Taxonomy (NCBI): domain Eukaryota; kingdom Metazoa; phylum Chordata; class Mammalia; order Artiodactyla; family Physeteridae; genus Physeter; species Physeter macrocephalus. Next base: position 90,460,213 of record NC_041221.1, on the reverse strand, counting down.
TTAGTCAGAAAAGGAGAGTTCAAATCTCTCCCCAACCCTTACTAGTTCCTCAGGAGAGTATGCTAGGTTTCTCTGGGTTTCACTCTGTACTCTCTACCAAAGTGATCTCTTCCAAAGCAATGGCTCCATTTTCCAACTCTAAGTCAGTAATTGTCTAATGTATTTCTCTAGCATGGACCTCTGTTCTGGGCTTTAGCTCTGCATATTCCACTTCTCCCTGAGTCTCCATTGGAGATCTCACAAGAACTTCACACTCAGCATGTCCTTAAAAAAAACTCATCATCTTCTCCCAGTCTCCAGGGATCATTATTTTAGTTCAAGGTACCACTATCTACCCATTCACTCATGCCAGAAACTTGGGTAACATCCTCGGTTCCACCTTCTGCATTCTTTATAACCAATCTCTACATCCTATAGTTCTAGTTTAAAAAAACAATTCTTAGAAGCTGTTCACTTCCCTTTGCCTCTTTTGCTCCCTCTTTGATTCACACCACCACGTTCTTTCCCCTAAATACAGCTAAAGCTACTTAATAGGCACCCATGTCAACCCTTTGCTGAACGCAGTTCACTACAAACAGGGAGTTCCTTCTAAAATCCAATCTCATCATGTCACTCTCTTGCTTAAAAATAATTCTATGACTTCTCATAGAAAAAAAGTTAAAATTTCTTACTGTGCCTTATAGGGCCTGCATCACAGCCTCATCTCCTACCACTCCCTTATTTCCAACTCTACTAGATTTCTTCTCATTTCCTCAAGTTCACTACACTTTCTAATGTTGTACAGCTTATAAGGTTTTTCTAATTGCACTGATCTCCTGGGAATGCAGTGATGGATATATGGAATTACTTCCATTTCAGTATAAAGAATATCAGATATAAAGGCCACTCCATCCAGACACATTGGAAAGCTGAAGGGGACAGAGGGAGGAAATGAGGTACCAACCTGGATGAGCATCCAGCTAAACTGGCAAAGATACAGGTAATGTATGACAGCAGCCACGGCTGAACAGCTCTCCTCCGTGAGCTGGGGACTTGTATATGCAGATGCCAGAAATACAATCTGTAAGAAACAAATACTTTTATTTTTAAATCATGTTAAAGTCAATCAAGAATATTAAGAAAAGAAACCGTTTTCTTATCTGAATCGATGATTCAATGACTCAAAGGGAAAAGAATTTGATTTGTTGCCCAAAATGAGATGACTAAGTCACTCTAAAAATGACCATACATGGATTTTTATGTTTATAAGAAACAATGAATTATATGAAATTATGCTACACACTGCATCGGACTGTCAAGAGGAAATTCTCAAAGTAAACCTTGTTCTTACAGATGGACAAAAATCATATGAAATACATTTATTTTAGTTAAGCACAAAAGAGAAAATAAAGTGGAAATACCATTCCTTGTGTAAGTCAAAGCTAATAGGAGAGAAAAGAAAGAGAAGAAAAAAGCTCTGAGTCTACCATCATCTGCATCTTCTGGTCAGGAAGTACACATATAACTAAATAGACTTAAATGTAAAATTTCAAACCCTACGGTTACCCTAATTCTTGGATTTTTATTTCGACTACCCTCAAGTCTTTCTTCAAAAGTAACCTTCACAACGGGACCTTTCTTGACCACACTATTTAAAATTACACCCTCTTTTCTTCTCTCCTTCCCACATATGTGATCTCCCTACTCTACCTTTCTGGTTTTTTTAAACAGTGTTTGTCACTTTCTAACATGCTCTGTCATTTGTTTATTTCTTATGTTTCTTGGTCATTGTTAGTGTCACCCACTAGAATGTAATCCCTATGAAGGCAGGATCACTGAATGTTTTACTCACTGGTGTACCCCACACTCACACAGCCCAGTATCTGGAACACAGCAGGTACTCTCAAAGTCTCTATTGGAGGTACTCAATAAATACTTGTTGAATAAATGGATAAATAAATGCATTGAAACACTCCTGTGATTTCTATCTATCATTTTCACTACTATATGACTACTATGTCAAATTTTATAATGGAAAGTATAGATGGCAAGGGAAAATTTGGAGCAATAACAGTGTACTGTAACCTCTCAAGGAATAAATTCCCTTCCTCTTTCAGACAGAGACCAAGTCTTTTTAACTTAATATTTTAATAAGCTACCACTATGCCTGGAATATGCCTGAAATGTTCAATAAATAATTGTTGAAAGAAAGAATGATTGATTCCAAAACAACAGAGGGGTGCTGTAAGGAGAAAACTAGCTGACTTATGCCTCAAAATGTCTCAACTTCTAAAAAGGAAATGCAAATGTCATTAATGTTTCTTGGATTTTAAAATATGAATACTGTGCTCAAAATCAAATCAGAATATTGTTTATATTTTCAAATGAGATATGCCCCTCCCCAAACCTTTTATTTCAAAGGTGTGTATGTTAAATCTTCTTGAAAATTTCTGCCCAGGAGTGTTCCCCAGATGGCATCATTGTGCCGAATGTCAGGATCTGGGATAAGAACTTGCGTGCTCCCAGCATCTCTATTTCATGGGGAAAAACTTACCTTAACCAGTCTCCTTAGTCAATTACAGAAGAACCAAAATGCTAATTAATAAAGTCACAATAATGTGTATCTCGGGCTTCCCTGGTGGCGCAGCGGTTGAGAGTCCGCCTACCGATGCAGGGGACGCGGGTTCGTGCCCCGGTCCGGGAAGATCCCACATGCCACGGAGCGGTTGGGCCTGTGAGCCATGGCCGCTGAGCCTGCGCGTCCGGAGCCTGTGCTCCGCAGCGGAAGAGGCCACAACAGTGAGAGGCCCGCGTACCGCAAAAAAAAAAAAACAAAAAAACAAACAAACAAACAAAAAAATATGTATCTCATGCCATGTTGACTTCCCTCTTGGGAATTATTTATTGAGTACTTCCTGTACCAAGTATAGAAGAAAAAGAAACCTTTTCCCTTTTTTTTTTCTTTTTCAAGCTATGGACTCTAAACAAGTCAGTTTACCCTTCTGGGACTAATTCCCTCATCAGTAGGAGGAGGAAGTTGGAAAAAATAAACTCTAAAGTCTCTTTCTACTCCAAAATTCCAGGATTATTTTTCAAATGAGAAGTATTCCTGACTCAACTTTTTGTTTATTTTAATGCTAGATTTGGAGTATTTGTAACGCACAATTAAAAAAAAAAAGCAGACACTAGAAATGTATGTCTCATTATATCCTAACAATATGGTACAAATTAGCTCCCTGGAAAAAATAAAGCCAACAGATTTGCCTTTCCAGAATGTATCACAAATAGCTTTTGAATTATTAGAGCTTATTTTAAAAACACGCTTAGATTTCCCTAGATTTTAGCTTCAAACTTCTGAATTGTAATATAGGTCATACATTTAAACTTCCTAAATTCCACAAATATTCATTGAACACCTTCACCAAAACATTAACAATGAACACTAAACAACCGAAAACTATGCCTTAAAAGACCTTAGAAACACAGAACTGAGATTCAGCCAAAAAACAAAAAGAATAATTTTAATATTTTATGCTTTTTTTCGCAAAGTGGCATCTTTTCATAAAGTCTTTATAAGTGTACTTATAATAAATTTGAGCCTCTCTAATTCAGATTCTATAATATGGACTGTGTTGAATTTATTTCCTAGTTTTGTACGAATCAACCTGAATGGTTTGCTAGGTAAAAACAACAGTGTAATCCAAACTGTAATTGAATGTGTTTAGTTTTAACTATGAAACTATTTATAAATGGTATGCTAATTTAAATAACTCTTATTCTTTTAAATATTTTTTCTTTGAAGCAAATTAGTACAAGTTATTGTTTAAAACTATATTTATTTTCAGAACACAGCTTTAACACCCAAAATTCCATTCTTAAGATATGGCTTCTCCATATTTTATTACGTTTTAATCTCTTTTTCTAAATCATAAGACCAGTTACATACCTACTTTTGTAAACTATGAACATTCTTCCAGAATGTTCTCTGAACTATGAGAAATGCTTCTCTCTGTATGGGAGAAGGTTGGTAAGCAAGACAAGGCTGAGCTCTCAGTACACATTACTACAACAGGGATGAGCTAAGAATACTTGGAGGACCAGAGATTATGTGTCATGGGGCCTATCTAAAATTAAATTGAATTAAAATATAAATTAAATGGTTAAAGTAAAATAAAATAAGATCTCCTAGCATATTTTGTTCACATATTCTTAAGGTACATAACTGAGGAAGAGAGGAAGTTTTGCCATTGCTTTTTTACTCAAACACATAGAGATGATCAGGAAAAAGGTTATTTTCAGTCAGTTCTCTGGATACACTAAGTTGAACACCATAACAGAAAACGAGGAATTTTTCAATGATTCTCAGTTATTCATGTGTTGATTCATTCAGTAAGCAAGTGTTGGCATACCTACTATCTACAGAGCATTATGCCACCTATGCAAGATGAAGAATGTGATGGCGAAAAACTGTGTACCATGTACCAGCAAGGTGCTACATGTTTTCTCGTTTCTTTTTGTTGTCCTTGTGTGTGCGTGCAGATGCGCCACGTGTTAATGATGTGAAGTCATTATTGTTTTATCCCAATTTAAGTAAAGATGAAAGAAGATCTGATAGGGGAACTAACTTGTTTAAGGGTCACTGAACACGTTTTAAAGTGGGATTCAAATCCTGGTGTTCTGATTTGAGAGGACAGCGTTCTTTCTAGAACATCACACTGCTGCCCACCAAGCTACATCCAGCATGAGTCCTGTCTCAAAGTGCCGAAATTCTAGTTCATTGTTTCTCAATCTTTTTTAACCCATGGGCCACCACAGGTTCACAATGGCAATAGAACATAATGCCCATGGCAAATATAATACTACTCTTAGTTCTATATTGATATAACATATGTACATCTTAACTAAAAAATATATATATATTTCCAGAAGAGAGTATCTGATATATTTTGTTAACAACTTATAAAATTCTTTCTTCTTCTGGTTGATTAGAGCCCTGCTATAATAACCAAGGGAGGAAATACCTAATTTTTTTTCATTTAAAATATATAGGGGGCGGAGTCAAGACAGCAGTGTGGGAAGATGCAGGGTTAGCGTCTCCCCACAACTAGGGTGCGAGCTGGCCGCTGGTGGGGTACCCTGACACCCAAGGAGACGGGAGGAACCCCCAAGTGAACCAGTAGGATGTGGGGGGACTGAGGGGGGGAGAAGAAGTGGAGGCCAGACAGGATCAGCATCCCTGAGGCCGGGGAGATCAGGAGAGGCAGGCACGTGGAGCCATCCAGGAGAAGAGGGAGAGGAGTGGAAGGCAATCGCCCCGCCCACTTGGGCCCAGGGAGCCTGCTGAATTCCCAGGTTGGTACACCCCCTCCAAAGTCCTGTGCAGGCCATGTGGGTCTTGGGGGCATAAGAGGGAGACTGGAGAGATCAGGAGAGGCAGGCGGGAGGGGCCCTCCCGGAGGAGTGGGAGAGGAGCAAAGGGCGTTTCCCCCATCCACTCGGGCCCAGGGAGCCTGCTGAGCTCCCAGGCCAGTCCCCTGTCCTCCAAGACCCCCCACTGTGCCTGGCCACATTGGTCCTGGGGGCACAGTATGGAGGCCAAGGGGAGAACAGGAGAGGCAGGTGGAAGGGGCCCTCTGGACTGAAGGGTCAGGAACAGAGAGGAGAGCATTTGCCCCACCCACTTGAGCCCAGGAAGCCTGCTGGGCTCCCAGGTGAAGTCCCCCACTCTCTGAGACCAGGGGTGAGGGGCACGCCTGGGCCCCTTCTGTTCCATTGAACCTAAGCCCCACCCCTCACAGCCCCCAGGGCCTTCTCCAGCCCTGTGGGTCTGAAGCATAGGCCCTGCCCAGGCCGAAACCTCACCCTTGCTTAGGCCCCACCCTCCACAGCCAAGGGCCCCCCCACCCATATTTTTTTCTTTTCCCTCCTCCTCTTTTTTACTATTGTGATACTGTTATACCTTCCAGTTGTTGATTCATCTATAGTTTTACTTTTATATTCTTTCCAACATACCTGTTAGTTTCCTAGTCTAATATATTTTTTTAACTTTATTATTGTTCTTTTTTTTTTTTTTTTTTTTTTTGCCACCCCACGTGGCTTGCGGGATCGTGGTTCACGAGCCAGGGGTCGGGCGGGGTGGTAGCTCCAAGCCTGAACCACTGGACTAACAGAGAACCTCAGACCCCAGGGAATATTCATTGGAGGGAGGTCTCATGGAGGTCCTCATCTCAGCACGAAGACCCAGCTCTACCCAACAGCCTACAAACTCCAGTGTTGGAAGCCTCAGCCCACACAACCAGTAAGACAGGAACACAATCACACTCATAAAAAAAAAAAAAAAAAAGACACGACCAAAAATTATGTCACAGATGAAGGAGCAAGTTAAAAACCTACAAGAACAAATAACTGAAGACGAAATAGGCAATCTACCCGAAAAAGAATTCAGAGTAATGGCAGTGAAAATGATCCAGATTCTCGGAAATAGATGGAGGCACGAATTGAGAAAATACAAGAAATGTTTAACAACGATCTAGAAGAACTAAAGAACAAACAAACAGAGATGAACAACACAATAACTGAAATGAAAAATACACTAGAAGGAATCAATAACAGAATAACTCAGGCAGAAGAACGAATAAGTGAGCTGGAAGACAAAATGGTGGAAATAACTGCTGAGGAGCAGAATAAAGAGAAAAGAATGAAAAGAATTGAAGACAATCCCAGAGACACCTGGGACAACACTAAACCCACCAACATTTGAATTATAGGGGTCCCAGAAGAAGAAGAGAAAAAGAAAGGGACTGAGAAAATATTTGAAGAGATTATATTGAAGAGATTATAGTGGAAAATTTCCCTAACATGGGAAAGGAAATAGTCACCCAAGTCCAAGAAGCACAGAGAGTCCCATACAGGATAAACCCTCGGAAAAACACACCAAGACACATATTAATCAAACCAACAAAAATTAAATTCAAAGAAAAAATATTAAAAGCAGCAAGGAAAAAACAAAAAAATAATATACCAAGGAATCCCCATAAGGTTATCAGCTGATTTTTCAGCAGAAACTCGGCAGGCCAGAAGCAAGAGGCAGGATATACTTAAAGTGATGAAAAAGAAAAACCTACAACCAAGATTACTCTACCCAGCAAGGATCTCATTCAGATTCGATGGAGAAATCAAAAGCTTTTCAGACAAGCAAAAGCTAAGAGAATTCAGCACCACCAAACGAGCTTTACAACAAATTCTAAAGCAAATTCCCTAGGCAGGAAACACAAGAGAAGAAAAAGACCCACAAAAACAAACCCCAAACTATTAAGAAAATGGTAATAGGAACACACATATTGACAATAACCTTGAATGTAAATGGATTAAATGCCCCAACCAAAAGACACAGACTGGCTGAATGCATACAAAAACAACACCCATATATATGCTGTCTACAAGAGACCCACTTCAGACCTAGGGACATATACAGACTGAAAGTGAGGGAATGGAAAGCGATATTCCATGCAAATGGAAATCAAAAAAATCTGGAGTAGCAATACTCATATCAGATAAAAATAGACTTTAAAATAAAGAATGTTACAAGAGACAAGGAAGGACACTACACAATGATCAAGGGATCAATCCAAGAAGAAAATATAACAATTATAAATGCTTATGAACCCAACATAGGAGCACCTCAATACATAAGGCAAATGCTAACAACCACGAAAGGAGAAATCGACAGTAACACAGTAATAGTAGGGGACTTCAACACCCCACTTAGAGCAATGGATAGATCATCCAAACAGAAAATAAATACGGAAACACAAGCTTTAAATGACACAATACACCAGATAGACTTAATTGATATTTACAGGACATTCTACCCGAAAGTGGCAGAATACACTTTCTTCTCAAGTGCACATGGAACATTCTCCAGGATAGATCACATCTTGGTTCACAAATCAAGCCTTGGAAAATTTAAGAAAACTGAAATTGTACCAAGTATCTTTTTTGACCACAAGACTATGAGATTGGAAATCAATTGCAGGAAAAAAACTGTATAAAACACAAATACATGGAGGCTAAACAGTGCACTACTAAATAACCAAGAGATCACTGAAGAAATCATAGAAGAAATAAAAAAATACATAGAAACAAATGACAACAAAAACAGGATGACTCAAAACCTATAGGATGCAGCAAAAGCAGTTCTGAGGGAAGTTTATAGCAATTCAATCTCACAACAAGAAACAAGAAAAATCTCAAATAAACAATGCAACCCTACACTTAAAACAAGTAGAGAAAGAAGAACAAAGAAAACCCAAAGTCAGGAGAAGGAAAGAAATCGTAAAGATCAGAGCAGAAATAAATGAAACAGAAACAAAGAAAACAATAGCAAAGATAAATAAAACTAAAAGCTGGTTCTTTGAGAACATAAAGAAAATGGATAAAGCTTTAGCTAGACTCATCAAGAAAAAGAGGGAGAGGGCTCAAATCAATAAAATTAGAAATTAAAATGAAGAAATCACAACTGACACCACAGAAATACAAAGGATTATAAGAAACTACTACAAACAACTATATGCCAATGAAATGGACAACCATGAAGAAATGGACAAATTCTTGGAAAGGTACAATTTTCCAAGACTGAACCAGGAAGACTTAGAAAATATTAACAGACCTATCACAAGTAATGAAATTGAAATCTTATTTAAAAATCTTCCAACAAACAAAGGTCCAGAACCAGATGGTTTCACAGGCGAATTCTATCAAACATTTAGAGAAGAGATAACACTGATCCTTCTCAAATGCTTCCAAACAATTGCAGAGGGAGAAACACTCCCAAATTCATTCTAGGAAGCCACCATCACCCTGATACCAAAACCAGAAAACGATGTCACAAAAAAAGAAAATTATAGACCAATATCACTGATGAACATAGATGCAAAGATCCTGAAAAAAATACTAATGTAGATGCAAAAATCCTCAACAAAATACTAGCAAACAGAATCCAACAACACATTAAAAGGATCATACACCATGATCAAGTGGGATTTATCCCAGGGATGCAAGGATCCTTCAATATATGCAAATCAATCAATGTGATACACCACATTAACAAATTAAGGAAAAAAAACCATATGATCATCTCAACAGATGCAGAAAAAGCTTTTGACAAAATTCAACACCATTTATGATATGATAAAAACTCTCCAGAAAATGAGCAGAGAGGGTACCTACCTCAACATAATTAAGACCATATATGACAAACCCAGAGCAAGCATCATACTCAATGGTGAAAAACTGAAAGCATTTCCACTAAGATCAGGAATGAGACAAGGATGTCCACTCTCACCACTCCTATTCAACATAGTTTTAAGGAAACACTCCCAATTACCATTGCAACAAAAAGAATACCTAGGAATAAACCTGCCTAAGGAGGTGCAAGACTTGTACTCAGAAAACTATAAAATACTGATGAAAGAAATCAAAGATGACGTAAACAGATGGAGAAATATATACCATGTTCTTGGATGGGAAGAATTAATATTGCAAAAATGACAATACTACCCAAAGCAATCTATAGATTCAATGCAATCCCTATCAAACTACCAATGGTATTCTCCACAGAATTAGAACAAAAATTTTTACAATTCGTATTGAAACACAAAAGACCCTGAATAGCCAACAAAATCTTGAGAAAGAAAAATGGAGTTGGAGGAATCAGGCTCCCTGACTTCAAACTATACCACAAAGCTACAGTAATCAAAACAGTATGGTTTGGCACAAAAACAGAAATATAGATCAATGGTACAGGGCAGAATGCCCAGAGATAAACCCACACACATATAGTCACCTAATTTACGACAAAGGAGGCAAGGACATACAATGGAGAAAAGACAGCCTGTTCAATAAGTGGTGGTGGGAAAACTGGACAGCTACATGTAAAAGAATGAAATTAGAACAATACCAAACACCATACACAAAAATAAACTCAAAATGGATTCAAGACCTAAATGTAAGACCAGACACTATAAAACTCTTAGAGGAAAACATAGGAAAAACA